>NC_044977.1:41099577-41425511 GCF_008728515.1 Papio anubis | reverse complement strand
TTTCAGGCCTGTGGCCCCATGACTGTTTGTCTTCCACTTGCTATGGAATTGTTTAGACCGGTGAAACCTGGCCAATGGGGAGGTTGATCTCCCTCTTGTGTAACTAACCTGACCCAAACCAGCTGAGACTGCATATGTGGGATGATGATTCTTGAGCCTATGGGCAAGCCATATTAATTCAAGCCACAATTCCCTCTTTAGCCCTGATGCGGAATGGAAATTGGGATAGCTAATTAAGGGCTGCCTACCTAGTCCAGGTACTACCATTGTAACATTAGAATCTCACATGTACTCTATAGAGCAGGTGGAACTCAGTGGCCTTCCAGTATAAAGGCAGCCAATACTATCTTCTTCATCAATACCTACAGACTTCCTTCCTCAGCCTAGCCTACACTGACAGACTGACCTCCATGGTAACAGACCATGTTGTTCCAGATCAAAGCTGCTTCTGAAAAGCTTATCGCATGGAGGAATAGACACAGAAGGTGTATTCTTTAGTCAGCCTGGCTCTCAGGAGGGAAGCAGGAAAGAAGGAGCTAGGCTGTGCATGCTCAGTTTCTCTTTCTAGACTCACAAATTGGATTAAGGTATTCTCTCCTGGAGAAAAGAATGTGTCCTGCAGAGATCCCAAGAGTATTAAACTAATGGATATCCTTTCATAAGGAGAAAGCACGAAGAATGGAGGAAAGGGTTTCATCCTCCCTACCCCAATGAAAAAGTTCATCCCTGTAGGCAAATGCTTGATCAAATGTGCTGTTACATGCAGCTCCTTTGTTCGTTTGACATAACCATTGAGTGAGTAATGACAGCCTCTTCATTAAATGGAGAAGTTCCAGTATTAAATAAGCAAATCAGCAAAAAATGAGCCAGAAGGCAGCAGAGACTGCCAATTCAATTTAATTTTTTTAGTTCAATTTAATTTTTAAAACCCCACAGAAATCTTCCTTGGATGCTTTTGCCTATTAGCCTTTAATAAAAGAAAAAAATATATAACGAGTTTCTCCAAGTCAGGTGTGTGGTGGAAAGAAGAGCGTGAGGCTTGAAAGACAAAGCTGGGTATTAAATTCTGGCTCTACTGCTTACTGGCTGTGCCGCCGTGGGCAAGTAATTTAACCTCTGTAAGCCTTAGCACTTTGAAGATAATAAGACCAACCCCAAAACCTGAGGATTAAATGTATGTAAAGCACCCAGCCTAGAGCCTGATACACAGTAAGTAGGCAGTCAATTCCTGATAGTTATCATCACATTTTGCTGCTGCTGAAGGAACGTATCTGCTGGTACCGCCCTTGCATCGGGTTATGTCTGTGGGAGCAGCTTTTGCTACAAGTCTCCTCCTATGCTGCATTGTGTGGCAGGATGACTGGGAAGACTTGGCCTGATCAGCCTCTCATGCTATGAACCAATGCTATGCCTCTTTTTTTTCTCAACTCAGGTTAGAGCACAGTGAATGGGACTCTTCCCGGACTCCTATCATTGGCTCCTGTGGCACTCAGGAGCAGGCACTGTTAATAGATCTTACAAGCAACAGTTGTCGAAGGGTAAGAAGGAAAAAGGACAAAGAGAGGGTGTTCTACTATCAGACAGGGCTGGCTGTATTGGGGGCAAGGAGCTGAGGAGAAGGAATGTGGAAGTCCAGCCACTGAACAGCTGATGAGTCTAAGGCTGGAAGGGTGGGGAAGATTAGAAGAACCTGGTGGAATTTGCCAAGTTGTTGACTCTCAGGCAACTTTCCTCTCAGGATACCCCTTTCTACAGTGGTTGGGTCAGCTTTGCTTAAGTGCAAGACTACTAGGAGGGAAAGCAGCGTAGCCCTGTAGGGTGAAAACTCTCTGACTTTCACATTTTTCTTTCAGACCCGGAGTGGCATTGGATGGAAGCGAGTCCTGCGTTCACTCTGTCATTCACGGACCCGAGTGCCACTTCTAGCAGCCATCTACTTTCTAATGATTCATGTCCTGCTCATTCTGTGTTTTACGGGCCATCTATAGACTTAGTTGTTACTCTTTGGACCACTCGCCTCAGAACTTGGAATTCTCTCACCTCTAACATCAGAACTATCAATTCCAGTGGAACAGTCTTCCCATTTACAGGTCTTCTCTCCAACTCTCCACGGAAAGTGCCTGCAAAAACAGAGGTGGATACGAGGACAGGTTGGAGCTGCAGGGACTGGCGAGTCTGCTTTCTTCTACTGCCCTGGGCCTGAACACTTCTGCTTAATCTGAGAATCACAGTTGGTTTGTTGAGCCTAATATTTGTTGAGATTTTGCAGGACCCTGATCTTTTGTGGTCCTGTAAAAGATACTGAGGAATGTCAGCTAAGCCAAGAGGATGGTTTCAATAAACCTAATAATCTGAAGTTCAGTATCATTTTGATTGATAACTTTCTTTGCCTCATTTGCCTGTATTTTCTCCTGTTTCAGGGGGAAGGTGGCTCTGCCATAAACAAAGTTCAGGGAAATGAACACATCACCTCATAGGACGTCTGATTTAGGTCTCTTGCAGAATACGGTGGTGAGAGCTGAAGGAACTCCCTAGGGGTTTTAGCTATTAGATCACCTGGGAGGACAGCATCTTCTTCCCTGCCAATTTCAGATATAATTGGAGGGAGAATTTCTGGTCCTAGACTATAAGGATAGAATCCCCTTGCTTTTGCCCTTGATCACATGTATACTAAGGTATTAAGTGGCCCAAGTCTTTCCTTTCACCAAAGGGCAGGGAGAAGCGTCTATGGACAGCAGGGTTCCAATTCTTGTCGTTCCAGGACTATCTGGATATTCCTGGGATGTGGGCCCTGAGACAGTGCCCAGGGGCCACTGGGAGCCAGTAGTAGGCATTGATTGACTCTCAGCCAGGAGTCTGACTGGTCTAACACCACACTGCAACTCCTGGCCTCTTGAAGTACTAAACTACTTTGCTGTTAGTGAGAGTTATTACAGTTTCTCAGCCCCATTGTCTCTGTCCTCTGTGGCAATGGAAGGAGAATATAGGGAAGATAAAATTAAATATAGACAGACCTGAGAAGGACAGCCAGGATTGAATTCCATTTGTGCCTATTCCCTGCCTCCCCTCCCCTCCCCCATCCTACCAGTTGGTTATTTTCTCCCTACTGTATACGTGATGTGTTCACTGCCTATTCTCTCCCTAAAGAAGAGAGAAGACCAGTGGGCTGACCGATCTGCTCTAAATCTACTGTGGTGATTAAATCTTGGTCACAACATCCTGGGAAGTTTCCTGAACAACTGTAAAATAATAAAATTATTTTCAGAATGAAGAGTTTGTGTGTGTGTGTGTGTATGTGTGAGTGAATGGATATGTGCACAGGTGCTTCAGTACCTGTGTTTGCATGCTGGCGGGGTGGAAGGTGGGTAAGAGAAGTAGGGAAGGAGGTAGCCAGAAATGGTTACGGGGTAGAAAGCTCTACATATTCAGGCTTTCTTCTCACTGGCCAATATCAGTGACAGCTGCAGGCATTCTTCCAGCCTTAGCTGCTAGACCCCAGGTGATGAATGCAGTGAGGAAAATCTATCCTAATACTGAATCAAATAAGCTGGGCCTTAGGGCATGAAATTGATGCAGGTCCATGCATGGTCCTAGGAGAACTCTTGTCTAGCACATACTGAAAACATTAGACCCCTAGGGATCCCTCTGGGTGGGAATGGGAGAAGAGAAGCTTAATAGCATGTAGCAGGTTAGATGGGCATTATGTTTTGTTTTGTTTTGTTTTGTTTTGTGTTTTGAGACCGAGTTTCACTCTTTCGCTGAGGCTGGAGTGCAGTGGCACGATCTTGACTCACTGCAACCTCTGCCTTCCAGTTTCAAGCGATTCTCTTGCCTCAGCCTCCCAAGTTGCTGGGATTACAGGGCCTGCCACCATGCCTGGCTAATTTTTGTACTTTTAGTAGAGATGGTTTCACTACGTTGGCCAGGCTAGTCTCAAACTCCTGACCTTGTGATCCACCCGTCTTGGCCTCCCAAAGTACTGGGATTAGAGGCGGGAGCCACCGTGACCAGCTATTACGGTTTTTTATATTAAGTTGCTGCTTGAGAGAAGCTAGCTCACTTTCTCAAAGTACAGTAAATGGTTTAATTGAACCAAGTCTATCTGATTTCAAGGCCCATTCTATTTCTGTGTGATACACCTCACTACCTCATCAGTAATGAACTTGTGACATTTGCTAAAGAAAGATGGGGCTTCTTGGTGTCATCTCTGATTAATTTCTAGTTTCTCCAGAGAACTATGTACCTGGATGGTGTGTCACAGTATATAGTCTAATTCGTATTTTGACACTACATGAGGATTCCAAGTGATTTTACAAGACTATTTTCCCTTCTACGAATGTACTCTTCCTTATAACTTCGGTACCACCACGATAAATAGGTAATAAAGTAGGAGGGATAAATAAAGCTCCCCCAGGCATAGAATCCTTAGATTTGGAAGTGACAGAGGTTTCATATTCCTAATGCAGAAAAGTGCCTGTATCATGGGCCAGTTTCATCTAGTCCTGCTTAAACTCCTTGGAGAATGCACCGTTGTGAACAAATCAAGAAGTCCACAGACAATCAAGATTAGGAGAGGCTAGGTCAGATACAATAACAGACACCCTCAAATTCGCAGTAGCCAAAACAAAGGACTATTTAGTGAAAGACTCCAATTCCCTCACATGGTGGATGGGGCTCCACTTGTGTTCTTTCTCACTCAGGGACTCAGTCTGCTGGAGGAGCCAATATGGAGAATTGCAGGTTGCCTTGGGCAGTGGTGAAAGAGCATAGCAAAGCTTGCAGTGGTCTTACGGTCTCCGCCAGAAAGTGGCATCTGTCACTGGCCAAAACAAGTCACCTCAGCACGTCTGACTTCAAGAGGGAAGGGAGGGGCAGCAAGTCTTGACACGCAGTGAAACAGGAGGCCACAAAGACCTTCCATCAGCTGACCAGCACCTGGTTCTTTCAGAATTCTTCCTAATATCTGGAGCCAAATCTTTAGTTTGTTAGCTCAGACTCCACAGTGCCCCAAACAAGCTAGGAAACTTTCTCCTTCCATGTCTTGCCTTTTCCCTTATGAGTTATTCCTTCTGGCATTCAACTGGTCGATGTTTATTTGAACATCTATATGAAAACTCCACTTTTAAGTGCCGTGGGTAATATAGGGGTGAGTTTCTTTTTAACTCTCATGCTTCAAAATCCACATATAAATGACTTCTCCCATAAAGCCTTTCTTGATGAATACATCCCATACCAAATGCTCTGAATTCCTTTACAGTCTCAAACGTAACTGCCACCCTATTTAGGATACAGTGCTGTTCTATGGAATTCTCTAATATGTTTTCTGGTTGAATGTTTGTTTCTCTCACTAGATTACAAAGTCAGAGTCAAAGCAGCATTTTCTATGACTGCCCTATGACCCCCATTGTCAAAACCTTGCAAAAAGACCAGGCACAGAAACATTTAATCCTTTTAAAATTTAAGTGTCTAAAGCAGAAGGAACTGACTCAAATTTCAGGAAGTAGCTGTGAGGATGGGGTGGCAGGAAATGACGAAAACCTGAATACGGAACTGAAGCAGCAGCTCAGTTTCTCACTCCGAAGTGGCAGCAGCCAGAGAGGGAGTCGGTGTGGACGCGAGGAGCCGGGCGCTTAGAACAGAGGCTCGCACAGGTGGAGGTGGGTACTCTGAGCCATGGGACAGTCGGGAAACACAGTAATTGTTGAGGAGGAGCCTACCTGGCTCTTAGTCCTTGGTGATGGGCAAGGTCACCACTAGTAGGCTTTTATCCTTTTATGGCCAGAGGCCTGGTTGTGAGTGGTTGTAGCAAATCAGCATCTGGAGATAGAAACAGAAGGGAGGGACTTAAACTCAAGGCAAATGATTCAGGAGCCATCTAGCACAAACGTCAAGCAAAGTGTTGCCTGGTTTCTGCTGACAATCTACAACCCAGTCTAAGGCATGTCTCCCCTAGGTACTGAGTTGGGAGGAGGACCACAGGAGAAGAAAACAGTGTCTGCCCTTGAAGAGCATATGGTCTCAGGGAAACAAACCCACATAGGAAATGTAACAGATAAGGAAGTAGTCACTGATGTAAAGTAGCACTGAGTACCAAGTGCTGATGGAGCCCAAGAGAAGGCATGATGGTTCTGCTGGGGCTAGTTTCTGTGACTGTAGATCACAGAATCCCCGAATGTCAGAAATCAAGGAGACTTTACAGATTAGCTAGGTTAACCCCTTCATTATTTTCCACTGGGGAAATCAGAGATAATTGCTGATTTGGCAAATTATTCAAGTTGGTATTTATTAATCGCCTGGTCTCATACCTGGCAAATGAGTACCTACTCTGTTGATGCCCTTGTGATGGTCTCTCAGAGGCTTAGTCACAGAGCTGGGGTGACAGCCAGGGCTTCTGACTCCCAGTCCATGTACTTTGATGCAGGAGGTCAGCATCGCAACAAGGCCTCACCAGATTACTCTCTGGTTCTCACCTCTAGATAGCACTTCTTACCTTTCTGGTTTCTGGTCAATAGGTCAAGGATATTAGATAAATTGTCTCTATTTCAGAAACTCTTTATTTCAAAAATGGGTGAATGGGAGAGTCAGGCTGAGGCCTCTGAGGAGCCACAGGAAAGAGGATGGGACCATCAGTCCTCATTGCTTCCTTATTGCTCATGACTATTTCAGAAACTTCTCCATTCCAGTTTTGTGTGTGACAGTCCTTTTGTTGCACAGCAGCCCAGGAGCCAGGGGATGAGAAGTAGAGGGGTAGTAAGGATGCAGGATTCTAAGTCTTGTTTTGCTGTCTCTACCCGCGTCAGGGAAAGCCGAGCTGCTTTCAGCCGTGACTCACGGCTGACTCAGTCAATATCTGCCCAGTGTCCCCTTAGCATCTCTTTAACTGATTTACCCCAGACTTCCCCTGGGCTGGTTTTGAAGGGGTTGCTCAATGGAGAAGATGGAGTTTTCAAGTGGAAATAGAAAACTGGAGAATCTGAAGGCCTAGGTGGAGACAGGAGAACCCGAGGAGTAGTTGTAAAGGAACTCTTTGGAGACAATGGAGAGCATGAAGAAGGTCTCCAATGGGACGAAGTGTCTGAGGAGGAAAGGGTTGCCAGCTAGCAAGTCGTGCCAGGGTCAAGGAGTCTCAGTAGCGACCATAGCAGATGAGCATTGTCTGTTGTTACTTCTTCACACCAAGATCCACAGATGCAGAGCAACCATGCTGCTCTTCCTTCTGCACAGTCCAGAAGGCCGACTAGAACACTGGGGATGCTCTAGCAGAGTAAGTTTGGCACCCTTCCAAGCTAGTGTTCTCTAAATATTTCTGCAACATTTATTTAGTTGATAAAAACTGAATACCTCTTAATGTTCAAAATAAGATTTATTATATATGATTCTTTTTTCTTTTCTATGATAAATTGTCAACTTGAAAACATGCTATTTTTTGAACTACTTTTCTTTAGAAATATAATTGAACCATTTTTTAAAAATTGAGTAATAACTGACTTATTCCCAGCAAATAATGCTTTCCCATGCATTCTTCAGTGTGGAAATGTCAGCCAACTGTCCCTACTGACCTTACGCAGCTGTGAAGTGACCAGTCTCAGGGTGAAGGTGGGACATCACTTGGACAAGAGGCTGGAAAAATTCTCAGTATAGTTCAGCAGGTTGTAAAGAGAGACGTAGATGTTCACTTGTGAGAAACTGAACCAATTTGTATTTCAACAGTGACAAAGGAATCGTATATAGAAACCTGAGTGAAATGAGGCCATAATTCTAGGGATATTATAGCACCCCTCATTGCCAACCACCTTCAGCCACTGCCTGGCTGGCCTCGGGACACAAGTGAACAATTCCAGCAATTTTGACTTACAGTTTACCTAGTGTTACCCACACCCATGGCAACTTCTCTCTAGCTCCAAGCGGGCCCAGGCCACATTGGTTTGTCTTGAATAAAGCCCCATCTCTCCTCTTGTAACTGAGCAGAAAAGCCTTCCTACAACTCCCATTTGCTTTGCTTCATTTTCTATTTTCTTCTAAGAAAAAAAAATAGCAGGAAATATTGGGCTTCTATATTTTGACTTCAACATTCCTATTTTCCCTCCTCTTGATCCTTTTTTGTCCCTAATTATTCCCATCTCCTGTCACTCTCAGATGTGGAAGTCTGTAGTGGGCCATGATGTGTCTGTTTCCGTGGAGACCCAGGGTGATGATTGGGACACAGATCCTGACTTTGTGGTGAGTTTGGAAGTAGCTTTGCTTGAATATTGCAGAGAGTGGGGTGGCGAGGGCATCTGGGCAACTCTGTGACCTTTGAGGATGCTTGGAAAAGGGCCTTCTGGGACTGAGACAGCCCTCTTACTGGGACTAATTGGTAGGACAGTTGGCTGTCGCCTGTGGGGCATGCACGATACCTGGTATCAGGGATGAAAGGAGACAGGCGTGGGTGAGTTTGACGGTGTGATTGACAGGCGATGGCAGGCTATACTGAAATTGAGAAGCAGGTGAACCTGGGTCTCCCCAGGCCCATGACCCAGGATTCAAGCTGGACATGTGTAACTGGGGGATTGAAAAGCTGTAGGAGACCAGATGGGGTAGGCATGAAGTATGCAGAGGAAGAATGGAGGTTTCAGAGCTCACTAGTTTAATTCTTTGTGTTTTTTATTTGTTTGTTTGCTTTATGAGACAAGTCTCACTCTGTCACCCAGGCTGGAGTGCAGAGGTGCAGTCTCAGCTCACTGCAACCTCTGTCGCCCAGGTTCAAGCGATTCTCCTACTTCAGCCTCCCAAGTAGTCCCTGTAGCTGGGACTACAGGTGCACGCCACCACATCTGGCTAATTTTTGTATTTTTTTTGGTAGAGATGGGGTTTCATCATATTGGCCAAGTTAGTCTTGAACTCTTGACCTCAAGAGATCCACCCGCCTCAGCCTCCTAAAATGCTAGGATTACAGGCATAAGCCACCATGCCCGGCCTCACCAGTTTAATTCTTACATGGGGTCAGGATGGGATAAACATAGAGGGGATGTGAGTAAAGACCCAGACTGAAGAAGGCAGTGGACACAGGGGACATGGGGGGCATATATCAGTTGTGTGGCCCTTCTCAATGTGGCACATTTCTTGCCGTCACATATTACTGAGTGCTGTCATTTGCAGAATGACATCTCTGAGAAGGAGCAGCGGTGGGGAGCCAAGACCATCGAGGGCTCTGGACGCACAGAACACATCAAGTAAGTGCCAAAAGGACTGGGGAAAAGGAAGGGGGTTATGGGAAGAGCCCAAAGAAAACTCAGAGACTTGGGGGAAGGTGAGGGAGGAAAAGGATAGGGTAGTTCATGTCTATGTATTACTGTGTTTGGTTTTTTCTAGAGTCTGTTCCTGTGTGTAGCTTGTGTGTCATTGTGTACTTCTATTTTACGTCTCTCCTCTTATCCTCCTCAACGCTATTATCTGTCTTTTATACCTAACAACTCTGCTATTTCCCTAAGTGGGGGTCTATTGGATTAACTGCCTCCCTTCCTTTAGTAAGGCATGAGAGATTCAGAGAGGAAGTGGCCCAAATACTAAGGTCCTCTCTATCTATCTACCTGGCAATCATCTATCTCCTGTCTATCTCTTCAGATAAATATAAATGTGTATTTAGAATTCAGGGTGACTTCCTTCGGATGGACTAAGAATAATTCAGTAAAATGTCAAGGTGAAGAACTCAGAATAAATGCTATAAAAAGAGGCCACTTCAGCTCCCATACCTGGCCCAAATAACTTTTAAAATACAGATTTGTACTTAGCTATTTGACAGAAGTTGGAAGCCATGCATGGTAATATGAAGAAATATAACACTTGGAAAACCTGTTGATAAAAACTATTTTGGCAATGATGTTCAAGAATCTTTAAGATTATAGCCCCATTTGCATCTTACCAGAAACAAACAAACAAACAAAACCCTCTGATACCAGAAGATAAAAGGAACTTACAGACATATCCAGGGGTTTCTGTGGGATATGTCATATATTCAGGCTGAGAGATCCCCTCCTCTCTTCCATGGATTATTCAGGATCATCTAACCAGGACCATCTGCTTTGGATAGTATCAGAATGTCAAACATTAGTAGCAAGGTAGACACAATAAATAGTGTAACGAGCAAGCATTCAACAACTACACACAAAATGGCAAGATTAATAAAGTCTTAAGCTCCATTTTTAACTCCCCCCACCGCACCCTAAGAGCAGTGTTTTTACCTCTAGATTTTAAAAAGTGTCAGTGGATGACCACATTGCACAAGCAACACACTGTGAAAGCCTGGCACAAGTTTATACAACTGGATGACAGTACCACATTGTTTAATCACAAATAAATGATTTCGGCCAGGCATTGTGGCTCATGCTTGTAATCCCAGAATTTTGGTAGGCCAAGGCAAGCAGATCACTTGAGGTCAGGAGTTCAAGACCAGCCTGGCCAACATGATGAAACTCTGTCTCTACTAAAAATACAAAAATTAGCCAGGCGTGGTGGTGGGCGCCTGTAATCCCAGCTACTCAGGAGGCCGAAGCACAAGAGTCTCTTGAACCCAGGAGACACAGGTTGCTGTGAGCTGAGATCACGCCACTGCACTCCCACCAGGGTGATAGAGCGAGACTCAGTCTCAATAAATAAATAAATAAATAAATAAATAAATAAATAAATAAATGTTTTAATTAAGTACCTATAATGAATATTATTCTTAAACCATGCCATTCTGGAAAGAGATTGAAACGATGGAACAGGGTCATTCAGGAAGTTTCTGTGATACCCCTCTATAGACTCATAGATCAAAAAAAAAAAAAAAAAAAGGACCCTTTTCCTTTTCTAAATAAAAGCCACTCAGTGCTAGTATTCTGGGAATTGTCCAGATGAGGCTGCATACTTCGTACCTTTTTTCTCCCAGTGCCTGTTTCATATATAGGAGGTAGGAGTACAATATTTTAAGGAAGTCTCCTAAATTCCTGCCATAATCTTACAGAAAGAGCTTGAATTTGGATATCAGATAGATTTAGATTCAATTCCTAACTCTGCCACTCTTAGCAATGTGAACTTGGTCACATAACTTTTTTGAACCTCAGCTTATTTATCAAACGGGGATAAGAATAGCAACTCTAGCTTTGCACAGTGGTGGTATTGTAGCCAATGAGGTTTATCTGAGGTGTGATTATTGCTAATTGAAAACTTTTCCCAACACTCCACCATGACAACTTGCAATATAGTAGGCATTGGCAAAAAAAAAAAAAAAAAAAATAGCAACCCTAATAAAAAAATGAAATAATGTAAAAAAAAGTAGCCACCCAGAAGATGTGTAGTGAGAATTCAATGGGATAGCCAATGTCTAATGCAGTACTTAGCACTTCTGAGCAGCTCAGTGATGTTATTTTTGTTTCCTGTTAACATAGGTTAGTTTAATCAGATTTCCTTTCTAAAATCTAACGAACATGTAAACAGACAACAGCCCTCTTTTCTCCTAAGTGGTGTCTACCTGTACTGTTGTATTGCACAACTCCTGTATACAGATCACCCTGACTGGTGCTCCCTGGAGTTGTACAACATGGTGACCCTGCACATTTCCTTGTTAACCTAACTGAATATCTGATAGAATAAATGATGGAGGTATTGACAAAAAAAGCTCTCTCATCTCCCATTTACCCAGGTTATCAAGGAGTAAAAGCCTGGTATCTACTGGTAACAGGCCAGGTGGCCTTAGACAAGTCCCTTTTCCTCTCTGATTCCCATTTTGCCCATCTGGATCAAAAAGACCTCTAGAGGACTTTCCAGTAGTAAGTTTCCACTATTTGGGGATTCCCCCTGGTTAGTGTTGGCTAAGCCAGTCTTTAACATCTGATGGGAATCACCATGGTCCTTGGAAAAGAGGGGGAAATTGGAGAGGAGAACAGTAGTTGTAGATTCTAACACTGACAGATCCCAAAATGAAAACAACAACAACAAAAACAAAACAAAACAAAACAAAAAACAGTAGCTGTAGAGCTGAGACGACTAAAAGCAGGAAAAGGAAGTGGTTGTAGTTCTTACTAATCTTACTACCTTCCCCACAGCGTGATGTCTCTTTTTAGGTCTGCTTGAATAAATTTAGTTTGGGTAGTAATTTGGTAATTCAGTGAATAACTCAAATGGTCCCATGCGTCCCTTATCCATTCTGTAAAGGAACTGCTTGGTTTTCAAGAACTATCACCCTTCTCTCCACCTTCTTTTCTCCACTCTTGTCCATTCATTCTCAAGACTCAAGGATGTCTTTTCCCTTGACCAGTCTGTTTATTTTCAAACCTGTCACAGACTGAAACTTTTGTAAAATAAAATAAAATTGAGTTTCTGGAAAAATAAATGGTTAAAAATAACATAGACAATACAAACACAGTTTGTATTTTTAAATTCAACAGATATAAAATCACGATGTTGTCAGGCATGCTAGTCTGTGCCTATAGACCCAGCTACTCAGGAGGCTGAGGCAGGAGGATCACTTGAGTCCAGTAGTTCTGGGCTATAGTGCTCTATGCTGATTGGGTCTCCACAATAAATTCTGAATCAACATAGTGACCTCCCACCTCCCAGGAGTCGGGGACCATAGGTTGCCTAAGAAGGGTTGAACTGGCCCAGGTCAGAAATGGGGCAGGTCAAAACTCCAGTACTGATCAGTAGTGGGATTGTATTTGTGAGTAGCCATTGCACTCCAGCCTGAGCAACATAGTGAGACCTCATTTCTAAAAAAGAAAAAGAATAAAATCACTATGTCAAATTGCTATAAAAGTTTCTAAACACATATTCTCAATTTTTATTCTTATTTCCCTGTGAAACAGAAACAGTTCAGCTTGTGGACCACACTGAGTGGCACCACTCTGGAATAATCTTTCAGCACTTCCTGGAACCTGTCTGGCCTTTAGATTAAATCTTTACTGAGCTATAACCATAGGATGTCTGCCTCAGTGACCCTGTCCTCTTTCTTGTGCCCTGACATTTTACAGCAAGTGGAAATAAAGAATGGTGTAATACCAAGAGTATTGAAATAGAATTCTGGAGCTCTACGGACTGATTCCAGCTCTGCTGTAAAAGGGCTCATGATGCTGAGGAGAGTAATAATATTTTACCTTCCTATTTTGATTTCCAGCGGTGACTGGAGATTATAGTACCATCCCTGTTTACCTTACAGGGGTACTGGGAAGCGCCATGGCTGTAACTTAAGAATAATGACCAACATTTATTAAGCTATTATATGTCATGCAAAACACAGTACTTTTTAAAAACAACCCTATATCATAGATGACGTTGGCATCCTGATTTCACAGAAAAGTGAATGGATATATTAATGTTTAGCAATTTGTCCAATGATACAGAGATACAGGTTGAGCATCCCTAATTCAAAAATTGAAAATCTAAAATGTTCCAAAATCTGAAATGTTTGAAAGCCCACATGATACCACAAGTAGAAAATTCCACACCTGACTACATGTGATGGGTTGCAGTCAAAATACAGGTGCACAACACAGGTTTTTCGGCGTCCCCAAGGGAAAAATAAAGTTACCTCCATTTATTTTGGTCTTCTTTAATACCTTTCTTAATATAGTGTATATGACATATAAATGAATTTCCTGTTTACACATGGGTCTAGTCCCCAAGACATCTCATATATATGCAAATATTCCAAAATCTGAAAAAATTCTGAATCCAAAACACTTCTAGTCCCAAGCGTTTGGGATGAGGGAAACTCAACCTGTAGTAATTTGAATTTGGCTCAGTCTGACTCCATGGGCTGAAATCTTAACCATTATATTGTTTTTGTCTAATAAACATAATATTGTCATGTCCATAATTCTCTTGTTGAAATAAAATGCAAATTCCCAAGAGCTAAGCTATTGCCATTCCCTAAGGCTGCTTGCTATTCTGTTTACAGTGACAAAGTACTTGATAAGTTGGCTTTAATAATACTACAATCGCTTAATAAACAAACCTCTTTATGAGTGCCCAAAGTCTCTTTCATTTAATGTTTTCTTCACTTTATTATCTTTCAAAAATTAACTTTTTTTTTTTTTTCTTTCTTTTTGAGATGGAGTTTCGCTCTATCATCCAGACTGGAGTGCAGTGGTGCAATCTCAGCTCACTGAAACCTCTGCCTCTGCCTCCCGGCTTCAAGTAATTATCCTACCTCAGCTTCCTGAGTAGCTGGGATTACAGGCATGTGCCACCTTGCCCAGCTAATTTGTGTATTTTTAGTAGAGACAGGGTTTCACCATGTTGGCCAGGCTGGTCTCGAACTCCTGACCTCAAGTGATCCGCCTGCCTCGGCCTCCCACAGTACTGGGATTAGAGGTGTAAGCCACCACGCCCAGCCAGAAATTAACTTTACTGATACCTAATCATTATAAGCAAAGAGTTCAATGAGTTTTGACTATATATATATAATACAGCCACCTATATATATAACCACCAATGCAATCAAGATATAGAATATATCTATTACCATGAAAATTTCCCTGCACCTCTTTGCAGTCAATACACCCCATAAACACTGATCTTTTTGTCACTATAGATTAGTTTTGTCTGGCATAGAATTTCATGCAAACAGAATAATATAGAATGTATTGTTTTGTGTTGTCTTCTTTCAGCATAATGTTTTCCAGATTTGTCCATGGTGTTGTGTATATAAGTCTTTTGTTCTTTTATATTGTCAAGTAGTGTCCCATTGTATGGATATGTCACAGTATGATTATTCATTATCCTGTCGATAGACATTTGGATTATTGACAATTTGGATCTATTACAAATGAAACTGTCATGGGCATTTGGATACAAATCTTTTTGTTGACATATCCTTATTTCTCTTGGGAAATTGCCAGAAGTAGAATTGCTGAGTCATATAATAAGTGTATGTTTAACTTTTTGAGAGACTCAAACTCTTTTTCAAAGGGAATTTACCCTCTTTCATTCCTACCAGTAATGTATGGGTTTCAGATGCTCCACATTTTTGTCAACATTTGCCATTGTTAGTATTTTTAAATTTAGCTGGGTGCAGTGGCTCATGCCTGTAACCCCAGCACTTTGGGAGGCCAAGGCAGGCGCATGAATTGAGCCCAGGAGTTCAAGACCATCTGGACAATGTGGAGAGATTCTGTGTCTACAAAAAAATTAAAAATTGGCTGGGTGTGGGGATGCTCACCTGTGGTCTGAGCTATTCGGGAGGCTGAGAGGCAGGAGAAGCACTTGAGCCCAGGAGGTTGAGGCTGCAGTGAGCCATGTTTGCCCCACTGCACTCCAGCCTGGGTGACAGACTGAGATCTTCTCTAAAAGACAAACAAAACAAAATAACAACAACAACAAACCTAACCACTCTTTTAAGTATGTGGTGATTTTAATTTGAATTTCTTTGATGACCAGTTTTATTGAGTATATTTTCATTTGCCATTTTATATCTGTTCACATCTTTTTATCACTTTTAAAGTGAGTTGTTTGTCTTTTTATTAAGTTGCTGAAAGTTCTTCATATATTCTGGATGTAAGTCTTTTGTGAAATATGTGTTTTACAAGTGTATTCTCCAAGAATGTAACTTGCTTTTTCACTTTATTTGTTTATTTATTTATTGAGAGAGAGTCTTGCTCTGTCGCCAAGGCTGGAGTGCAGTGACATGATCTCAGCTCACTGCAACCTCTGCCTCCTGGGTTCAAGCGATTCTGCTGCTTCAGCCTCCCCAGTAGCTCAGACTACAGGCGGCCGCCACCATGCCCAGCTAATTTTTGTAATTTTTGTAGAGATGGGGTTTCACCATATTGGCCAGGCTAGTCTTGAGCTCCTGACCTTGTGATCCACCTGCCTTGACCTCCCAAAGTGCTAAGATTACAGGCATGAGCCACTGCACCTGGCTGCTTTTTCATTTTATTAATGGCATCTTTTTAAGAGCAAAAGATCTTAATCCTGATGAAGTCTAATTTATCAAAAAAAAAAAAATTATGGGGCTAATGCTTTATGTGTCTGAGAAATATTCACCTACCCCAAAGTTGTGAAGACTTTCTTTGATGTTTTGTCCTAAAGGACTTACAGTTTTAGCTTTTACATTTAAGTCTATGATCCATTTCAAGTTGACTTTTCTGTGCAGTGTGAGGTCAAGATTGAGGTTCATTTTTTTCCATGTGATTATTTAGTTGTTCAACACTATTAAAAGAGTATCCTGTTCCCATTGACTTACCTGGCATCTTTGACCACATACATGTGGGTCTATTTCTGGACTCTATTCTGTTCTGTTGATCTATTTTCTACCCTGACAGCATACCATACTGCACTGATTATTGTAGCTTTGTAAGTCAAGAAATCATGTAGTCCTCAAGTTTGCGCTCCCTTAAAAAGAAAAAAAAGAAAAAAAAAATTTTACTATTTCAGGACTTTACATTTTCACATAAGTTTTACAATTCACTAGTCAATTCCTACAAGAATGCCTGTTCAGATTTTGATTGGGATTGCACTGAACCTATAGATCATTTTAGGGAGAATTGACATCTTAATGACATTGAGTTTTCCAATCCATGAACATGGGATATCTCTCCATTTATTTAGGTCTTCTTTAATATTTTTAGAAACATTTTTTAGTGTTTAGGTCTTGCACATACTTTGTTAAGTTTATCCTAAAATGTTTGATGTTATTTCATGTATTTATATTTAACTTTCAGTTTCCAAATGTTTATGGCCAGTATGTAAAAATACAATTGATTTTGATATGACTTGTATACTGTGACCCTGCAAATGCACAATGCTTTAGTAGCTTTTTTTGTGTGAATTCTTTAGGATTTTCTACATACATGATAATGACATCTGTGAATAAAAACCTTATATTCTGAGTCACTCACATTTGCGCTTTTAGTTTTGTAATTAAAAAAAACACAGATTGAGGAATGAGTCATCTTTGAGGTGCTACATTTTGCTTGGTTCACATAAACTGCATTGCTTTATCAATCCAAAGTCTTATAAAACTTAAATTGGATATCTGAGAGTTAATATGTCAAGTTTCTTAGGCACAACACAGCATATTGAATTGGAATTTCTTGTTTTCCTTTCTGTCTCTTCTAGCTGTCCTCTATCTCCATACATTAAACATCTTTATGTCTTCAGAGCCTAATAGTACCTCACACTTAAAAGCTGTTTAGTTAATAGCTATCAAATGAAGGAATTATATAATTAAGACCTGTTTAGGCTGGGAGTGGTGGCTCACACCTGTAATGTCAACATTTTGGGAAGCCAAGGCAAGAGGATCACTTGAGGTCAGGAATTTGAGACCAGCCTGACCAACATGGTAAAACCCTGTCTCTACTAAAAATACAAAATCTAGGTGGGCGTGACATGCATGCCTGTAATCCCAGCTACTCCAGAGGCTGAGGCAAGAGAATCGCAGTGAGCTGAGATCATGCCACTGCACTCCAGCCTGGGTGACAGAGCGAGATTCTGTCTCAATAATAATAATAATAATAATAATAATAATAATAACCTGTTTAGAATGACTTCAGCTATAACCTAAAGAAGTTTATTTTCTTTGGGCCTCAACAATTTCATTCCAATTATATCATCTATTGATATGATCCCCTGACTAGTTTTTCTGTTATCCTTTAGATGAATATTCCTGAGTATCATTTTCTAATCCCTTTTAAAAACTTGTTTTAACTATAATATAGTTATAACCCATTTAACAATTATTATACTCATTTAAAAATTGCATATTTTTTCCATTTGAAAGTAAATTTTGGCCCCCTTTTCTTCATCTTTCATCTGAATACTTCAGTTGGAAGATACTGGGCAGGCATTTACATGTCCTTGGTACTAGTAGCTTTTGACACAGTGTTGGTGTTGAACTGACAACACAAGATCTCTGCTTTCAATGCTGCCAGAGAGTTTAGAGGAGGCATGGGAACAGGGGGTTCTTCCAGCACTTGGCTTAATTTCATCTGGTTCATAGCCAGCTTTCTAAAATTAACTGTGGCTAAAGCTGAGAAGCCTTTTTAAAAGACCTTTAGTGGAATTATCCATTAAAGGCCACCAGATGGATCTATTCTTCTGTAAAAGAAGACAATTTCTGCTGTGAGATAGCCATTCTACGTATAACCAATGTGTCTGGTTGTCTTGAGCTGGTGAAGTCCCAGTAATATCACTGTCTCAATACCCTAAACCCTCATTGCTTGCTACAGAAAGTCAAATTTCTTATTTAGGGTTCTCTTGCCCAAATGTTTCCAACAATCCACTGATCCTTATGTGTCCAAATAACAGATCTGATTGTCATTTGGTGCTGAGCTATCACTTCATATCCTCAAGCCAAAGAGGTTGGCCAAGATGGCTTTCCACCCTCTTAAGTATTGCAGTCACCTTCATGGTAAAGATGGAAGTGGGTGTGAAGTAAGAAAGAGAATGCCTTTTTTTGGTGGTACTTTCTCTTAGGGATAAAGGTGTCCCTTCAAATCAAGATAATTTGAGCCTGAACATGTCATAGCAATTACTGTGAGTGGATTTTGTTAGTTAGTTTTCATTAGTTATTAGTTTTCTCAGGTATTATCAGGCTGTGGGGAAGGGGCAGAAGATCTTAATTCATGACCAAAAAGCATAAAAAAAAATACTACTAATGTTTAAATAAATTTCCCCAATTCTGTGTTTTTATAAGCATTGTTTTTAATGACTTCCTAGTACACTAGTGAAAGGTAATATTTCAATTTATTTAACAATTACCCAACCACTGGTCATATAGATTGTTTCTTAGTTATTGCTATTATATACTATGTTTCAATGAGTATCATTTAGATATTAAGCTTTGCCATATTTAAAATAGTTTCCCTGGTGTAGACTCCTAAAACTAGAATGTGTAGGTCCAATGGTATGTGAATATTTTTCTGCTTTTTGAGACACATCCTCTAATTGATAGAAAGCAGATCCATTCAGAAAAGAAAATAACTTTCCAGTTATCAGAATATAGGTATCATTGTCCTCTAATATTTAAGAACATGAAAAATGGGACTAAAAGATCAGAAGGTTATTTTAGTGAGCAAAATAACAGACTAGAGGAAATATTTTTGGCCTATGGAGAGTTTAAATCAGGCTATGGTATGCAGACCAGACTGATCTTTTACTTCTAGACCTGTCACTAGTATACTCTGGGGGCCCAGGTTATTACTGAAAATAAACAGGACAGACTTCAAGACTTCCATTTTTCTGGGAAGATGGGTTTGTTGACCTTCCTGGGATAGATGATCCTTGGTCATGTGGTTTCTTCCAGCATCCACCAGCTGAGGAACAAAGTATCAGAGGAGCATGATGTTCTCAAGAAGAAAGAGATGGAGTCAGGGCCCAAAGCATCCCATGGCTATGGAGGTCGGTTTGGAGTAGAAAGAGACCGAATGGACAAGGTAATTTGAAAGGGAAAGATTTGCTTTGAAAATATACATTTAAAAAATTGATATATCTATTTATATATTTTGTAAATATTTATAAGTAATTATATACATATATAATTATATACGTCTATAATAAGAGCCAATTATATATAAGTATATTATTATATAAGTATATATTTATTATATATTTGTATGATTATATAATATATAATAAATATAATATATATTATATTATAATCATAATAAATATAATATAATATATATTTATATATACTTATATATTATATAGTATATAGTATATAGTATAATATATAATATTAATAGTATATATTATATATTACATATTATATATTAATGATATAAAATATAATATATAACACATATCTTAATAATGTAGATTATATATTATCTAATGTGACATATAAAATATATGATTATATATAATATTAATATATAAATATATAATATATCAATATATTTATGTATAATATATTTATATACTTATATAGTTATATACTTATATATAGTATCTGTTATATATAATATATAGTTATATATAAGTATATATTATATATAAGTATATAATTAATATATATTAATACATTATATATTATATACTTAAATACTTATATAATTATGCATATATTTATAAATATATATTAATATATAACATAATTATAAGTAAATGCAAATATATAAATTATATTATATGTATATCTTAATATATTATAATTATATGATACAATATATTTATATTATAAATAGTTTATTCATAAATATATAGTATATAATATTTAAGTATATATAAAATATTTCACTAGAACACCCAGATACTTTTGTTCTAGATCAAAATATATATTTTTTGACTCATTTATTGGTTCATGAGTTAAAACTCATTCAAAAGTACAGTGTTCATTTGGTCTCTAATATTATTGAGACCAATATTGTTGATACAAATATCATATTATTTGTATCAAATTTTTCTCATCTCAACACATAAGATATACGTGGCAGAAAATAAGAGCCTATATATTAGAACTGCTGGCCTGTTGTAGCCCTAACCACACTGTAACTCCTAGACCAAGAAGACAGGGAGCGTAAGTGGAGAAGGAAAAAATATGTTTTAAAATCATTTGCTGCTTTTAAATGTTTATGTATTATATCTATGTTACAACTTCTCTTTACTATTTTCTTTACTGTGTATTTAGTGATTTTTTATATATATGTCCTACATTACATGTTGCATAAAGCTCAGAGTTCACTTCTGAACTTTGATGGCCATACAGGAGCAAAGATCTAGAACAAAATCACTGGCTCTCCTAGTGAAAATTCCATCCCGGCTATGGCGTCCGATCAGTCCCCTTGGTCTCTCCTCCACACTACCCCACACTACACTGTGTTCTGCTGCACAATGCTCTTGTTTCAGCTCTTTTTGTTTCTGATTTAAACACTGCTCTGTCTATCCAGTCTCTATCCCCTGGTTCCCAGCCCATCCTATGGGAGTGTTCAGAATGAAGGATTACTAATGGCATTAAAGAAGAACAGGAATGAGCAGGTCTCCAGAAAAAGTCACCTTGCTCTCCCATCGCATATTCCTTGGCACCACTGTCAGAGGCCATAGATCTGACCCAAAATGGAATTTCTTACATGCCTACATCCCACTCCATCTCTGTATTTATTTTTTTAAGGTCATTTTTATCATTTCACTCACTCCATCCTTGATTCTTCTCAGAGTGCAGTGGGCCATGAGTATGTTGCCGAGGTGGAGAAGCACTCTTCTCAGACGGATGCTGCCAAAGGCTTTGGGGGCAAGTACGGAGTTGAGAGGGACAGGGCAGACAAGGTAAGTGATCACTCTCTCTCCCGACCACCCACCTCCAGTCATGTGAAAGTTGCCCACACTCACCTCTGGATGGAGGCACATGCTTCTTTGTTGGAAGACAGGGCAGTGGATGCTGTGAGGACCTGACACCATCACAGGGATACCTCCCTCAGCAAGTTCCTTGGTGCCAATGTTCGAAGCCACATGTTGAGCTCAGCAATTCAAATAAGGAGAAGCCTCTCAAACTGTCTGTTTGAATGAAGAATTCCTCAAGCCACTGGTTTGACAGAACAGAGAATCGTCTAAGCTCTTCTTTGGCTTAACATCAAAACCATATAAATACTCATGCCTTTTAGGAAAACAGAGTTGTCAGTTTAAATATTACTACCGGCCGGGCGCGGTGGCTCAAGCCTGTAATCTCAGCACTTTGGGAGGCCGAGACGGGCGGATCATGAGGTCAGGAGATCGAGACCATCCTGGCTAACACGGCGAAACCCCGTCTCTACTAAAAACACAAAAAATTAGCCGGGCGTGGTGGCGGCGCCTGTAGTCCCAGCTACTCGGGAGGCTGAGGCAGAAGAATGGCGGGAACCCGGGAGGCGGAGCTTGCAGTGAGCTGAGATCCGGCCACTGCACTCCAGCCTGGGCGACAGAGCGAGACTCCGCTTAAAAATAAATAAATAAATAAATAAATAAAAATAAAAAAAACAATAATAAATATTACTACCATGGCAGCAGATAATCAAGTTAAACAACTAATTAGGGTTACTGTTTACAGGATTTAGCATCAATCTAGAAAGTCCAGATGTTTTTAAAGACTCCTTTGTACAAAACAAAACAAAATGTTGTTTTAAAGAGAAAAAAAAGTATCATATGATTACAGCATCATATTGTTGACAGGAGAGTAAGATTGATAACTCATTGATGTTTTTAGTTCCACACCTTATTAGGTCAAATTCTTTGAGCTCATTTTTTATGGTGCAGAATGGTATCTCCTGCCCTGCAGCTGCACACAGAGAGAGGACATCTTCTTCATAGCTAGCTGAGATTTTTTCTTTGTTTTTACCAACAGTTGTTAATTAGGTGGGCATGAATCCTTAAAGCTAAGTTCTAGAACATTAATTGCTTGCATCATGGGGGGGAAATCCATGAAAAAGAAAATCAGGAAAGTTTAAAACATACTGCAAAGCTAAGGGAAGATGTAGAAGGCAACATGAAGCATGCAATGTTCTAGAATCAGGATGGAATTTCCTGTTCCATCTTGCCCCCCCCCCCTTGCCTGCCTTTGCTTAATCTCCGATTCTGACATCTTTTGCTCACAAGCCACAAATGGAATCACCCAGTCAGTGTGTCATGTAAATCAAGAAACAATACATGTTAATTAGTTCTTAAGATGCAAAACCCCAGACCTGCTCAGATACCCATAGTTCCTGAGCCAGATGGAGAACAAAACTCTGCGGTAATGTTGAGTATCTGGGCAACATGTCCAGTCCCGGAGCTGGCTAGGATCCAGACTCTCCTGGTTGCAGTTATCCCACCAAAATCCACATATTGTGTTTCCATTATTGAGTAATGAAAGAGAAGAGGTCCAGCATTATCAACTGGGAATAGGGTAATGTCTCTTCATGAACAGAGTGATTTATACTTTACAAGGCGCTTTTCTAGGTATTACATTTCACTTTTGTGAGGATTCGTTAGAAAGAAAAGCACTAAGTTAGCGAATGAACCTAAGTAGACACTTTACCTTGTCCCATTTAGTTCTCGTGATATCCCAAATGAAGAGGGATCATTTCTCTCATTTTACAGTCGAGGTAGATAAGACAGACATGCCTCTCCTGATTTTATATTAAAAGAGACTGGGGCTTAGTGATATAAAGGAACATGCCTAAACTTCAACAACTATAAATAGGGGATGTAGGGTTTGAACCTAGAACCGTCTGTGTCCAGGGCCAATGTTCATCACTCTGTAGTCTCTTGTGTCCATACCAGCCTGTTTCTACATTAAACACCCATACTCAGCCTGAAGCCCCTACAAACTACCTCTGGGACTGGCTGGGAGTAAGGGGAGGTCAGGAAGGGAAAAACCTGTCAGCTCTGATTCTAACCAATTCTCTCTCCTCTTCTCTGTAGTCAGCAGTCGGCTTTGATTATAAAGGAGAAGTGGAGAAGCACACATCTCAGAAAGGCAAGGACACTGGACTTCACTCAGCCTCGGCAATCAGACTGGCAGGCTTTTCTGCTAAGACTTTATCTTCCAACAGTTGTCATCAGTTCTTTAACTTCCATGACCCAGCTCACCACTATTTTATTTACTTTTTGTTCATTTGTTTGTTTTTGAGACAGAGTCTTGCACTGTCACCCAGGCGGGAGTGCAGTGGCACAATCACAGGTCACTGCAACTTTGACTTCCTGGGCTCAAGCGATCCTCCCACCTCAGCGTTCTGAGTAGCTGTGACTACAGGTGTGCACCACCATGCCTGGCTAATTTTTTATTCTTTGTAGAGATGGAGTCTCACTATGTTGCCCAGGCAGTCTCAAACATTTTGGCTCAAGTGATTCTCCCCTCTCGCCCTCTCAAAGTGCTGGAATTGTAGGCATGAGCCACCGCACCCAGCGCTATTTTATATACTTTTGTTTTGTTTTGCTTTTTTGTTTTTTTGAGAGGAAGTCTTGCTCTGTCACCCAGGCTAGAATGCAGTGGCGCGATCTCGGCTCACTGCAAGCGCTGCGTCCCGGGTTCACGCCATTCTCCTGCCTCAGCCTCCAGAGTAGCTGGGACTACAGGTGACTGCCACCACTCCTGGCTAATTTTTTTTGTATTTTTAGTAGAGATGGGGTTTCACCGTGTTAGCCAGGATGGTCTCTATGTCCTGAACTCGTGATCCTCCGCCTCGGCCTCCCAAAGTGCTGGGATTACAGGTGTGAGCCACCGTACCCAGCCCTATTTTATATGCTTTTTAAACCCAGTGTGTACTTGCTTCTCTTTTTCTCCATGATTGCTCTCTATAATATTGATCAAGTTTTTGAATCCCTCTTTTTTCTCTAATGGATCGAAAATAAGGTTTTCTATTCCTTTGTTTTAGAAGGTTATTGCCAAATTTTAGCATGCATCTTTGACTTAAATTTAAAATTAATCACAATCTCTTCCTGAGTATATGTGAAACATAGAACATTTTAACTACATTCTTTTTAACCAACCATATTGTTGTCGTTCAGTATATTGGTTCCATCTCATTCCATCTTATTATTGGTCCCATCTTATAAACCCCACAAAAATGAATCATTATTATTACCTAGTAAATGCTTATTTAAATTGACCAAGGTATTTACCTGTTTCCTAACTCAACATTGCTTATTGTATTTCTTTGTTTCACCTTTGCGTCTTCTATTTCCTAATTCATCATTGCTTATTGTATTTCTTTGTTTCACCTTTGCGTCTTCTGTTCCCTTCTTGCTAAAATATATCCATTGATAATTCTTTTAATGAGTCTGTGAAAGAGCTTTCAGTCTTTGAAAAAGTCTTTATTTTGCATCATTCTTCATTTTTATTTTCCCTTCATCACTTTGAAGATCTTATTTTATTGTCTCTGACATCTCTGTTGTGTCAGACTATCATTCCTGAGTAGGTAACATGTCTTATATCTCTGGGTTTTTTTAATTAAAGATTTTCTTTTGGTCTCTGATATTCTGCACTATTATTAGGGTGTGTCTAGATGTTAGATGTACTTTTATTATCCTATATGGGACTTACTGCTCTTTTCCAACCTCAGATGTGACTTTCATTATAGAAAGTTCTCAGGCATTTTCTCTTTGAATAATACCTCTTCTCTCTTCTCTTTATGTCCCTGAGCCGCATTCTGGGTTATTCCTTTAGATCTAGGTTAAGTTCACTAATTCTCTCTTTAGCTGTATTTTATTATTGTTTAAACTGTCCATTACATTTTAAACTTTCTTTCAAATATCTTCCCTCCCCTCCCCTTCCCTTCCTTCCCCTTCCCTTCCCTCCCCTTCCCTTCCCTCTCTTTTTTTTAGATAAAGTCTCATTATGTTGCCCAGGCTGGCCTCAAACTCCTGGGCTGAAGTGATCCTCCCATCTTGGCCTCCCAAAGTGCTGGGATTACAGGCATGAGCCACCACATCAGATATTTTCATTTCTGGAGTTTCTTTCAGTTCTATTGCATATCTGCTGATTCATTTTCCATAAGACATTATAGTTTCATTATGGTTCCCTGTACCACTTCTTTAAGCTCTTTAATTACTTTAAACATGTACTTTATAGTTTCTTTCATATTTTATATTATTTGCAGTTCTTGGCTGTGTGAGTTCTTCTGACTAATCTGCTGTTCCTCATGGTTATTTATTTCCTTGATGGTTCGTAATCTTTGTTTATAAACTTATTTGAGTGAAGGAGAGGGATATTTGTTTTATGAAAATTTCATGTGCCCTGGGTTTCGTAAGTACCTCATCCAGGGAAATATTGCCTCTACTTCTGGCTCAACTTTAGAGGTCTTAATAGTAATGGACTTTTTTTTCCTTTATTGCTATTTTTTCCCATGGAGTTCAAGTCTTTCTGTTTTTTAAGTTGGTTATGGTATGTTGTGCTTTTCAAGGACTTTGTTCATTTTGTCTGTGTTGTCAGATTTATTGGCATAAATTCATTTATAATAGTCTCTTCTTTTTAACTTCTGTAAGATTTCTAGTGATATGAAATGAGTATTTTCATTTCTGATCTTATCTATTTGTGTTTTTTCTCTTTTTAATTGTTCTTACTAGAATTTCATCAATTTTATTATTCTTTCCAAAGAACAAGCTTTTGGCTTTGCTAATTTTCTCTATTGTTTACCTGTTTTAAAAAATGTATTGGTTTCTGCTCATATCTTTATTATGTTTTTCTTCTACTTAGTGTTGATTTAGTTTGTTCTTTTTCTAGCCTCTTAAGGTAGAAACTTAGATAATTGATTTTAAGCCTTCCTTTACTATATGGGCACTTAAAAAACTATACATTTCCCTCTAAACACTACATTCACTACAACCATTTGCTACATTCAACAAATACTATATGTATTGTAATTTTCATTCATCACAAACCTGTGGTCCCAGCTATTCAGGGGGCTAATGTGGGAGGATTGCTTGAGCCCAGGAGGTTGAGGCTGCAGCGAGCCATGATTGTGCCACTACACTTCAGCCTGGGTAACAGAGTGAGACCCTGTCTCAAAAACAAAAACAAAAGCAAAAACAAAAAAATTCAGTTAAAAATATTTTCTTATTTCCCTTGTAATTTCTTCTTTGACACATGTATTATTTAAAAGTTGTTACTAATTTTCTAAGTATCAGGGAAATTTTCTAGATGATTTTATTGGTATTGACTTTTACTTTAATTCTATTGTGATCAGAATATGATATCTAATATTTCAGTCTTTTGAAATGTACTGAGACTTACTGTCTTAGAGACTTATGGACCGGCACATGGTCTATGTGGTCAATGTTCTGTTCTATATGCATGAAAAAAAGTATATTCTGTATTTTGGGGTATAGTGTTGTATAAGAGTCAATTAGGTCTTATTAATTGATAATGTCTGTATCTTCTATAATTTTACTGATTCCTTTTTGCCTAAAATATCTATCAATTAATGGAAGACTGGTGTTAAAAATTTCAACTACTATTACAGGTTTGTCTGTTTCTCTTTCTACTTCTGTCAGCTTTTGCATTATTTGTGTGTGTGTGTGTGTGTGTGTGTGTGTTGGAGTCTTGCTATGTTTCTCAGGCTGGTCTCAAACTCGTGAGCTCAAGCCATCCTCCTGCCTCAGCCTTCTGAGAGGCTAGGACTACAGGCATTCACCACACCTGGCTTTTTACATTTTTCTTTTATTTGAGAGCTTCATGAATTTTGGTTCTGTGAATAGGTTTATGCCAGCATACATATTCCCGATGAAAGGTATTGTTCTTTTATCATTGTAGCATGTCTCTCTTGTCTCTTAGAATGCATTTTGTCTTGAGATAACTTTGTCTCATATTCATGCCATCTTTCTTATGCTTACTCTTTCAACAATATATATTTTCCTGGATCAGTATTTAGTTAATTTCTCAGCTTAGAATTCCTGCATCACAAAAGTAGTAAAAAAAAAAAAAAAAAAAAAATTGTGTATATGCACTCTACACTCAGATGTAGGCTTAGAGTTTCCATGTCTTAAGAAGCAAATTTTCCCCTTATCAAATGTTGAACAGGCTACAAGCCCTCCTCATGATTTTCCTGGGTAAATGAGTAGAATTTTTCTAGCACTCTCTTACAGGAGTGGACAGAGCTTCGTTTCTGGCTTTCTTCCCTCTTCCCCCATTCTTATATGGAAATTAGAATCGCAGAGCCTCGATCCTAATCCCTGTTCATTACATTTGGAATTTAAAATCTGACAGGTGTGGTAGTTCACACACGGAATCACAGCACTTTGGGAGGCTGAGTGGGGTGGGTCCTTTGAGCCCAGGAGTTTAAGGCTAGACTGGGCAACATAGTGAGATCCCATCACTACAGACTTTTTTTAAATTAGCGAGGCATGGTGACATGTGCCTGTGGTCCCAGGGACTCAGGAGGATTGCTTGACCCCAGGAGTTCAAGGTTACAGTGAGCCATGATTGTACTCTGCACTCTAGCCTGGGCAAAAGAGCAAGAGCCTGCCTCTAAAATCAAACAAAAAAATCCCCCCAAAATGCCCTTGGGTTTTCTGTGGTGTCAGTTCATAATTACCCTCACACATACAGCTTTGATTCATCTCTTCGTTTCTGGTTTCTGGAGCCAGAATTTTTTCCTTCCTTTCTTCTGAGCTTCACTTTTTATTTTTATTTTTTTGAGATGGAGTCTCGCTCTGTCACCTAGGCTGGAGTGCAATGGTGCAATGTCGGTTCACTGCAACCTCCACCTCCTGGGTTCAAGTGATTCTCTCCTGCCTCAGCCTCCCGAGTAGCTGGGACTACAGGCACACATCACCATGCCTGGATAATTTTTGTATTTTTTAGTAGAGACAGGGTTTCCCCATTTTGGCCAGGCTGGTCTCAAACTTCTGATCTCAGGTGATCCGCCTGCCTTGGCCCCTAAAGTGCTGGTATTACAGGCATGAGCACCGTGCCCAGCCTGAGCTTCTCTCTTTAAAACAAAAGTGTTATGTTTTATCTGACATTTCTATGTGCTTATATGGGAGTAGGGGAAAGGCATACATTTCATGTATCTGCCTTTTTTTTTCTGCAATCTCCTCACTCTCTATACTTGCCCCTTCTTGAAGAAGAAGGGAGAAAATGGGAATGTTCTTCTCATCTTGGCATGGAAATGAGAGAAGAGAGGGAAAAAGTAAGCAATATTCAATTCAAAGACTACTTAAGTCACGGTTTCTCTTTAATTCCCCTATATTCAAGCCTTGCTCTTTCCCCAGGCCCCTAACACTCTGCACGCATTCCTGCTAACCTCTCTTCTCCAGCGCTTCCCTGTGTGCTGGAGCCTAAGGGTGGGCTCTCATGACTGCTCCTTTGACCACAGATTACTCTCGTGGCTTTGGTGGCCGGTATGGGGTGGAGAAGGATAAACGGGACAAAGCAGCTCTGGGATATGACTACAAGGGAGAGACGGAGAAACACGAGTCCCAGCGAGGTGAGTTGGGGTTGGAAGGGGGAAAGTCACAGATAGCACAGGGCTCTCCTTCCTTCCTTTCTGGAAGCTCACCCAGGGGCCCCAGAATACAGAGGGGGCAGATGTGCAGAGCAGGGGGTGCACAGGCAGTAAGCACATGTAGGGGATGGATGGTGGTAGTGAGGGAAGAGAGGAGAGGTGGAGAGGAAAACAGCAGGATTAAGAGCAGGGCCTAGGAGGGAGGTGAGAGAGAAGGGAGCATTGAGGAAGGAATGAGGACAGACAGGCTAGGTGATGGTCAGAGGATGGTTTGCTATGAGTCTTACAGGGCTCTCTGCTGTCCTCACAGAGGATAAAGAGGTTTACTGCTTCCCTGGAACCCATAGGGATGACTGGAGTGCCCTCTGTATTTTTTTCCTATTTCTTTTACATTTTTCCTTATCTGTTGCTTTCCGCTTTCCATGTTTCCCTATTTCCATCATTCTCTTCTCCATTCTCTCCCAGATTTTTCCCCATCTGTTTCCTTCTCTTCCCATCCATGCCTCCCTCTATCCTCTGATTCTCACATTTCCTCCTATGTCTGTTTTCCACATTCCTATTTTTCTTCCCACTGATTCTTCTTATTACCCATTCCCGGCATTTTGATCTCCCATAACTCAGAACTTTCTGTCCTGCAGATTATGCCAAGGGCTTTGGTGGCCAGTATGGAATCCAGAAGGACCGAGTGGATAAGGTAAAGCACCAGAACACCAATGTCTTAAGAAGTTCTCTAAGTTTAGGAAAGTGAGCAGAGAAGAGTGTGAAGAAGGCTGGGAGAGGGAGGGAATGGTGGTGCTGGGCACACAGAGCCTGTCCTGCTGCTGTCCTGCACTCCCCACTGACTGCCCTCAGTGTCTAAGGGGTATGTCTTCCAAAGCCTGAGGTTTGACTGAGGACAGTGGGAGAGGCATACAGAGACACAGATAAACCACAGGGAAAGGTGGCGTTGGACTGGAAATTGTACTGATTTCTTCGTATTGCTTAACCCAATCTTAAGTCTCTTCCCACCCCATGCCACGGTCCTCCCTATAGTAGTTCCTCCTCATGCATTGGCCACGGGCCCTGCTACATTTTAGGCAACTGGGCTTGGAGACGTGAGATTCTAAGGTCACTGAGCTTTCGAAAGGGGGAGCTGAACCCAACAGTTAAGAACTTCTTTACCCCCTCTCTACCACAAAACAACATTGGAACATGCTGTCCAGCTGTTGAGCATCCAATGGTTAGGGATACCTCCTATAGTGGTCCCCAACCCCCAATACCACCTCCAGGTCACCAATACCCCTGCCTCTCTCCCGCAACACATGTGCTGTTCTCCTGCCTGCAGAGCGCTGTCGGCTTCAATGAAATGGAGGCCCCAACCACAGCTTATAAGAAGACGACGCCCATAGAAGCCGGTGAGGCTTAGTGATTCATTCTCCATGCACCTCACTTCCTTCTCCCTCATTCTTTTTCTTCCCCAGCCTATATCCTCCATGCCTTTAACTACCTAGATTAGCTGAGGTAGACTTGATCCCTATCCGCATGTTCCCAGATTCTGTCTCTCCTAGAAAAATCAGGTAAGGTGGGGCTCACGCCTGTAATCCCAGCACTTCGGGAGGCTAAGATGGGAGGATTGCTTGAGCTCAGGAGTTTAAGAATAGCTTGGACCACCTGGGGAAGCCCCATCTTTATAAAAAATACAAAAATTAGCCAGGCATGGTGGTGCATGCCTGTAATCCCAGCTACTTGGGAGGCTGAGGCAGGAGAATTGCTTGAACCTAGGAGGTGGAAATTGGAGTGAGCTGAGATCATGCCACTGAACTCCAACCTGGGTGACAGAGTGAGACTCTATAAAAAGAAAGAAAGAAGGAAAGAAAGAAAGAGAGAGACAGACGAAGGAAGGAAGGAAGGAAGGAAGGAAGGAAGGAAGGAAGGAAGGAAGGAAGGAAGGAAGGGAAGGGGAAGGGGAAGGGAAGGAAGGAAGGAAAGAAGGAGGGGAGGGAGGGAGAGAGGAGAGAGAGAGAGAGAGAGAGAAAGAAAGAAAGAAAGAAAGAAAGAAAGAAAGAAAGAAAGAAAGAGAAAGAAAGAAAAGAAAGAGAGAGATAGAGAGAAAGAACCAAGTCAAGTGGATAGAAAGAGTGACGTCGGAGAAGGAACTGGAGGCAGAGAACAAAATGTGGCGTGGAGCGGGGGTGGGGTGGCGTGGGAACATTGGTGGGGAACCACTTGGGAAGGACACATAGGGATAGGAGCTTCGGATGGGGTTGAGGATGAGTGGTGGCTTGAAGAAGGCATACAGATTTATGGAATATGGACAGGGGAGGATGCTGGTTGGAAGCCCAAAGTTTACAATTTAGAAAGGACACAGGTGGGCTGGGCATGGTGGCTTACACCTGCAATCCCAGCACTTTGGGAGGCTGAAGTAGGAGAATCACTTGAACCCAGGAGTTCAAGATGAGGCTGGGCAACACAGCAAGATCCCCTCTCTACAAAAAATACAAAAATTAGCCGGGTGTGGGGGTGCACACCTGTGGTTCCAACTACTCCAGAGGCTGAGGTAGGAGGATTGCTTGAGCCTGGGAGGCTGAGGCTGCAGTATGCCATGACTGCACTACTGCACTCCAGCCTGGGCTGAGACCCTGTCTCAAAACAAGACAAAACAAAACAAAAAGACACGAGGTCACATAGCCTGGCTTTATAAAAATCCAGGCTTCCCCGGGCGCAGTGGCTCAAACCTGTAATCCCAGCACTTTGGGAGGCCGAGGCGGGTGGCTCATCTGAGGTCTAACGTTGGAGGCCAGCCTGGCCAACATGGAGAAACCCCGTCTCTACTAAAAATACAAAATTAGCCGGCATGGTGGCGCATGCCTGTAATCCCAGTTACTTAGGAAGGCTGAGGCAGGAGAATCGCCTGATTTCTGGGAGGCGGAAATTGCAGTGAGCCGAGATCGCTCCATTGCACTCCAGCCTGTGCAACAAAAGTGAAACGCCGTCTCAAAAAAAAAAAAATCCAGGCTTCAGGGCTATGCCATCCTTCTATAATCCCCTTGTTCCTCTGTCAATACCTCTTTACCTTCCTGTCCCACAAATCCCTCCTCCTGGATATTTAACTGATTCCCCTTCTTCCTTCAAGTGCCATGCCCTTCCTCACCCTCCAATCCAAGACAACCCTAATTCTTCTTGCCTGTGTCTGCAGCTTCTAGTGGTGCTCGTGGGCTGAAGGCGAAATTTGAGTCCATGGCTGAGGAGAAGAGGAAGCGAGAGGAAGAGGAGAAGGCACAGCAGGTGGCCAGGAGGCAACAGGAGCGAAAGGCTGTGACAAAGATGAGCCCTGAGGCTCCACAGCCAGTGATAGCTATGGAAGAGCCCACAGTACCGGCCCCACTGCCCAAGAAAATCTCCTCAGAGGTGAGTGCCTGGCCCGCTGGGATCCACATCCGGGATCTCTTGCCCAGACAGGAGCCTAAGGGGTCCAAACCATTGGCAGAAAATAAGGCAAAGGCCTCCCCTGGGTTAGGCAGGGTCTGTTGTCTCTGTCTTTAGAAGACTTCAGTCTGACTGTAATTGGACCTCCTATCAGAATGTCAGAAAAAACCCTCAAGATTTACATAGTACAACAGAAAGCAAGTCACCAGCCAGCACAGCCAATTATTGCTGTAGGAACTATGAGGAAGGGGCCGTCACTTCAGGTTGGAGCTCATCTTGAGGGATGAGTTCCATTTGAATTGGCAGAGAGCAGGAGAGGGTGTTCCTGGTAAATGTAGCAGTGAAGACATGCATGGTGTGGTGGCTTATGCCTGTAATCCTAGCACTTGGGGAGGCCAAGTTAAGAGGACCACCTGAAGCCAGGAGTTCTAGACCAACCTGGGCAACATAGTAAGACCCTGTCTCTATAAAAAAAATTTTTTTAATTACCTGGGCATTGTGGTGCGTGCCTATAGTCCCAGCTACTTGGGAGACTTGGAGAGGAGGATCGTTTGAGCCCAGGAGTTTGAGGCTACAGTAAGCTATGATCTCACCACTATGCTCCAGCCAGGGCAGCAGAGTGAGACCCTGTCTCAAAAAATATATAAAATAAAAAAAAAAGAATGAAGATGGGCCAAGCGTGGTGGCTCACGCCTGTAATCCCAGCACTTTGGGAGGCCAAGGTGGCCGGATCACGAGGTCAGGAGATCAGGAGTTCAAGACCAGCCTGACCAACATAATGAAACCCTGTCTCTACTAAAAATACAAAAACTAACCAGGCATGGTGGCCCGTGCCTGTACTCCCAGCTACTCAGGAGGCTGAGGCAGGAAAATCGCCTGAACCCAGGATGCGGAGGTTGCAAGGAGCTATCGCGCCACTGCACTCCAGCCTGGGCTACAGAGCGAGAGTCTGTCTCAAAACAAAACAAAAAAAAAGAGTGAAGATGGAGGCTTGCTTACTTGAGAGATGCTTCATTCTCCACAGGCCTGGCCTCCAGCTGGGACTCCTCCATCATCAGAGCCTGAGCCTGTGAGAACCAGCAGGGAACACCCAGTGCCATTGCTGCCCGTTAGGCAGACTCTCCTGGAGGTAAGCAAACCTTCAAAGATTCTCTGCCGGCCGGGTGCGGTGGCTCACACCTGCAATCTTAGCACTTTGGGAGGCTGAGACGGGCAGATCACGAGGTCAGGAGATCGAGACCATCCTTGCTAGCACGGTGAAACCCCATCTCTACTAAAAAATACAAAAAACTAGCCAGGCGTGGTGGTGGGCACCTGTAGTCCCAGCTACACAGGAGGCTGAGGCAGGAGAATGGCGTGAACCCGGGAGTGGAGCTTGCAGTGAGCCGAGATCGCGCCACTGCACTCCAGCCTGGGCGACAGAGCGAGACTCCATCTCAAAAAAAAGAAAAAAAAAAAGATTCTCTGCCCTCACCCCATCTCCTCCAGTCTTAGGAAGGTGGGCTGTGCAGAGTGGCCAACCATCCTTGTTTTCCTTGCACTGTTCTGGTGTCAGCACTGAAGACCCTACCCTGCCTTCTGGGAAACTCCTCAGTCCTAGGCAAATTAGGACAGCTGGTTATCCTAGCTGTGGTAGCTCAACAATGTGCTTTTGCTTCAATGTTTTCTTGGCCTCCCAAAGAATCTGACTCGCTTTCTACTTCCCTCCCCTCACACCTTTTACATTCTCTTCCCATTGTCTCTGGAATGTGTTTTGGGTGGGTGGGTGTGGGAGGAGGTTGAGGAATGAAGATGGATGAAAGGCTATGTTCCCCAGGACAGTCTGTTAGATGGAGGCAAGGGTGGAGGGGAGAAGAGGCAGGATGGTGAAGGGCAGGGGTCTTACTCCTCCACTGAGTCCTCCTGGAGAGTGGAAGTCACACTGCTCCACACTGTCTCTTCTCAGGACAACGAGAAGCCCCCAGCTCTGCCCCCTAGGACTCTGGAAGGCCTCCAGGTGGAAGAAGAGCCGGTATATGAAGCAGAGCCTGAGCCCGAGCCCGAGAATGACTATGAGGATGTGGAGGAGATGGACAGGCATGAGCAGGAGGATGAACCAGAGGGGGACTATGAGGAAGTGCTCGAGCCTGAAGGTTCTTCTTTTTCTTCTGCTCCGGCTGGTGAGTGATGGGAGAAGAAGCAGGAGAATTTGGTCATGTCCAGGGGAGGGTAAGAGGAAGAAGAATTTCTCCATTGCCCCAGTAGGATCTTTCTCTGTTTGCCTTCTTCATGTTGATGAGACCATGTTTGTGTTTCTCATTATGCAGGATCATCAGGCTGCCCGGTTGGAGCTGGGACTCTGGGGATCTCAGCTGTGGCCCTATATGATTACCAAGGAGGTAGGTTGGGAGTGGCCTGAGGAGCCTGGTACCTGCAGGCCCCTGATATAAGACAAGGGGACGTGGGAGAAGAGACATTCATGTCTGACCATTCTAATATCCCCTCAACTTTCTCCTCAGAGGGAAGTGATGAGCTTTCCTTTGATCCGGACGACGTAATCACTGACATTGAGATGGTGGACGAGGGCTGGTGGCGGGGACGTTGCCATGGCCACTTTGGACTCTTCCCTGCAAATTATGTCAAGCTTCTGGAGTGACTGGAGCTCACTGTCCACTGCAACTGTGATTTCCCATGTCCAAAGTGGCTCTGCCTCCACCCCCTCCCTATTCCTTTTGCAGATGTCTAACCAGATGAGATTCTGGACAGACTTCCCTCTCCCGCTTCATTAAGGGCTTGGGGCAGAGATAGCATGGGGAAGGAGGTCCCCTTCCCCAAGAGTCCTCTCTACCCTGGATGAGCTCGTGGACATTTCTCTTGTGGTCTTGCCTCCTTCCCCATGAACACCTCTCTACCACCCCAAGCTCTGCTCTAGTCCTCTATGAGCTCTGGGCTTCCTGGTTTGTTTACCCGGAAAAGTACGTCTAGATTGTGTGGTTTGCCTGGTTGTGCTATTTGCCCACTTGCCTTCCCTGAAGAAATATCTCTGAACCTTCTTTCTGTTCAGTCCTAAAATTCGAAATAAAGTGAGACTATGGTTCACCTGTATGCTGAGGTAAATAATACTTTTTGTGTGGCCCTCATGGCCCCAAATCTTAAGGCTCCAACCTTTCCTCTTGCAGACATATCCAGGAGACTTTCTCTTACCACTGCCAATTCTCCTGCACCCTAGATGTCAAAAGCTAGGCCTTTTCCTTAGGTTGAACTTTTTTTTTTTTTTTTTTTTGAGAAGGAGTCTTGCTCTGTTACCCAGGCTGGGGTGCCGCAGCATGATCTAAGCTTACTGCAACCTCCACTTCCCGGGTTCAAGAGATTCTCCTGCCTCAGCCTCCCAAGTAGCTGTGACTGTAGGTGTGTGCCACCACGCCCAGCTAATTTTTGAATTTTTAATAGAGATGGGATTTCCCCATGTTGGCCAGGCTGGTCTCGAACTCCTGACCTCAGGTGATCGTCCCCCCCTTAGCCTCCAAAGTGCTGGAATTACAGGCATAAACCACTGCACCTGGCCTCCTTAGGCATTTTAAACCCAGTCCAAAACAGATCAGCCTGAGCAATGGCTGGGCATGGTGGTGTGGGCCTATAGTCCCAGTACTCAGTAGTCTGAGGTGGGAGAATCACCTGAGCCTGGGAAGTCAAAGTCAAGGCTTCAGTGAGCTGTGATCGTACCACTGCACTCCAGCTTGGGTGACAGAGTGAGACCTTGTCTCAAAAAAAAAAAAAAAAAAAAAAAAAAAAAAGAAAGAAAAAGAAAAGATGGAGAAGGCATTGGAATCAAGGAGGAGCTAGAATGAGTTGCTAAGACCCATAGTTAGTTGCTCCAGGGCTTCATAGAGTTGGTGAGCTGCCCAGCAGGGTGTCCAAGGGAGAGAATTCAGTCATGGGTTCATAGTTTCTGTTTCTGGTTGGGCCAGTAAAGCCCCTTTCTCATTCCTCTTTTCCGCTTATCACTAGAGACAGAAACTAAAAACCATGGCTTCAGGCTGCTAAAAACATAAAACAAAACAAAACAGAACAACAACACAATAAGGCAGGTTGGACAAGCTTGGCTTGTGCTCTGGTCTTTGTTCATGATACACACTTGGTTTCAGCGACAACTTCTATGCCTGTGAATCACACATCTGTCTCTAGACTTAACTCATAAGATTCACCCAATTAGCCTTTCAGAGTGCAAAGCAGCTTTTATTTCCTCTTCTAGAGACATTGAGATTTCTAGTATACAGAGGTCAGTCACCACAGATATACTCAGTCTCATTCTTCACTTCAGTTTGATTTGATATCACACATAAATCAGATTTTTATAGTGATTTTCGTGACACATCTTCAAGTTCCACCTTGCTTTTCACTTTTTCCTTTGTTGTGAGACAGAAACTTCTTTTCCAGACCCTTATGCTACTAAGGCAGCAAGGTCCTCTCTGGCCCAGTTCTACAGACCCATCCTCCATGTTCAGCTGATCTCTACTCTGGACTTGCCTTTCTTGGTGATGATACTCACCAAGGGCTCTGCCCGTAGATATGTCCCCTCCCTGTGTACACAGTCCCTCTTTGCTCCCCTCAGCTGTTTCTAAATCTAAAGCCACATCTAGCTGTCTTGCCTCTGTCAGATAACACTTGCCATTCATGCCGTTCACTCCAGCTTCCTCTCACAAATCATTTCTGTCTAATCCATAGTTGCTCTGAAAGGCTTTGGTGCCACTGCCCTCTCACTATGAAGTGTGCTTGTCTTATTGAAGCTCGTGCTTCAACACGGCTCTGAAGGCAGCAACTGGAGGGGAAGAGTGCAGTTTGAAGTGTACAACCCACAAGCAGTTGTGGGCAGTGCCACTCTCTTGAGGCTGCCCCCACCCACCCAGTTTGGGAAGGGAAAGCCCTCTGCCCTCTTCCTTTCTCCAAGTAGCACCTTTCTCCTCTATTCTCTATGTAGCACCTTTCTCCTCTATCCGTCCATAGCCCCTGAATTTCATCTCCATGGGTCTGTAGTTTCCCTTTCTATTTCTATTAAAATCACAAACCCAGAGTGGAATTTAGGAGCTTTTTTCCTCCATGTAGGAAGGACTAGATTCAAAACATGTGGAACTACCACCTGGACAACTCTCTTCCTTTCTTCCGACTGTAGTGTTAGCTTCTTTCCAGTTACTCATCTTCACAGAATAAAACCTTAGGTCACACCCTAGTCATATTTTTAGAAAATGGTGCCTTATATACAAATATGAAATATAAACCAAAGGATGGAATCAGGAAAAATAGAGTGACATTACCAAATAGTACCAAGTGGCACATGACAATGAAAAGATGAGCGTATTTCTGGTCTGGGGCTTGCTCTACTGCCTTCTCCACTCTTTTCAGAGGTTTCACCTACTTCATCTACACCAGCTCTGAACCATGTTTAGAGAGAACCCAGGCAATAACAAGCACCCAGATTGACTAGACTCTTTCTTTTGTTGGCTAAATTTTCTATCATCTGCTTCTGTACAATCCCTGTCCTTTTCTTTTCCTATTTCCCACTTGCTTGAGGACTGCTAGGACTGCTGGGAAAATGATACCAATTACAGTGAGAGGAATATAAACACAAGGCTAATAACTCAACACTCCTGGCTTCAGGTATAACCAAAGAGAGCTGAAAGGATACATTCCTGCATGTGGCTGAAGGACATGAAGGCATACCAAACAAATCATTTCCATCCGGTTCCCAACTTAAAATCACCACGTGTCTAAAACCTATTTCATAAATAAAGAGCTGTATTAAATCATAACTATTGTGGATGACTATGTGAGATAAGATTTTGCTGCACCAAAAAATGAGCATATCCTAACTTGTTGTCACTAGTATGACATCCTTTAGGGATTTTCAACCGGGAGCCATTTTGCTCCCCGACCTTTAGCAATGTCTGGTGACATTTTTGGTTGTTGCCACTGTGGGGGTGCTACTGGCATTTAATGGATAGGCCAAGGATGCTACCAAGTATCTTGTAGCACACAGAACAGTCCCTTGCAACAAATAATTATCCAATTCAGACTGGGCACAGTGGCTCACACCTATAATCCCAGCACTTTGGGAGGCCAAGGCGGGCAGGTCACCTGAGGTCGGGAGTTCAAGACCAGCCTGACCAACATGGAGAAACCCCGTCTCTACTAAAAATACAAAATTAGCCAGGCGTGTAATCCCAGCTACTCAGGAGGCTGAGGCAGGAGAATCGCTTGAACCCAGGAGGCGGAGGTTGCAGTGAGCCGAGATCGTTGTCATTGCGCTCCAACCTGGGCAACAAGAGTGAAACTCCATCCCCTCCCCACCCAAAAAAAAAAAAAAAAAAAAATTATCCATTTAAAAATGTCAATATTCCAAGTCTCTTAAGAAGCCCTGCTTTAGGGGATGCTAGTTTCTACTGTGTCTTTTTTCCTTTTACTTTTGTTCTTATGAATATTCACTGTTTGTTACCAAAAATAGCAGTATCATCCATTTTTGTCAGACTGAATGCATGACCAGCAATATGGATGGGTAGGAGCAATTTCAGGGAGCCATTAGGTTCACATGTCTTCCTCTCCAAGACCCCAATGGGGTACCCAAGTGGTGTCTAGGAGCTGGTGACTGGTGCCATAGGAACTGCAGTGGGCCTTGTCTGGACTTTGCCAAAGGTGTGGTCTCCCTGGGCTACCCTGTGCATTCTGGCATGACGCTGAGGTTGGCATTAGTGTATTGAGGTCATTTCAGATAGCACAGGGTGGCCCAGGGCCATGCCTATGTTCTGCCTAACTCAGAACATAATTTTCTGAGGAAAAAACATCTTGACCCTTAAGTTATTAAAATGTTACAAAGTAGGCTTGTGGCTTTTTGTCCTAATGTTCTCCATAAATACGGTGTCTCCTTTGGACTCCCCATTTCTCAAGGCTTTCCTGCTGTATGTTGCCAAGATTCTAACAACAGACTCTGTGACCCCATTTCTGCCCCTCATGTTTTGGCCTGTGGTATCTTCAAGGCTGCCATGCTCAGTCAGGGGCTCTCCTATGTCAGGCTGTGTTAGAACTACCCTGGCTTAGAGGCAGTAGAATGGCCAAAACGAACCCTGGACTTGACCATCAAAACAGACCCAGCTCCAAAGCCTCCAGCTTTGTTCCCTTCACCCTGCATTCCCTGGGGAGTAACTCTTTGTACCTTAGTCCCATTCTGCATTTCCTGTCCCATAAATTTGAAAGTGCTCTGTAAACTAAAAAGCCCATAAAAGCACAGGCCTGTACTGATTATGGAATTTCATGCTCTCTCATCGCTTAAGAAATTGGGTCCATCTTCCAAATGGCCTCAAATTACTTATTTTCTTCTCAGACCAATCTATTTTAGAAAGAAAGAAAAAAGAAAAGAAAAGAAAAAAGGAAATAAGTCACTAATATGTCACTATGGTACAAGACATGGCTTAGGAAATTCTTTGGCCTTGTGTTGAGGTTTTGAAGGACATTGCATGTTCCAATACACCCTGATAAGCAAATAGGCAGTTTACAGAAGGGAATCCTCAAAACCACACTCTGTCCTACTTCAGGAACTCCGAGAAGAAATCCAAGAAGGGTGCATCGGGTGGCATCTGCATTTTTAGGAGACGTATCTTCCTCGTGGTCTGACTCTAAAGGTGGAGACTAAGCTCTCTCGGGCCTGCTCACGGGGCTGACACATGCTGGTCAAAAGAATCGGGTCAGTTTTGTGCTCTACGATGTTGAAAGGACAGGACTTCAGGTGCTCGGACATGGAGGTGACTTCATTAAACTCCCAGCTCTTGATTTTGGAGAAGAGGCTGCTGAACTGCCAGATCTGTTGAAAAAGATAGAAGTTCAAAGGTGAATATACGGGTGTTACCCTCTGGCTGGCTTTATTTGGGCACTATAAGGAAATATCCTTCTGTTCTTCATATTCTTAGACTCCAGAGTGTTTAGTGGCTCCTGAAGACGTTTGGTAGCCCCTTCTCCAGCATCCAACTCCTAATTCCCCCTGCCAACCAATAATCTTCCCAACCAGCCCTGTAGTTGTGAGAATCACTAACACCAATCAGCATATTGACACACACTCTCCCTTGCTCCTCCACCAGCAAGTGATTAATTTTAGAGTAGATGCACAGTTCAAATCAGGACAATTAGTACCAAATCAGTGCAATTCTTATTCCAGAACTTTTGTTGGAGATACCAAAAAGCAGATTCTCTTTTTCTTTCTGTACTTGAACTGCGAAGCTGAAGTCCTAGGAGCTGCCGGCAATCACCAGGGACCACCGAGTGAGAACTATCTTACAATGTAGCCATTATTGAGGAAGTAGAGGTAAAAAACAGAAAGAAGAGATGTCATTTGGGGACATTTTTTGAGCTGTTAGATCAAGCCTTACCTGAAGCCATTACCGTTAGACTTTTTAGTTACACAAGCCAATAAACTCCCTTTATTGTTTATGCCACTTTAGGTTGATTTTCTATTGCTCGAAATTAAAGTATTCTAACTCATAAGAGTCTCACTAGAATGGGAACCCCATAGGAAAATTCTATGAGTTCTGAAATATCCTCTGGTCTTTCCACCTGGGATGTAATGGCAAAGTCACCGTTTTCAAGTCTGGTTATGTGAGTAGGCATAGCCCAATACTCTTTCAACCTGACTACTTCACCTACAGTTTCTTGTCCTTGTTGCTATGTAGGAAAAGTGGTTTCTTTGAGATCTTAGAACTATTTCCCTTTTTACTTTAAAAATCCATTCTAATGTGAGAATCCTTTAGCCCCAACTAAATTTTCTTTATTTCTTTCTGCAAGGAAATTAGCTTGTCCCAAATAATATCTGAGAGTGGTCAGCCATCATTGAACTGGGGACAAACTTGAGCCAAAAAATAATGGGATTTCTAGTATCTAATTTAAATTATTTACATCTGATGTTAGGCATTTTTAGACAATACTATTTCTGAAGGCAGTGTGTTAGTCTTCATTCATGTTCCTCCTAATACGTGCTAGGTTGGCAGTCAGTGTTTATTTAACACTTGAATTCAGGCACGTATACGAGAGAGAGAGAGTCTTGTAATTACTTTTTGAGGAAGACTGCTCAGGAATAAATAATGGAAAACATATAAAATGTTTTAGACATAATCAATAAAAATAGATGCAAACAACTCTAACTCCCCGATGCCAATTTGGAAATACCACATACTAGGAAGAAATTCGACAGTGAGATTATGGAATTATTGACCTAAATGGGCATCATAAATTAATGGTTCATATTACCAACATGTTTACCATGAGAAAGGATGCTACAGGCACTGGGATATGATGAATTAGGAGCCTCACTTCAGTATGGTACAAGCTGGTAGAAGTTATAATACACTTAAACAAACATGACCTATTGGGGAAAAGGAACAAGGTATTTCTGAAGGGAAAGGTTCTTTGATCTATACAGCAGAGTGCTTTTTGAACAATTAAATTAGCATTTGAACCAGGGGAAATCAGTGGGCCAAATTCATTTAGAATTTCAAAATGTCCTTATCAAAGGCAAAAACTGTTTTAAAAAATGAGTTGACATGGGACTGAGGAGATTTGTTGGCCTCCTGTACCAATCAGAGTCAGAGCAGGGAACAGGCAGCACTCTCAGACTTGGTAATTTGAAGAGAATTTTTTTTTTAAAGGAATGATTTACAGACGCGAGAACAGGGTATAGGAAAGCTACGAGATACAGTGCAGCACCCAGGGTGAGTAGCTACCTAGAGAGTTATGCCCTGGGCCTGAAAAAGAAGAAGGAAGGTCGTTGGATCCCGGAGTGAGTAATTTTGTGTAGAGAGCCACCTGATAAAGCCACCTTCAGTGGAGGGACAGCACCTGCTCAAAGTGTCACAAAGGGGAGGAACCATGCAGGGGGGAAACCAGGAGAATAGATACTTCAACCTCATTCTTCCCTCCCTCCCATCTCCTGCTGACATGCTCCATTTAGGTTATCCCCACTGGAAGCTGGAGGGCAAGGGAGCCAGCTGAGGCAATCTGTCCAGGTCAGCCTCCTGGGGGACAGACAGGGTGGAGAAGGATGGAGAATGGGTCTTGTGAGCAAACAGAAGATATTCAGCACACATACACAGATGAACAGGCACTACCCTCTGGATTGCTATTTATGTGTTCATAGGTCTGTCTTTTCTACTAAACTGACCTCCTTGAGTCAGTCTTATTCTCAGCAACTGTTCCCATGCCTAGTACCCTGCTTGGCACATAAAAAGCTGTTTAAGGCTGGGCGCAGTGGCTCACGCCTATAATCCCAGCACTTTGGGAGGCTGATGGGGGTGGATCACCTGAGGTTGGGAGTTTGAGACCACTCTGACCAACATAGAGAAACCCTGTCTCTACTAAAAATACAAAATTAGCCAGGTGTGGTGGTGCATGCCTGTAATCCCAGCTACTCAGGAGGCTGAGGCAGGAGAATTGCTTGAACCCGGGAGGCAGAGGTTGCGGTGAGCCGAGATTGTGCCATTGCACTCCAGCCTGGGCAAAAAGAGCAAAACTCCATCTCAGGAAAAAAAAAAAAAAAAAAAAAAAAAGGGCGGGGTGCAGTGGCTCATACCTGTAATCCCAGCACTTTGGGAGGCTGAGGCGGGTGGATCACCTGAGGTTGGGAGTTTGAGACCAGCCTGACCAACATGGATAAACCCCATCTTTACTAAAAATATAAAATTAGCAGGGTATGGTAGTGCATGCCTGTAATCCCAGCTAGGAGAATCGCTTGAACCTGGGACGTGGAGGTTGTGGTGAGCCAAGATCATGCCATTGCACTCCAGCCTGGGCAACAAGAGCAAACTCTGTCTCAAAAAAAAAAAAAAAAAAAGCCCTTTAAAAATATTTGTTGGGCTGGGCATGGTGGCTTACGCCTATAATCCCAGCACTTTGGGAGGCCGAGGTGGGCGGATCACAAGGTCAGGAGTTCCAGACCATCCTGGCTAACACAGTGAAACCACATCTCTACTAAAAATACAAAAAATTAGCCAGGCGTGGTGGTGGGTGCCTGTAGTCCCAGCTGCTCAGGAGGCTGAGGCAGGAGAATGGCATGAACCTGGGAGGTGGAGATTGCAGTGAGCCGAGATTGTGCCACTGTACTCCAGACTGGGCGACAGAGCAAGACTCCATCTCAAAAAAAAAAAAAAAGAAAAAAAAATTGTTAAGGCCAGGTGCAGTGGCTCACACCTGTAATTTCAGCACTTTCGGAGGTCGAAATGGGAGGATCACTTGAGACCAGGAGTTCAAAACCAGCCTGCACAACACAGTGAGACACCATCTCAATTTAAAAATTAGTCAGATGTGGTGATGCACACCTGTAGTCCCAGCTACTTGGAAGACTAAGGCAAGAGGATCACTTGAGCCCAGAAGTTCGAGGCTGTGGTAAGCTATGATTGCACCACTGCACTTTTGCCTGGGCAACAGAGAGAGTACCCGTTTGTAAAAAATGAAACAAAAAATTGCTGAATGAGTCAATCAATCCATCAATAAATGAGTGTTGACTTACCTCTCTGTGGACTCTCCAGGAGGTGCCTCCATGGGAATACCTCTTCTTCTTCCATTGCAAAAGGACCATCCCTCTCTCTTGTAACAAAGTGGCACAGATATTCCTCATCAGCACAGACACCTGGGAGAGCTGGGCCAGGCTGACACTGTCCAAGAACCCAGCAATGTACTGCAAAATCTCCAGGGGCAGGCTGGTTAAAGAATTCTGGCTTTTTCCTCCATGACCCAAAAGATGGTTGTTCTTCCTTCGTTCGCTCAGCTCTGGAGCAACCTCCGGCTTAATGGCAAAGGTCTTGAGCTCCTGGCTGTAGATTACTTTTGCCTTTTGCCCCGGGGGACGGAAATGGTTTTGAACAAATGTACATCCCAAGTAGGCGAGGGGGCATCGATGCTGGAACCAGCCGTTGAGACATGACTGAATGTCTGTGTGGACATTCTTGAAGTGCAGGGGGAACTCATCCCTCCTGAAGAATTTGTTGCAAGTGAAAGTGAAGGCAGAACTGCTTTTGTTGTGTCTCCTGGTGACACACTCACTGTGCAGCTCCACGTGGAGTCCCCCTGGGGTGGCAGCGGTTAGGTCAGCCAGCACTGTCCCAGAGGAAAACTGTTCTGGCTCAAAGTTGTATGTTTGTGTGGCAAAATCCATGAACAGTCCATCAATGCTTCTGGATTCAGAGATGACGTGGCCTTTGAGTTCTCTTTCCAAAGCACACTGGAGGGTGGTCTTGATGAGATCTGATTTGGGCAGGTCCTCCACAGTGATCCCCAGATCTGAAGTATCCACTGCCTTGTGTTCACTCGGCTTACAACTCAACATGGCATCTCCAAGTCGAGCTCGCTTTCCACAGTAGCTCACAGGAACTTTGAAGGTGTAAACAGTCTTAACTTCCTGAGCCTCAAGCTTGCCATAAACAAAGTCTCTCTCCTTGGGTGTACAAGCAGGCATCTGACCAAAGTGGATCAGCATCCGCCCATTGTGCACTAGATACATGTTATAGTCCTTTGCATCCACAGCTGTTTTCAGTCTTTCCAGAACACCATCCTGCCAAGGGGCAAGCCCTGTGGTTTCCACAGCTGTGTGAACGTCCTGCTGCTTCTGATTTTCCTGTGGTTCTTTCTTTTTGGGAGCGCCCTCTCCTTCTACCATGTTATTGCCACTGGAAATCTGTTCCTTCTCTGGGCCATTCTTGTTCTTGCTCTCACAGCTCGCTGACGAATTTGTTAAAGCAGAGGCTGCGTGCTCTTTGCTGAAAATATTTTCCCACTGGCCAAACTTAGCCAGGTCCATCCCTTCTTTGGTTTTGGCTAGCACCTCCCGTTCTTCTTGACTTAGCTCTGCCATCTCCCCATTAGTTGCTGACAAACCATGTGGTACCAAACTGATATCCACTCCACCCACTGCTCCTCCCATTTCCTCCACACCGGTTTCACCATTCATAGTTGGTTCCTCCTCAGTAGCCTCTCTAGTTTCTGGGAAAAGTTCCACCATTTTCAAGGATCTGAAGAGGACCTTCTGGTCCTGCAGGGCCAGGGCTGTGTCCAAACACTCCTCACTGGGGGTCTCTTTCATGATGTTCTCATGAAGGGTGGTTTCAGAGTCCACATTTGGCCAGCGGTTCCACTCCATGGAGCAGCAGACCACGCTGGCGGGGCACACCTGCAGGTGCTTGGCCAGTTTGTGGCGGGACATGGACAGAGGGCAGCCATATTCGGAGTTGAGGCATGGAACCTGCTCTAAAGGGCAGAGGAGCTGGTGCTCTGCCTCTTTGCACATGTGGAAGGTGGCACCACAGAGCAGGTGGCAGCTTATTACCAGGCAGGAGACGCTGGGTTCCGCAGGAATGTGGCAGTGGCGGTTGAAGCATCCCTCACAATGCCTGTGGTGCCCTGGCGGAGGCCTGCGGGCTTTCCCCTGGACACACCAAGGACAGGGGAAAGAAAACAAATGAATACTGAGGAGATGCTCTGTGCATGTCTGTGACTGTGTTTTAATCGACATATTTCCTGTTTATGCCTGCTTTTTGTAGAAACCTTGAAATATATGGAAAATCACAATCCCACAATCCAGAAATAACAACTGTAAGTACTTTTTAGAGTTTTTCAACAGTTTATTGTATATATGTGGTCGATGTGTTTAGAATAGGAAAAAAAGAATTGAATATAATGGACTACACTGTTGACAATTGTTATTTTTGAGTTGTGGATTACAGGTTATTTATATCATACAGATAACACTATGGATACAACTCTTCATCCTGCTTTTTACGTTGCTATTAGAACACGAAACTAGATTGTTTTATTAGTTATTCTCTACAGACTTTCTTCATAATGGCAGTGTAACATACCGGAATATGGGTGTGCTATCATTTAATCAACTACCACCAGAGGGCGGGCTGGGAGGACAGCAGCCAGCTCTGGTTTTGCTCGCATTTATGGCCCTAGCATCTAGCATGGGCCCTGGACCTTTGTGGGTATTCAGTGCTTGCTGAATGAAGGAATTGCTAGCCATTTAGATTATTGCTGGCTTTTTGACTATTTTATTTAAATGTTCACTAAAACTCTTTGCTCAAAAATCCTTCTCAACTGTTTTCCCCTTACTCTGCATCAGTTTCTTCCAAGTTCTGTCCAGGATCTCTGGTTTGGAAAAAAGTTGATAAACATCATCAACCCGTAAGAGCAAGTCTGCTAGCTGCTTGGGCTACAGGATAAATGAAGGAAGACCTGGACCTCTCAATGGTGAAGCTTCAATAAGCTCCTGGTGCTTACCATGGTGCCCCAATTTCTTCTTGCTTCTTAGCTCTAGGGGAAAATATGAATATAAATGATTAGTAAGAAAAGCAGTTAGGTTACCTATACTAACAGGGGCTAAAGAGACTTCACACACTGTCTCATTTAATTCCTTCCACCATCCTGGAGGTGTCTTTATCCCCATTTTTGAGTCAAGGAAACAGAAGCTTGAAGGTAAGTAACTTGTCCAAGGTCACACAGCTGCTAAGTGATGGAATCAGCTTTGTAGTCCAGGCCATACTGGTCCATACTATTTTCTCCGACCCCCACTGCCCTCTGATAGGGCGTATTACCAACCATGGGATGTGTAACTTCTGCTTCCTATAACTTTCTCCATTGTCTGCTGACAATTATCCTGGCATTCTAAACACTCTTCTACCCACAATCTGGCCTACGTTACCTTCTAATCTTCTCTTCCACTGGGGCTTCCTGTCCACTTAGAGGTCAGCCTGACATCTAACTTGGTCTGGGGCAGTGTGTAGGTGTCTGTGAAATATCTGTAACATGCCATTTCCCCTGGTATATTCAGCTGTGCTAGAGCAGGGGTCAAAACCCCAAAGGCCCCAGAAGTTGACTGAACGGAGACTCTGGCAAGTGAAAGAGAAAATGCCCTGTCTTCAGGGAAATGAAATTTCTCAGCCCTGGTTAATTGATGCCATGTGGGAATGGTTTTTCCAGAGACCGTGGGGATGTGGACTTTTGTGAGTGGTGATATGGTTTAGTGGTTAGAAGGCAGACTGCACAGGTTTACACCCTGGCGCTACAAGTCAGTGGCTGTGAAGACTTTGGGAAAGTTACTTCACTTCTTTGTTCATCAGTTTCCCCATCTGTAGAGAGAGGATAATAATAGTACCTATCCCATAGTGCTGCTGTAAGGAGTAAATTAGCTAAATATACATGAAACTCTTAGAACAGTGCTTGTTTCACAGGAAGTGATCTATACATGTTTGCTATTGTAAAGTAGTATTTTATATTTCATCACAATGCAAAATATTTTACTACATAATATATCAAAATAAAAATACTCTGAATTTTAAATGTTAACAACTAACTTAATTTAAAACAACACTCTATTTGAACCAAAGAAAAACATGAATACTGGCCAGATAGGATCTGTAGGTTGCCAGTTTGCAATATCTGGTCCAGAGAATTTGTAACATACTTTCAGCACTGGGTTAGTCTGTGATGGAGGGGAGGTTAGCATCCAAATGTCAGTACATCCATAAGTTTAAAATTTGGCCAGGTGCAATGGCTCACACCTGTAATCTCAGCACTTTGAGAGGCTGAGGTGGGTTGATTACTTGAGCCCAGGAGTTCAAGACCAGTCCGAGAAACATAGCAATATCCTGTCTTTACTAAAAAAAAAAAAAAAAAAAAATTTAAAAATTAGTGTGGCATGGTGGTGCATGCCTATGATCCCAGCTACTTGAGAGTGACACTGACATGGGAGGATCGCTTGAGCCTGAGAGGTCAAGGCTGCAGTGAACTGTAATGGCACCACTGCACTCCAGCCTGGGTAAGAGAGTAAGACTCTGTCTAAAAAAAAAAAAAAAACACTTTACTTTAGAATTTGCCAATTCATTGTGAGTAAAATTTCCCCCAACTTGAAAAAAAAAAAAAGACATTTCAAATATACAGAAAAGACGAAGGAATACATACAACAAACACCAAAACGTACTTTATCTAGATTCAGCAATTGCTAACATTTTACCATTTTTCTGTCCTTTCTTTCTCTCCTCTCTGTCCCTCTCTCAATCTCCCTCCACCCCCCAACCACACACACATACACACACACACACATACACACACACATACACACACACACACACACACAGTTTTGACTGAGCCACTTGAAAATAAGTTGCCAGCCGGGAGCGGTGGCTCAAGCCTATAACCCCAGCAATTTGGAAGGCCGAAGCGGGTGGATCACCTGACATCAGGAGTTTAAGACCAGCCTGATCAACATGGTGAAACCCCGTCTCTACTAAAACTACAAAAAAAAAAAATTAACCGGGCACAGTGGCATGTGCCTGTAATCCCAGCTACTAGGGAGGCTGAGGCAGGAAAATTGCTTGAACCCGGGAGGCAGAGGTTGCAGTGAATCAAGATCGTGCCATTGCACTCTAGCCTGGGCAACAGAGCGAAACTCCATCTCAAAAAAAAAAAAAGGAAGAAAGCAAGAAAGTTGCTGATATAAGATGCTTTATCCCTAGTACTTCAGCTTGTACTTCCTAAGAATAAAGACTTATAGTAACATTATCTCACCTAAGAAAACTAAAAATACTTTTCTAATATCATGTAAAATGCCTATAGTCACATTTCTCCAGTTGTCTCCAAAATGTCTATTACAGTTATTTTTAAATTTTTAATATTTTTATTTATTAAACATTTTTATTGATATATAATAGTTGCACATGTTTTGGGGGTACATGCAATATTTTGATGCCTGTATACAATGTGGAATGATCGAATCAGGGTAATTGGGATATCCATCACCTCAAACACTTTTCTTTATGTTGGGAACATTATAATTCTTCTCTTTCAGCTTTTTTTTTTTTTTTTTTTTTTTGACAGAGCCTTGCTCTGTTACCCAGTGTGGAGTGCAGTGGCACATCGTAGCTCACTGAAACCTCCACCTCCTGGGTTCAAGTGATTCTTTTGCCGCAGCTTCCCAAGTAGCTGGGATTACAATCATGCGCTACCACACCTAGCTAATTTTTTGTGTTTTTAGTAGAGACAGGGTTTCACCATGTTGGCCAGTCTAGTCTTGAACTCCTGACCTCAAGTGATCCGCCTGCCTCGACCTCCAAAACTGCTGGGATTACAGGCATGAGCCACCGTGCCTGGTCTCCTTTAGTTATTTTGAGATATACAATAAATTATTGTTAATTATAATTTTTCTACTGTACTATCAAATACTAGAACTTATTTCTTCTAACTATATATTTTTAAAAATTTTGTTGTTTTTTGAGACAGAGTCTCACACTGTTGCCCCGGCTGGAGTGCAGTGGTGCAATCTCGGCTCACTGCAACCTCTGCCTCCCAGGTTCAAGCAATTCTCCTGCCTCAGCCTCCTGAGTAGCTGGGATTACAGGCACCCACCACCATGCCTAGCTAATTTTTTGTATTTTTACTAGAGACGAGGTTTCACCATGTTGGTCAAGATGGTCTCGATCTCTTGACCTCGTGATCCACCCACCTCAGCCTCCCAAAGTGCTGGGATTACAGGTGTGAGCCACTGTGCCCGGCCCAAATATTTTTAACTGATACATAATATTTGTGCATGGTTATGGTGTACATGTGATATTTTCTTATATGCATAGAATCTGTAATCATCAAGTCAGGATATTTAGGTCGTTGCCTCAAGTATTTATCATTTCTATGTGTTGGGAACATTTCCAGGACTCTCTTCTAGCTATTTTGAAATATACAATACACTGTTGCTAGCTATAGTCACCTACTCTGCTACCAAACACTAAAACTTGTTCTCTCTGTCTGTTCATATCCATTCACCAACCTCTCTTCTTCCCTCTGCCACTATCCTCTACACCCTTCCCAGGCTCTGGTAACTATCATTCACTCTCTACCTCCACGAGATCAACTTTTTTAGCTCCCACATATGAACGAGAACATGCAATATGTATCTTTCTATGTCTGGCTTTAAGACCTCTGCTCATTTTTGAACAAGGATCCTTTTAATGTCAATTTATTCTATTTGATTGTCAAGTCTTTTTAGCCTCTTTAATCTGGAACAGTCCCCCACATTTTCTTTTTCAGGAGAAACAGCCTTAAATCACAAGGAAATTATAGTCTGGTTCATTCATTTTATTAGTTCCTCCACTCATTCATTTATTCAACAAACATTTGTTGATTACCTACTACTACTTGCCAGTAAGTGAGCATAAGAGTCACCTGGATGGCTTGTTACAGTCTTAAACACTATTGTTCATTAGAGTCAGCTGTGATGCTTGCTAAACCTATAGATCTGCACTGTTCAATATGATAGTCACCAGCCACATGTGGCTATTTAAATTTAATCAAAATGCAATAAAATGAATAATTCAGTTTCTCAATCACGTTAGCCACATTTCAAGTGCTCTATTGCCATGTGTGGCTAGTAGCTCATCTTTAGGACAATACAGAATAGAACATTCCCATCTTCACAAAAAGTTCCACTGCCACAGATGCTGGCTGTACCACTGGACCTGAGGGAAGGATGTACTCCTGGAATTTACATGCTTAACACACTCCCCGTCCGATTCTTACGCCCATTAATAAATGAGAACTCTTGTTCTGGACCCCACTGGGGCTACTGAGTGTGAAGGATGCATCACAGTAGGGTGCTCTATACTCCTAATAGCCCTAGTCAGGGGCCGGGGGAGAAGTCGCAAGCAGAAGCATCAAACAGGGTCAGGGCCAGCAGAAGATAAACAAAGGTGTTAAAGCCAGAGAAGGAGAGGAGCACAGCGGGGTGGCTGAGAGGGTTGGACTATGCTGTGGTCTGAATGTTTATGTCCCCCCAAATCCACATGTGGAAATCTAATTCCCAATGTGGGGGTGTCTGGTGGTGGGGCCTTCGAGAAGTGATTATGTTAGAGGAAGTTCTGCTTACCAGGCCTCTGGTTTAGTAAGACATGACCAGAGTGACTCCATCTTAAAGTGAATAGCGAGGCACTCACAAGACACCGCTAAGGTTAATACTTAGGGTCTAAAAATAGCTACATCGCAAGGTGACCACACTTAAAATTACAGAATATTTATGGCCAGACAAAACTTCTCCCACCAAGCCTACAAAGCGTCCAGATGTCCTGAGAGGGCAGCCCTCTTTACTTAAAGATAATGAGCAAGCTGAGGTTAAAAGATTGATGGTCTTTGGTCTTTGATAACACTGACAGCCACTACCTTTAGTGAACACATCTGCACGTTTCCAGTTTAATTTAGCTCCTTATAGTTTCCTTACAGTTTCTTTCTTTTTCTTTCTTTCTTTTTTTTTTTTTTTTTTTTGCGACAGAGTCTCACTCTGTTGCTCTGTTGACCAGGCTGGAGTGCAGTGGCACTATCTAACTGCAACCTCCGCCTCCCGGGTTCAAATGATTCTCCCACCTCAACTTCCCCAGTAGCTGGGATTAAAGGCGCATACCACCATGCCCCGCTAATTTAATATTTTTAGAAGAGATGGGGTTTTGCCATGTTGACCAGGCTGGTTTCAAACTCCTGACCTCAAGTAATCTGCTCTCCTCGGGTTTCTTATAAGTAGAGACACTAACAAAAGAGGAAGCATTCCTCCTTCAGCTGCAGATGCCCTAGTCTGCAACTGAGTAGTTTCCAACAAATGTGCTACCTTTTTTTTTTTTGTTTTTGAGATGCTCTCTCTGTTGCCCAGGCTGGAGTGCAGTGGCACGGTCTCGGCTCACTGCAACCTCCGCCTCCCAGATTCAAGTGATTCTCCTGCCTTAGCCTCTTGAGTAGCTGGGACTACAGGCATGTGCCACTACACCCAGCAAATTTTTTGTGGGGGTTTCATCGTTTTAGCCAGGATAGTCTCAATCTCCTGACCTCGAGATTCACCCGCCTCGGGCACCCAAAGTGCTGGGATTACAGGCATAAGCCACTGAGCCTGGCAAATGTGCTTCTTTCACGTGCCTCAAATCCTTTCCTGTGAGAATCCAAGAACCCACTCTTGGTGTCTGGATCATGACCCTCTTTTCCCGCAACATCTTTCTGGTGTCCTTGTGTGGGGAATGACAATAAGAAGAGACTCCCACTCAGAAGGAAAACAGTCTGTGCAGCATTAATTGGCCGACTTTGGGTAAGTGGGGCTCATTTTAGAGTTATTAAGCCATTCCAGGGGACAAGGATGCTTGTCCACTGCTGCTTGGATTTGAAGCCCAGGGCCCAAGGAGTTAAAAGCCCCAGGGTTTATTTGAGAAAATGGATTTGGCCCTATGAGATGTTTGCCACTATCTTCTTGGGAGTAATCCACCTTGTGCTCTCTGTTGCTGGCCTGAGTGTCCTGCTTCTTGTCTCCTGTTGGCTTTCTGCCTTTGTTTCACAGAAGCCCTGAGGCTGCCACAGAAAAGGTGGCCCAAACAGTTTAGCATATTCTTTTTTCTTTTTTTTTTTCTTTTTTTTTTTTTGAGACAGAGTCTCTCTCTATCAGGCTGGAGTGGAGTGGTGCGATCTCCCTCTCGGCTCACTGCAACCTCCACCTCTTGGGTTCAAGCAATCCTCCTGCCTCAGCCTCCTGAGTAGCTAGGATTACAGGTACTCACCACCACGCCTGTTTAATTTTTTATTGAGACAGAGTCTTGCTCTGTCACCAGACTGGAATGCAGTGGCACAATCTCGGCTCACTGCAACCTCTGCCTTCTGGGTTCAAGCGATTCCCCTGCCTCAGCCTCCCAAGTAGCTGGGACTACAGGCACGTGCCCCCACACCCAGCTAATTTTTGTGTTTTTAATAGAGACAGGGTTTCATCATGTTGGCCAGGATGGTCTGGACCTCTTGACCTCGTGATCCACCCACCTCGGCCTCCCAAAGTGCTGGGATTACAGGCATGAGCCACCACGCCCGGTCTAATTTTTGTATTTTTAGTAGAGACAGGGTTTTACCATGTTGGCCAGGCTGGTCTTGAACTCCTGACCTCAAGTGATCCACCCACCTCAGCCTCCCAAAGTGTTGGGATTACAGGCATGAGCCACCACGCCCAGCCACCAAATAGTTTAGCTTTTACTTTCCTTGCCTCTCCTCTGACTTAATTCACCACTTGTCTGAGGGACACTGGAAACAAGAAGTCGCTCAGGATCTAGTCTTTTTGTACCTAATTATTGGAAGAGATGGGCAAAAACTTCTCCATTACTGCAGTTACAAGTTGAAGTGTGGTATTTAACAGCCATATGTGACAAGATTAGAAATGCCCTTCAAGCAAAAGCCTCTTTTATGTCTGTCCCTGCAAACAATTAGCCCCAGAATGGAGGACAGGAGACTTTTTCTTAACAGTTTTCTCTTGTCTGTTAATCAGAAGATCATCTTTCATTGGCTGGTCACGGACAGCTGGGCCCTGTTTCCTAGACCCAGAATGTCATTTTTGCCCTGAAATAGTTTTGTCACGGGATCCCAAGTTACAGCTTGCCCACTTCCCTTGTTTGGTTCAACATCTTTTTTTTGCTGGGTTCCTCGTGGCATTGCCTCAGGTGACCATGAGTCTGCTTACTTGTTCTTATTATCTGATATGAACAAGGGGACACTACTGGCTCCAGGAGTTCTTCCCTTGGCCAAATTGGCACTAAGAATTCTCTTGTCCCTTTTAGTGGAGCTCAGCTGGAGGCAGTACAATCTTGCCGACAAGGAGTGGTATTCAGCGCCTTCAGTCCTGGTATACCAGTTCTCATGCCGAATCTGTCCTGAAGAGTTCACTGCTAGGGTGCATTTTAACCTATTAGGGAAGGTTTAAATTGGATGGGCTTAAGATGATTTTTTTTTTTTTAAATATAACACTGGTCCCAATATCCTTTGAGAGGACCAGAAAGGTGGACCTCAGGTGTTACAGCGGCCCCAAACACTATACCTCGGCTTGATTTGTTTTGTAGAAGGGAAACTAAGTGTGGAGAAATACTCTATGTGCAGGCCTTCCTAATGGTTAGCCAGGATAAGGATTTAAAATACGCTTGTATATGCTTGATAGAAGGAAAGAAAAATGAGGGACTAGACATAATTCATGACCACTTATGTAAGTGCCTCCTAATCCCAGGCTTCCCCCAGATGGTCCTGGACTCCCCACTGTAAGTTCAAGTGCTCCGGAGGAACAAAGTCAGACTCCTAGTTCCCCAGAAGTATCCAAAGTATTATTAACCCCTCCTAGTTATTTGGGGATGTCTGATGTCCTGCCATCACCTCCTCCTTACCCTTCAAGCCCTGTCTTACATTCATTACCCAAAGAGCCGAGCCCCACCAGCACCACTCTCAGTGGGGCCTCTTACCAGCTGTCAAAGTTGACTCTTTGCTCTCTTCAGGAGTTGGCAGATGGTGACGGGGCACTCTATGGGTATATGTGCCTGACAGCCTTATACCTTTTCTGTGCCTGACAGCCTTACACCAGGAAAAATTCAGCTGGTTTTTAGAGGGTCTAGGAAAATTCATAGATGAATTTGAGAGACTAATACTGACATATGAATTAACCTGGCAAGATTTGCATATACTTCTGTCTACCTGCTTCACAGAAGAAGAAAAGCAGCATATTAGGGGAGCTGTTAAAGCATATGAAGATGGAGGGGCAGCCTGCAACCAGGGGCATGACATCTATCCAGTAGGAGGCACGGCAGTGCCTGACTGGGACCTAAATAGGAGTTATTAAGAGGAAGTAAGTTTGGGCAGCCAAGGTGGGCAGATCACTTGAGGTCAGGAGTTTGATACCAGCCTGGGCAATGTGGTGAAACCCTGTCTCTACTAAAAACAGAAAAATTAGCCATACGTGGTGGTATGTGCCTGTGGTCCCAGCTACTTGGGAAGCTGAGCCAGGAGAACTCACCCGAATCTGGGAGGTGGAGGTTGCAGTGAGCCAAGATCTTGCCACTGCACCCCAGCCTGGGCAACAGAGTAAGACTCCATCTTGAGGAAAAAAACAACAACAAAAAAAGGAAGTAAGAACCTAGAGAGGAGAAACCATATGATTAATTGCCTCCTTGAAGCAATGAGATTTGTGATAAAGCCTGTTAATTATGGTAAAGTCAGGGAAATTACTCAGGGAAAGGATGAAAACCCAACCTTGTTCCAAGGGCACTTAATTGAGACCTTGAGGAAACATATTAACACTGACCCTGACTCCAAGGAGGTACAGGCATTGCTAGGAGTTCATTTCATAACCCAGTCTGCTCCTGATATCTGCAGGAAGCTACAAAAGCAACCTTAGGCCCCCAGACTTCCATAAATCAGCTTTTAGACATGACTTTTACAGTTTTCAATGGGCAAGATAGGGCAGAGGAAGCAGAGAAAGTAAAGCAAACCTCCCAAAAGGCCCAGCTTTTAGCTGCAGCTTTGAGCTCTCTACCCCTTCAGAGTCAGCCCCTTATCCCCCAAGCCCTGCCAGAGGAAGTGAGCAGGCAGAAAGCCCCATTCTGGTCCTCTGAGCCACTGTGCCCTGGGTCACTGTGCCCTGGGTGTAAACCAATGTGTTTTCTGTAAGGAGGTTGGTCACTGGAAGAGGGAATGGCCTGTGCTCCCAAGAGAGTTGTTGGCTCCTGAACCTATAATGGCCCAGCAGACCTAAGAGTGACCGGCCCCAGACTTCACACCTCAGTTCCTGTTGGACAATTAGCCATTGCTCTGGAGGAGCCTCGGGTGACTCTTGAAGTGGCAGATAAGATTATTAATTTATTATTCAATACGGGAGCAGTTTACTTTGTTCTGACCCAGCATAATGGAGCCTGTCTTCTCATAGCTGTACGGGCATTGATGGGCAAGCCCAGAAATGCCACTTTCCTTATTCTTTAAGCTGTCCTTCAGGGACTCTTGTTTTCTTGCATGGCTTTTTAGTACTACCTGCATGTCCTACCCCTTACTGGGGAGGAATTTATTGATTCGGTTGCAAGCCATGGTTACCTTTGGAGAGCATAAAGCAAACGAGTATTACTTTTGTTCCTGTTCCCTGAGGAGAGAAAAAAGGAAGATAAGGATGTATTTTTCTGCACCTAATGCATCCAGATCCACGACCTCTGTTTGCCCTTGAATGGAATGATTCAGATACTCATTCAACCTCACAACTAACCTGGACAGTTCTCCCTCAAGGGCTGCGGGATAACCCACACTTGTCTGGAAATGCTCTAGCTAAGGACTTGAAGAATCTACAACTGCGAAAGGGCACAATTATCTAGTATGTAGATGATTTGCTCATTGCTAGCCCAACTAAAGAGAACTCAGATAATACTACTGTTAAATTGCTAAATTTCCTGGGAACTAGTGGATATAGGGTGTCACCACACAAGGCTCAGATTTCTACTCAGAAAGTCAAATATTTTGGATATGTCTTTTTTTATATTTTTTATTATTTACTATTTGTTTCTCTTTTTCTTATTTGTAACACTCCTCCAGAATCAATTTGGGATATATCTTAACCTCTGGTACCCAAGCAATAGCCTCAGAATGGAAGGAAGCTCATTCAAGAGCCCCAGACCAAGAAATCAATGTGGGCCTTTTTAGGAATGACTGGGTTCTGCCACTTATGAGTGCCTGGATTTGGGCAAACATTTCAAGCTTCTATGTGAGGTTCTATAAAGGTCAGATTTAAAACCCTTTGATTGGAATGAGAATTGCAGACAAAACTTCAATACTGTCAAAGTGAAATTGGGCTCTGCTCCAGCCTTAGGAATCCCCAACTTGGATAAGCCATTTTTCCTTTATGTGGCCAAAAAGCAAGGTATGGCCTTGGATGTTCTTGTCCAAAAATTGGGGAATATTCCACAGCCAGTAGCCTACTTTTCTAAGCAACTAGACCATGTGGCTTCTGCATGGCCTGGATGCCTTGGGGCTGTTGCAGCTACTGCTCTTCTGGTAGATGAAGCTAATACACTAACATTAGGACAGCACCTGGAGGTTTTGATCGCACACCAAGTCCAGGGGTTCCTAGAGGCTAAAGGGCACCAGTGGATGATGGGAGGATGTTTATTAAAGCATCAGACCTTACTGTTAGACACACCAGACATAACTCTTGAAATTCGCCAAGTAAACCCAGCTGCTTGTCTGCCAGAGTCCACAGACGCTGTAAACCATTCCTGCCTACAGGTTATGGAGCAATTTATTCTAGCAGGCCAAACTTAAGGGATGAGCCCCTTAACAATCCTGAGGCAGAATGGTTTACAGATGGAAGCTGAGCTAATTGCTCTTACTAGGGCCCTGCAATTGGAAAAGGATGTAAAAATTAACATTTATGATGATTCCAAGTATGCCTTTTTAATGCTTCATGGTCATGCCAACATTTGGAAAGAGTGGGGACACCTGACCGCTAAGGACTCCCCCAGAAAACATCACTCAGATATTTTGAGCTTGTTAGATGCTGCTTTACTGCCAAAGGAAATGGCTGTAATTCATTGCAGAGCACATTTTGATGATATTATTAAAGGAAATGCCCTTGCAGATGTAGGGGCCAAGGCCACTGCACTAAAAGAGCCAGTTACGCTTATGGGCATCCTAGTGCCCGCAGCCCCAGATATAGCTGAGCCAGTGTACTCCAAAGAAGAACAAAAATGAGCCAGGGATCACGATTTGGCCCAGGCCCCCTCTGGCTGGCTAATAGTAATAAATTACTAATGCCAAGTGTCAATCAGTGGAAAATAGTTAAGCATTTTCATAATTCCACTCATTTGGGAAGGGATTCTTTATTTCAGTTGATACCTTATTTATTTATGGGAAAACTTTTCAAGATACTAAAACAGATGACTTGAGCCTGAAAGCTCTGTGCCCAAAATAACCCAAACAGCCAGGCATTGCCCCCATCTCTAGTTAAACCTGTCCAACATAGAGGAATCTATCTGGGTGAAGTCTGGCAACTAGACTTTATTTAAATGCCTCTCTGTAGGGGATTCAATTATTTACTGGTGTTTATTATTACCTTCACTGGTTAGGTTAAGGCTTTACCCCACTTGATCCAAAAGAGCTTTAGAGGTCTCAGCCTGGCATGGTGGCTCATGCCTGTAATCCCAGCACTTTGGGAGGCTGAGATGGCTGGATCACAAGGTCAGGAGATCGAGACCATCCTGGCTAACACAGTGAAACCCCGTCTCTACTAAAAATACAAAAAATTAGCTGGGCGTGGTGGCAGGCACCTGTAGTCCCAGCTACTTGGGAGGCTGAGGCAGGAGAATGGCGTGAATCCGGGAGGTAGAGCTTGCAGTGAGCCGAGATCATGCCACTGCACTCCAGCCTGGGCGACAGAGCGAGACTTCATCTCAAAAAAAAAAAAAAAAAAAGGATATCAGGCCCTTAAATTTTTTTTTTTTTTTTGAGATGGAGTTTCACTCTTGTCACCCAAGCTGGAGTGCAGTGGCATGATCTCGGCTCACTGCAACCTCTACCTCCTGAGTTCAAGCGACTCTCCTGCCTCAGCCTTCCAAGTAACTGGGACTACAGGCATGCATCACTACACCCAGCCAATTTTTGTATTTTTAGTAGAGACGGGGTTTTACCATATTGGCCAGGCTAGTCTGAAATTTTGACCTCAGGTGATCCGCCTGCCTAGGCCTTTCAAAGTGCTGGGATTACAGGCGTGAGCCACCACACCACACCTATCTAAAAGTTTATTAAAAGAAATAATTCCTCAGTTTGGGTTATCTGAAAGACGGCAAAGTAACTATGGCCCCTCTTTCACGGCAGGCATAACCCAATATCTATCCTTGGCATTGGGAATCCAATATCATCTTCGTTCTGCATGGAGACCCCAATCCTCTGGAAAAGTGGAAAGGGTTAATCATAAGCCAAAGAGGACTCTAGCTAAATTTTGCCAGGAAACATCAGAGACCTGACTATCTCTATTGCCTGTAGCTTTACGGCAGGTTTGAGCTGCTCCAAAGGGAAACTTATAATTAAGTCCTTTTGAATTAACATAAGGAAGCCCTTTCCTAACTGCAAATCTCCTAATAGATGAAATGATTCATTAATTACAAAAATATGTCATCAATCTAGGACAAATGCAAAACGCACTGTGTGAATATGGATATAAAAGGCTTTCCCTCCCCACGTGAGAGGAAAATTCTGTTTCAGTTCAACTAGGGTATTTAACCTTACTAAAGACTTAAATGGAAGGGTCTCTAGCGACCAGCTTTCCCCAATGTGGAAAGGACCATATCAAGTGCTCTGAGCACTCCAATAGCAGTTAAACTGCAAGGGATTCACAGTTAGGTACATTTGTCTTGAATTAAACCTGTTTCTTATGAAGCCCCACAAGCTACCAACACCCAGTCTGCTAATCTAGTCTACTCTTGTGAGCCAGTAGAAGGTCTACACTTCCTCTTCAGGAGAAATCCTTGGAAGCTTCTTCTTACAACGTGATGCTCTGGATAAGCTTGGGGGCAAGGTTAGTTTTCCTGATCCTCCTCCTGGTCATCTTTTACTTTTACTGGTATGAGTCTGTCCCAGCTGTGGGTAAGCAATATCTATGCCCTTACAGGATGTAACTATAGAACACAGCTTCTCTTTTATTCGTATCTGTTTTGGGGCTTCTGTCCTTCCTTTCACTATTGCTGGAGGTTCAAATCTTTTCTTACAATGGGCACAGGACTACGCCAATGCTCTCTTGCTGGATTTGTGAGCTATTGCCCTTCTCTAGCACCTCAGGCTTGCCCTGGTGGATATCCCCCACACAGGACATGCTTAGATAACTTACAGAATACTTAGAGGGACTTAAATAATGGATAGGAGCATAAATATCTGGCCTGACTTGGAACAATGTAACCCAATGGCCGGTTAATAACACTTTTAGCAATTCTGGGCATAGGAAGCCATTCTCAGCAAATGAGACCACAGAAAAGTTTCTTGCACTGGGTACCTCCTTTCTAGACCCAAAGATAAACATCCGAACTAAAAAGCTCAAAAACTCCAGTTTTGAAAAATGATTTCTTCAAATTTGGGATGGTTTTATATGACTAACCACCTCTGCAGCACACCTAAGTCAGGTAGTCCCATTGTGTTAGGAACAATGGAATCACTCCCTTGATGCTTTGACAAATGCTACTTGTGTCATGGGATGGATTCCTGCAAGACAATGCCAACATACCATAGTCCTGCAACAAATGGACTTATCTGCTACGTGAAGCTTATCTTGACCCTGGGTCACTGGACAAAGACTATTTTAAAAAGCCAGCTGGGCCGGCCTAGTGGCTCATGCCTGTAATCTGAGCACTTTCAGCACTTTGGGAGGCCGAGGTGGATGAATCACTTGAGGTCAGGAATTTCAGACATCTGTAATTATCCGGGTGTGGTAGTGTGCACCAGTAATCCCAGCTACTTGGGAGGCTGAGGCAGGAGAATTGCTTGAATCCAGGAAGTGGAGGTTGCAGTGAGCTGAGATCATGCCACCGCATTCCAGTCTCGGCAACAGAGTGAGACCACGTCAAAAAAAAAAAAAAAAAAAAAAAAAAAAAGCCAGCCAACCTTCTCCACATAACCAGCATGTGGGCCAGATCCATTTTTCGTGGGTATAACCACTTGGCCTCACTCTTTCTACCATCTATTAGATCGGAAGATGCTATCTGGCATGTTGAGGCCATTGTCAATGATACCCAATGGGGTTTAAGTAACAGCCTGTGAGATACATCTTTTATAAATGCTGAAATGTATTATATGCGTAAGGCTGTCATGCAAAACAGAATGTCACTAGATAGTCTGACTGCAGCACAGGGAGGAACCTGTGCTATTATCAGAACTAAATATTGTATATATATCTCAAATAACTCAGACAATATTTATTTGACCCTCCAGATATAAATCAACAAATTAAAGCCATCTCTAATCGCACACTGTCTTTAGATAATGACTAGCATCATGGTTTGGGTCAGGGCCATCATGGTGGAAAAAGTTCCTTTTGTTACCCTGGCTATAATAATTGGAATAGGCATAGCTTTACATTGTGGATTTTATTGTTGCTGCACATTTTGTATGTTTTGCATGGTCCTATTCTTATTATTAATCCTTAATTCACAACGTATGGTACTAATATATCATGATTTATAATTATAACTATAATTCTTATATATAACTTTCTATGTTTATAGAAACTTTTTTTTGTATGACTTTCTATGTTTATATATAACTTTCTGTGTTTCAGGATATCAACTTATGAGTGATCTACAAACCTACAGACCTATTGCTCCTCCAGTCAACTGCAACAGCTTCAAGCTACCTCTGGTTAAGACCCCTCCCAGCATGACAGGTCCCTTAAAGTTAGGCAGGGTTAATATCAATGACCTTTCTCAGCAGGAAGAGGTTCCAGAAGACTGACCCCCACCCTTCAGTGTCCCTTAGGATTAAGAGTCCACTTGTGACAGAAGGGGGAAATATGTTAGAGGAACCCCTACTTATCAGGCCTCTGGCTTAATAAAACATGACCAGAGCCGGACACGGTGGCCCACACCTGTAATCCCAGTACTTTGGGAGGCCAAGGCGGGCAGATCACAAGGTCAGGAGATCGAGACCATTCTGGCTAACACAGTGAAACCCCATCTCTACTAAAAATACAAAAAATTAGTTGGGCGTGGTGGCACACACCTTTAGTCCCAGCTCCTCTGGAGGCTGAGGCAGGAGAATTGCTTGAACTGGGGAGGTGGAGGTTGCAGTGAGCAGAGATCATGTCACTGCACTCCAGCCTGGGCAACAGAGCGAGACTCCATCTCAATAAACTACCATCAGAGTGAACAGGCAACCTACAGAATGGGAGAAAATTTTTGCAATCTACCCATCTGACAAAGGGCTAATATCCAGAATCTACAAAGAACTTAAACAAATTTATAGGCCGGGCGCGGTGGCTCAAGCCTGTAATCCCAGCACTTTGGGAGGCCGAGACGGGCGGATCACGAGGTCAGGAGATCGAGACCATCCTGGCCTACACGGTGAAACCCCGTCTCTACTAAAAAATACAAAAACTAGCCGGGCGAGGTGGCGGGCGCCTGTAGTCCCAGCTACTCGGGAGGCTGAGGCAGGAGAATGGCGGGAACCCGGGAGGTGGAGCTTGCAGTGAGCTGAGATCCGGTCACCGCACTCCAGCCTGGGCAACAGGGCGAGACTCCGTCTCAAAAAAAAAAAAAAAAAAAAAAACAAATTTACAAGAAAAAATCAAACAACCCCATCAAAAAGTGGGCAAAGGATATGAACAGACATTTCTCAAAAGAAGACACTTATGCAGCCAACAGACACATGAAAAAATGCTCATCATCACTGGCCATCAGAGAAATGCAAATCAAAACCACAATGAGATACCATCTCACACCTGTTAGAGTGGTGATCATTAAAAAGTCAGGAAACAACAGGTGCTGGAAAGGATGTGGAGAAACAGGAAAACTTTTACACTGTTGGTGGGACTGTAAACTAGTTCAACCATTGTGGAAGACAGTGTGGTGATTCCTCAAGGATCTAGAACTAGAAATACCATTTGACCCAGCCATCCCATTACTGCGTATATACCCAAAGGATTATAAGTCATGCTGCTATAAAGACACATGCACATGTATATTTATTGTGGCACTATTCACAATAGCAAAGACTTGAAACCAACCCAAATGTCCATCAGTGGTAGACTGGTTTACAAAAATGTGGCACATACACACCATGGAGTACTATGCAGCCATAAAAAAGGATGAGTTCATGTCCTTTGTAGGAACATGGATGAAGCTGGAAACCATCATTCTCAGCAAACTATTGCAAGGGCAGAAAACCAAACACCGCGTGTTCTCACTTACAGGTGTGAATTGAACAATGAGAACACTTGGACACAGGGTGGGGAACACCACACACCAGGGCCTGTCGTGGGGTAGGGGAAGTGGGGAGGGATAGCATTAGGAGATATACCTAATGTACATGACGAGTTGATGGGTGCAGCACACCAACATGACACATGTATACATATGTAACAAACCTGCATGTTGTGGACATGTACCCTAGAACTTAAAGTATAATAATAATAATAAAAAAAAACATGACCAGAGTGATGTCATCTTTAAGTGAATAGTGAGGCACCCACAAGGCACCTGTAGGGTTAATACTTATGATCTGAAAATAGCCACATCCCAAGCTGACCACCACTTATAATTACAGAATATTTATGGCCAGACAAAACATCTCTCACCAAGCCTACAGAATGTCCATATGTCCCGAGAGTGTAGCCCTCTTTACTTAAAGATAATGTTAATGAGCAAGTTCAGGTTAAAGTATTGATGGTCATCGATAACACTGACAGCCACTACCTTTAGTGAGCACATCGGAGCACGTCTGCACATTCCAAGTTAACTTACCTCTTTATAGTTTCTTGTAAGTACAGACGCTAACAAAAGATGGAGCACTCCTCCTCTTGCTGAGGATGTCCTAGTCTGTAACAGAGTAGTTTCCAATAAACTTGCTCTTTCACTGTGCTCTGTGACTTGCCTCAAATTCTTTCCTGTGAGAATCTAAGAATTCGCTCTTGGGGTCTGGATCAGGGCACTCTTTTCTGGCAACAATTAAGACATCAGAGTAAAACCCTCATGAATAGAACTAGTGCCCTTGTAAAAGAAGCCCGAGAGATCCTTTGTGCCTTCCACCACATGAGGACAGGAGTAAAAGTTGGCAGTCTGTGACCCAAGAAGGCCCTTACCAGACACGGAATCTGCTGGCATCTTGATCTTGGCTTTTCCAGTCTCCAAATAGTTTCTGTTGTCTGTAAGCTGCCCAGTCTAGAATCTTTTGTTAGAGAAGCCTGAATGGACAAAAATGGACTGTGTTGGAGCAGAATAGGATCCAGCAGGAAACACATCTTTTGGGTCCAAGAGTCCAGCTACTGATCTCTTAACATGCAATGTAATGTGCAGGTGGATTCCTGCCATATTCCAGTCACTTTTGGAAAAAAAGAGCCCATTATGGACTTACTGTGGACATTTTTAAATATTAGGCTAAAGTATCTGGAATTATTTGATACACAGTAGGGAGCCATTTAACACTGTAATTGGGGTGTTAAGTAAGAGTACTGGAGGAATAAATGGAGTAGGAAGACCTAGAGTTAGATACTGCTGTGTGGAGAATGCGATGGAAGCTTGGATGGGTGAGACTGATGACAGTAAAAATAGTCAAGATGACACACACAGAAGACATTACAAAGGGAGAATCACATTTTTATTTCCAGCTGGGATGGCAAAAAAGGAAACAAAGTTGATGCCAAGATTTCAAACCAGCAAGAAAGAATGTTGGCTATAATTTTTGAGAAAAATAGAGATCTAAAGAGGGAACAATTTGGGGAGGAAAGATGGGTCCTGCAAGTTTAATACAAGATGCTTGAGAGGGTGATAGATCTCATGGATGGGAAGATGAGGGACTGGAATGTGGAGATGCAGATTTGAGAAGTATCCACTTGCAAGTGAGAGAGGAAGCCGTATGTGGGGAAGTAAAAACGCAGAATAGAAACTGAAGCCATGAATTACATAGCCAAGTATGGTGGCTTTGGGGGAAATTAGGAAGAAGTAGAACCAGAGAAGGAGAGACCAGAGAGCTAAAAGAGTCAGGATTATGCTGTCACAGATGCAAAGGAAAGAGTGAGCTACAGCCTCAAGTGATACTGCCAAGTTAAGAACAATGATGACAATGCTACTGCTTATGGGAGGTCCCCAAAGAGCTCTTGCCGGAGCAAGTGTGGCATTTTAGCTGTGCAGTGTGACCCTTAGCCATTGAAAATGTGTTGTTTGCTGACAGAGAAAGGAAAAGCTAGTAAGCATATAATCCATTGTTGGCAGGGCCTGTCCTGGCTGAGAGAATGTGACCATCTATTTTTATTCAGAAGATAAATTCACCAATGAGGACAAAGTCTGGATAATTCAGAGTCCCCTGCTGGTTTTTAGATGGGAAAGAAGGGAAAAATCACAAATGGAATAAGGCTCTGTGAAAAAAGCTACCAGCTCCAGGAATGTCTAACTTCATATTTGCCATGCAGTTCTGTCATTAAGTTGAGCTCAGTTCCTGGGAAGGAAAAGAAGGGCTGGCTAGTTCTGTGTGCTTCCATGTGTGCGGTGAGAACTCTGCCCCAGCAGCAGGAATGTGTCTGGCTGGAGGCATACTGGTGATTAACTCTTAAGCTCAATCATTTCTTATCCTTCAGCACTATGGAGTATGGTTCTTGGGAATAGTATTTTCTTGGGAACCGTATTATTGAAGCTGGAAACATTTATGGTACAGCCTTATTGCTCTCCAGCTCTTTGAAGTTACTTGAAAATTTCCCTTTAAGGGATAACAAAGATGCTTTTGGTTTTTTTCATGTTGCTATTTAAAGATCTCCTACCAGGCTTTGGAGCTACACCTGATGAGTGACTGAGAGAGGATGTGTGCAGAGCAGAAAGGCGTGGTGAGTAGAGACCACTCCAGAGAAGTTTGCCAGTGAAAGGAAGGGGGAAGATGAAATAGCCTCACATCTGTGAACAAATCACATCTGAGCCTTTTGTTGTATATGTGGGGGAAATTGTTCTCACTGAGATAAGGGTCAATCTGGAACTCTCGATAGTCTAATCATGACTGGGTAAGTGGGATGACCAATTTGTCCTGGTTTGCTTGGGACTCTCCTGGTTTACCACTGAAAGTCCCTTGTCCCAGAAAATGCCTGAGTCCTGGGCAAACTTGGACAGTTGATTGATCACCTTAAGTAGGAGCCAACTGGTGTTGCCCCAAAATGATCAAATTAGATATATCATTGGTTGCCTTGCAATAGAAGATGCCCTGTTCTCCCAATCTTCTCTGCTCCTGTGCACAGTAACAGGATCCTTATCCTCCATGGGGTTTGTCTGACTTTCCTAGATTGACAGATTTCTCTGAGTTTTGGGTGTTATGGAGGCAGAGAAATGAAATGTTAGTGCCTTTCCTATGCTTTTACATAACACCTCATTTAATTCTCACAATAACCATGTGAGGTGGGTACTACCATTTCCAATTTACGAATAAGGATTCTGAAGCACAAAGAGGCCTAGGCCTGTCTGTCTTCAAACTCTATACTCTTTGCTACATCACACTTGTCCCTCAGAGACCCACAGAGACACAGGTGTTTGATCCACATGGTCTGGGGAAAATGCAAGCCCATTGCTAGAGATGGGGCATAGAATAGTGTCCACATGTATTGATCTTTTCAGGTTGTAAAGGAGCCAGATGCCCTTCCTTAGGAAGCACCTCCATCCTTATGGTGATTTTTTTGGTACTTCTTTGGATCATATCCCATACTGTGCCCTCTCTGAGCAGAGAAAACAAGAGGAGCATCCAGGCCCAATGGCTTTGCATTTCAGAGGATACAAATGTGAAAGGGAAGGTTGTAGGGTTAAAAAATATGCACTACGTAGGTCAGGTGCTGTGGCTTATGTCTACAATCCCAGCACATTGGGAGGCCGAGGTGGGAGATTGCTTGAGCTCAGGAGATTGAGACCAGCCTGGGCAACATAGCAAGACCTTGTCTCTACTAAAAAAAAAAAAAAAAAAAAAAAACCAGCCAAGTATGGCCAAGTGTGACACATGCCTGTAGTCTTACCTACTTGGAGGGCTGCCACGGGAGGACTGCTTGAGCCTGGGAGATTGAGGCTGCAGTGAGCTGTGATCATGCGACTGCACTCCAGCCTGGGCACCAGAGTGAGACTTCGTCTCAACAAAAAAATATATATATATACACACACACATATATATGTGTGTGTGTGTGTGTATGCACTACAATATGGTTTCTGATATTTAAAATGAAATATCTACTAGATCAAAGCACTCAGATTATAGAAACTCTTCACTGTGAAAAGGTTGACAAAAATCTATGCCTGAGACAGAGTATGGCTATCCAGGTGCCATTTCCCTTTTAATTTCTATGCCTTGTGTTCACTTTTTTTTTTTTTTTCTTTTTTTTTAGAATCAGAATCTCGCTCCTGTTACCCAGGCTGGAGTGCAGTGGCACGATCTCGGCTTACTGCAACCTCCACCTCCTGGGTTCAAGCGACTCTCCTTCCTCAGCCTACTGAGTAGCTGGGATTACAGGTGTGCGCCACCACAACCAGCTAATTTTTGTATTTTTAGTAGAGACACGGGTTTTGCCATGTTGACCAGGCTGGTCTCGAACTCCTGGCCTCAGGTGATCCACCCACCTCGGCCTCCCAAAGTGCTAGGATTACAGGCATTAGCCACAGCGCCTGGCCCCTGTGTTCACATTTAAATTCTTGCTTCTTGTCTGAAAAAGCAGTATGTTCTATCCTCTTAAAAATGAACAGAAGTTAAATATATGGTCTACACATTTTCTCCAAAATATGAGTGTTAAAGTTCCCCTGTAGGAGATAGCAGTCAAACTAATATAGGTTAGACTTAAGTAGTCCGAAGATCTACATGGAATGTGCTGGATGTAGTTTAAATGAAACATAGGGGCCGGGCGCGGTGGCTCAAGCCTGTAATCCCAGCACTTTGGGAGGCCGAGACGGGCGGATCACGAGGTCAGGAGATCGAGACCATCCTGGCTAACACGGTGAAACGCCGTCTCTACTAAAACATACAAAAAACTAGCCAGGCGAGGTGGCGGGCGCCTGTAGTCCCAGCTACGTGGGAGGCTGAGGCAGGAGAATGGCGTGAACCTGGGAGGCGGAGCTTGCAGTGAGCTGAGATCCGGCCACTGCACTCTAGCCTGGGTGACAAAGCGAGACTCCGTCTCAAAAAAAAAAAAAAAAAGAAAGAAAGAAACATAGGCTGGTGGAAGGACCAGGTGTGTGAGCCTTAGGCATAGCTTGTTTTTTTAAAGAAATAGGGAAGCATTTAGCACCTGGCAAGGGGGCAGCAACTCGATTTGATGTAGATTGTGGTGCTGTGTGGACCACGCAGAAAGGAGTAAATTGGGCCCAGTTTAGTGGCTCGTGCCTGTAATCCCAGCACTGTGGGAGACCAAGGTGGAAGGATTGCCAGTTAGGTGGGAAGACCTTGATGAAAGATCTGGAAAAGGAGTGGGCAAATTCTACCCACTTCTTTCCATCTCCACCACTGCCCAATGCCAGGCATCATCCTTGCTCACCCGGTGTAGTGCAATGGGTTTATGATCAGTCTTACTCCTTCCATTTTCACCATGTCTCATTTCACACACCAGGTCCTTCCACCAACTCATATTCCATTTAAACTACATCTAGCACATCTAGTAAAATCTAGTTCTGTGTGAATCTTTGGAATATTTAAATCTAAATCATATTATGTTCACTGCTAAGACAGGGGAATTTTAAAGCTTCTATTTTAGGGAGAATGGATTGGCCATATTTAAAAGCAGGAAGTGTAATTTTTAACAATTTACAAAACTAGGTTATTACTCCCCCACTTAAAATTTCCAGTGGATTCCCTTCACAAGGAAATAAATTCTGAAATCCTTCTCTTGGCCCATGAGGCCATGCATGAGCTCTCCCCTGCTTGCTCTTTTACCTGACCTCCCGCCCTTATGCACTTTGCTCTGGTCTTGTCACTTATTCCAGCACAGGGCCTGTGTACCTGCTCTTTCTACCAGGAGAATTCTCCTCTCGTTCTGTATTTGCACTGTGGACTCCTTCTTGCCACTTAGTTTTCTGCTTACATGTTACCTCCACAGAGAATCCTTACCTGACACCCCCAATATAAAGTAAATCAATGAGCACTCCCATGAATAAGCTGAGTGATTTTTGACAAGTTAATCTCCCTAAAGCTAATTTATTAATTCAAAAATAGGGCTTATAGGCAGGGCTCGGTGGCTCACACCTGTAATCCCAGCCCTTTGGGAGGCTGAGGTAGGTGGATCACTTGAGGTCAGGAGTTCGACACCAGCCTAGCCAACATGGAGAAACCCCATCTCTACTAAAACTACAAAAAAGTAGCCGGGTGTGGTGTCAGGCACCTGTAATCCCAGCTGCTCAGAAGGCTGAGGCACAAGCATCACTTCAACCTGGGAGGCAGAGGTTGCAGTGAGCCAAGATCATGCCACTGCACTCCAGCCTGGGCAACAGAGTAAAATTCTGTCTTTAAAAAAAAAAAAAAAAAATAGGGCCTATAATAACTCATAGGGTTGCACGAGCATCAAATGAGATGAAATAAGGAGTGTGTAATAGATGAGTCACTCTATGAGGAAGGTCATTCTCACAGTCAACTCCCTCCTCCAGGCCTTCATGTGTTCTCACTGTCCTCCTGTAGCCCATGTCTGGCCTTTCCATTTTCAGTCCCCCTCACTCCAATGTATCTTATATTCCACTGTCAGTTTGATGATATTAAAATTCTATTTTTAAAAAATTATTTCCCCACTCTTTTAAGAATGTAAACCTCCACACTTCCCCCCACTTTCGGCCCCCTTTAATCACCATGAGCCATTCCTTAAGCACTTAGGAATTCGAATAGTACAGCTTTAGGACTGAAACTTTGTAGATGCCGTAAAGACAACTTGAAGGCATCTTTGTTTCCTAGGCCAAAATTTGTAATTTTTATTGCTCATCTGAGTTATTCTGCTCATTAAGAAAAAAGGAAATCGAGGTCCTTGAGACTTGCCTTCTCTCTTGTGATTGACTGTGGCAGTTGGCAGAACCTGGCAAAGTTGCTGTGATGGTGAGAATGGTGAGAGAGGTTCCAATGATGGGCACAAGTGTTGTCGCCAGCGAGGTGTGTGCAGGCAGTGGAAGGAGGTCTGACCGGAATATCAACAGAGGGTGATAATACCTTTTTAGGACCCACCAATTGGGCTTCTAGGGACTGAAGGGTGAGTAGAGCCAACACTGCCCCCAGCACTCAGTCAAAGAACATTGAATAGGATTGAATTGAATTAAACTGAACCATTAAAAAGGCAGCATTTTAAAAGCTGTGACAGTAATTTGGAACAAATTTAGGAAGAAAGCAGAGTGATGTCAGATGTATGCTAATTGGGGCTGCTTTTTTTTTTAAGGTGAAAAGGAAATCATTTCAACTTAGGTTAATGTAGGCCTCATTGAAGAAAAGACCTCAGTGGGCTGGATTTATAATAGATACTCTGAGCACTGCCAGATTGTTTGCAGGGGATTAAAGTACTTTTTCTTTTTAACACTTGGCAGTCATAGAATCCGAACTCTGGATCAGGCAGATAATAAGAAATCTGCTATTCCATAGCTTCTCAAACTTCAACATGCAAAGGAATCACCCAGGCAACCTTTTTAAAATGCAGATTCTGATCCAGTGGGACCCGGGTGAGGCCTGAGACTCTTCCCTTGCAACAAACTCCAGATGAAGCTGATGTTCTAAGGACCTCATTTTGAAAGGAAAGGGTCTGTTTTAACCTCCTTGTTTCCTAGAAGAGAAACTGAGGGTCTGAGAAGTGAAATGTCTTGTCTATGCTCCCAGATTGTCTGGTTCTAGTCAAGTGCCTTTTTTCTATTGTGCTTTGAAGTTTTATTGAGAGTCTGTAGATATCACAGCACCACACAAAGCTACCTGAGTGGTGACAGCCAAGGCATGTTGGCAGTCCTACCAAGGGCAGAGTAGGACGAAGCCTGGAAGAAGGAGGAGGTGGTGACCAAGTGTTGCTGGCCAACAAAGTCATGCTAACACATATAGCAGGTGTATTTAAATCACTGACTCAAGCAAAAGAGAATGGGATTAGCAGATAATAGTTTTAACATTCTTTTCTATAATTTTAAAGTTAGTAGGCAAACAGGGTTGATGTCAGGGAGATATTTTTAGGCAAGGGGCCCTCTCAGCACCCCTCACATGATGTCAGTGACTAAACCATTCTGCCTCCTCATGTGGCTGGCCCTGGCAATAATGATTTATTTCTGAGCTTTAACTTCAGGGAAAGTGATGAGGTTAAAATTTAAAGGTCAAAGATATTTTTAACTCTTAACCTATTAACCAGCCAATTAATTACTTTAATTATGCATTGTTGACCTGTTTCTCTGCTATGGAAATATTTAATTGTAGGGAAAGAAAATTTGTGAAGTTAATTATTAAAGTAATCTCTTTGCCTTCTTGAGATTTTATCACAATCAATTTGCTGAGGATAATTCCCACATTAGGTTCCATAATCCTTGGCTTCGACGCTGCGATTTCAGTACCTTCACTTTATCCTAAAACATAGCCACCCTTTTCCAGATCCATTCCACTTCGCAATCTGATTTCTCCAGCTATACTAGAAATCTCTCTACCTTTATACTTATTAGTTATTGAATTAGCTAGTTAATTCTCATATCTGGTGTTTATGTATCAGTACTATTCTATTAAATTACCATTGTATTGGCCAAGAAAGTGCTAAAGTAACTGGATTGTCTAGAGGTATCTGGGACTCAACCTGTCTGCTTGATTACTTGTAAGCCAACACACCCTAGTTTCACCAGGACCGCGCCCCAGCATACACCTTGGAGACCTTGCTGCTGTGGAAGCCCTGGAAAAATTAAATGAAGTTAGGTGATTATATACAGTGAATTTGCTTGTGCCCAGGAAACAGACATAATTATAACCCAGACACCTATAACAGAGACTTGGGGTACATATGGAGGTTACAGAGACAGACAGGAAGGAACCAGGAGTTAAGGTATCTGAGTAGTTACTTTTGGTCTCCTTTTACTTGGCATTGGTGGCTTTAGCCTGTACACATCAAAGGTCAGAGTGTACAGAATCCCTTTTCCTGCATAGGCCACTTCCCAGGATGTCCTTAGCTGAACTTTGAACCAGTGAAAAACGAGAAAATAAACACTGTTCCCTTACCTTGCCAATTTTTAGTGCATGCAACACTATACAGTTATTCTAGAAGCGAGAAGCTGTCTATACGTATAACTTTTGATACCTCAAGCATCATTAGTTATTTTACTTTTATCCCTCTGAATATGCAAAATAGTTCAAGCTTATAACAATCTTTGGTTTTGGTGCATAAGCCTGTATAAGTTTCTCAACTTGAAAAATATCTCACTTATATTTCATGGATGCACTTTGGACTCAAGAGAGCTGGGGAGAAGAGGGCCACACTTAGAGAATATTGTTGGAGAATAAAAGGTTTTAAACTCTGCAGAGTTTCAATAGTACATACAGAAAATACAGTTGTGCTTGTTAACTGGTAGTATGACACAGCAGATGAAATTTTAAGCTACGTGAGAATGACTTGCAATTAAACACAGCAAGTATTGACTGGAGAAAAGATCACAACATTTAGACTTCAGAAAAGAGAAATTCTGACCAAGCGCAGCTGCTCTTGCTTGTATTCTCAGCACTATGGGAGGCCAAAGGGGGTGGATCACTTGAGGCCAAGAGTTCGAGACCAGCCTGGCCAACAGGCTAAAACCTGTAGAAATAAGTGAAACTCCGTCTCTACTAAAAATACAAAAATTAGCCAAGCGTGGTGGCACAGGCCTGTAGTCCCAGCTACTCAGGAGGCTGAAGCAGAGGATCTCTTGAACCTAGAAGGTGGAGGTTGCAGTGAGCTGAGACTGCGCCACTGTGCTCCAGCCTGGGCGGCAGAGGGAGACTCTGTCTCAAAAAAAAAATAATTACAATGAATTAAATAAACAAATAATAGAAATTCTGGGCCAGGCACAGTGGCTCACACCTGTAATCCCAGCAATTTTGGAGACTGAGGGGGGCAGATCACTTGAGGCCGGGAGTTCAAGACCAGCCTGACCGTCAAGGTGAAACCCCGTCTCTACTAAAAAAATACAAAAATTGGCCAGATGTGGTGTGTGCCTATAGTCTCAGCTACTCGGAAGGTTGAGGCAGGAGAATCACTTGAACCTGGGAGGTAGCGGCTGCAGTGAGCCAAGATGGTGCCACTGCACTCCAGCCTGGGCAACAGAGCAAGACTGTCTCAAAAAAGAAAGAAAAGGAAATAGAAATCCTGGGTTCTAGGCCTTCCACTTCTTTCCTCACCACCTCCTCCACTCCCCCAGATCCCCCCACCCATCACCATGTTGTAACTTTACAGATATCATAACTACTCTGGTTGATTATAGAAGAAAGAACCTAAGCTGTCAGAAAGCAAGTACTCTACCTGCTCTTGAATTGGAAACAGAAATTTACACAGGGCTGGATCTCATTCTCAGTGCCTGCCTTTCCCCCACATCTTTACATAACTAATTTGCTTAACAATCCTCTTCCACAGGACACAAAAGTGATATGCGGCTCAGCTTCATCTGCATATTCACCTCTGAATATCCTCCTCGTGGTGCACCTGCTCCTGTTTGAATGCTTACCTTAATGGAACGGGCTGAGTCAGCATCTGCTTGCACCTGAACCCTTGATTGCAACTAAGCGGATTGCTGGGAGGTGGCCGGGTTGCGTCAGCTGCAGTAGAGGACACAGTTCTGTTGGGAAGGCAGGGAAAGGAGTGAAAACTTCAACAGAAGTAGTCCAAGTGTTGCGAGTTAAAAATAAAACGATATCACAAGGGGCAATGTGACCAGGCTCAGCTTACGACTTTTTCCTTCCCCTGTATTTATCAACACTCAGTCTCTCCTGGAGTGGCATTTAGCAGGGGAAACTAAATGGGAAGTGAAGTTTTATATCAATAGGTTTTCCTTCCCTAGAGGAAGACAGAAAATCCTTTTAAGAAGGATCATTTTCAAGAGCAGCCTCTCAGATTCCTACATGTGCAATCGGCCGGCCCAGCTGTGCTGGAGGAGGCTGGCAGAGAATTCAGGACTGGCTGCGGCTCTAATTATAACCATGCTCCTCACCTAAACCCACCACTGGCTGAAGCAGCAACTTGTGTAAGTGACATGCTATCCTGCTTCAGTTTCTCCTATCTCTTGTCATGACAAGTAAGTGTGTGTCCTCCCCTGGTCCTCGTCTTTCCTAGGTGGCTGGAAAAGGGAGAGTTTGTAATTCAGAAACCAGGTGTAGAGTAAATCCAGTGGGAGAGAATTAGAGGTTGTAGGAGGCTTTAGCTGTCATTTAGTCCAACTCTCTCTTTTTACAGATGAGGAGACAGAGATTCAGAAAAGGGAAACTGCTCATCCAAGGTCACACATCTTGTAAGTGCAAGAGCCAGAGGAAAGCCCCAGAGAGCTTGTTTAACTCTCAGTCTAGTGTTCTTTATCTTATCATCTTCAGATAAACTCATTCAGGATCTTGTGAAGAAAAAAGCAAATAGAATCCTGGCTTTGGTGTTTTTTTTTTTTTTCTTTTTTCTTTTTTTTGAGATGGAGTCTCGCTCTGTCACTCAGGCTAGAGTGCAGTGGCACGATCTCGGCTCACTGCAACCTCCACCTCCCGGGTTCAAGTGATTCTCCTGCCTCAGCCTCCTGAATATCTGGGATTACAGGCACACGCCACCATGCCTGGCTAATTTTTGTATTTTTAGTAGAGACCGGGTTTCACCATGTTGGTCAGGCCAGTCTTGAACTCCTGACCTCATGATCCTCCCGCCTCAGCCTCCCAAAGTTCTGGGATTAGGTGTGTGATTTTGGCCAATTTACTTAACCATTTTCTATTTCAGTTTTCTCCATTGTGGAATGGCGATGATACTTGGTTTGACCACATGTAACTGTCAGTACACATAAGGCACATGAATGATATATACCACATAGCAAGTGCTCAACAATGCCAGCTGTTATTTGAATGTATTTGAATGTATTTTGACTAAGAGCAGATGTGCTAAATTTGGCTGTGATTAACAGCCATCGAATTAACCTTTCCCCTGGATTCTTCCATACATATATGTCCATGGAGGTAAACTTATTTGGAATGAGCAAATAGCAGTTTAAAAATTGTAAAAAATTTCTACACTGATCTTGAATCTTGAAACTTTGCTGAACTGGTTTATTAGTTCTAATAGTTTTCTTGTGGATTCCTAAGGATTTTCAAGATCATGCCATCTGTTAAGAGAAATATTTTAACTTCTTTCTTTGCAATTTGGATGCCTGTTACTTCCTTTTCTTGCCGTTTTACCCTGCCTAGAACTTCCAGCACTGTGTTTAACAAGAGTGGTGAGAGTGGCCACACCTCACTTGTTCCTGATCTTAGGGGACAAGCATTCAGTCTCGCACCAATAAGTGCGATGTTGCCTGTGGATCTTTGTAGATGACCTTTATCAAGTTGAAGGTGAGGAGTTTGATTGTTCTAGTTTGTTGAGTGATTCAAGAAAGAGTGTGGATCTTCATCAAATGCTTTTTCTGTGCCCAGCAATTTGATCATGTGGGTTTTGTCCTTCGTTCTATTAATATTGTGTATTACATTGATGAATTTTTTTATGTTGAATCAATCTTCCATTCCTGAATAAACCCTATTTGGTCATGGTATCTATCCTTTTTACATGTTGCTAAATTTAGTTTGTTAGTATTTTATTGAGAATTTGTTTTTTCAAGTCAGATGCATAATGTGCCAACATTGAAACAAGGCTCGAGGGTGGCACTCTCACACATTCGCGTGAATGCCCAGTCATCACACTGATGAACTACAAAAGGACCTTAGTGAGGAATTCTGCATCTATATTCAGAAGAGATATTACAAGTTGAGTATCCCCAATCTGAAAATCTGAGTTCCAAAATGCTTTAAAATCCAAAACTGAGCACTGATGTGACACCACAAGAGGAAAATTCCACACTTGGCCTCATGCGATGGGTCATAGTCAAAACGCAGTCAAAACTTTGTTTCATGCACACAGTTACTTAAAATATTGTACAATTACCTTCAGGCTATGTATATAAGGTGTATATGAAACATAAATGAGTTGTGTGTAGGCTGGTGTCCCATCCCCAAGATATCTCATTATGTATGTGCAAATATTCCAAATGCAAAAAACTCCAAATCCGAAACACTTCTGGTTCCAAGCATTTCCGATAGGGGATACTCACTATAGTCCATACTTCCCTTATGGCGTCTTTGTTCAGCTTTGGTATCTGGACAATATCGATCTCATAAAATGAGTTCCCTCCTCTTTTGTTTTTTGGAAAAGTTTGTGAAGGATTGGTGTCAATTCTTCTTTAAACATATTGGTAGAATTTAGCAGTGAAGCCATCTGGAACTCGGCTTTTCTTTGTGGGAAGTTTTCAATTGTTAACTCAATCTCCGTGCTTGTTATAACTCTGTCTTAGTCCGCTTTTGTGTTGTTATAACAGAATACCTGAGACTGGGTAATTGACGAAGAAGACAGATTTATTTCGTACAGTGCTGAAGGTGGGAAGTCTTCCAGTCTCAGATGGAAGACCGAGGGGCCACATCTGGCCAGACCCTTCATGTTTCATCCTCCTATGGCAGAAGGAAGGGAGAGGAGGAGGGAAGAGAGACAGAGAGAGAGAGAGACAGAAAAGAGAGAGAGGTGGGGGTGGGGACAAAGATTTTGGGGAAGAGCACTGAACCCATCCTTTTTATCGGGAACCCACTTCTGAGATAACTAACCCACTCCCACAATAATGGCATTAATCCATTCATGGGGGCTCTGCCTAGTCACCCTTAAAGGTTCCACCTCTCAACGCTGCTGCTTTGGGGATTAAGTTTCCAACACATGAGCTGTGGGGGACACATTCATACCATAGCAAGCTCTATTCTCAACATCTATTTCTTCTGGAGTCAGATTTGGTATTCTGTGTCTTCCTAGGAATTTGTCCATTTCATTTATCTAATTTGTTGGCATTCAATTGTTCATAGTATTTCTTTCTAATAATTTTTATTTCTATAAGTTTGGTGATAAAATCTTGCCTTTTTGTTTCTGATTCTAATAATTTGAGTCTTTTGAGGGGGTGGTCAATCTAGCTAAACGTTTGCCATTTTGTTGATCTTTTCAAAGAACCAGCTTTTGATTTCATAAATTTTTTCTGTATTGCTTTTCTATTCTCCATTTTATTTATTTCTGCTCTAGACTTTCCTTCTTTCTGCTTTCTTTGGACTGTTATTATCAATTATTGAGAGTGTTGTATGAATATACCACACTTTAACTATGTATTGGTGAAGTTTTCTTAAGAATTTTAATTTTTGTTAAAATTTGTCTCATATATTTTGGGTAATGTTTTTAAGTATATACAAGTTCAGAGTTATTATATATTTCAGGTTAATTGTTCCTTTTGTTGTTGTCTAATATACTTTATTTCTAAAAAAAACTCTTTTGGCCAGGTGAGGTGGCTCACACCTGTAATCTCAGCCCTTTGGGAGGCTGAGGCAGAAGGGTAACTTGAGCTCAGGTGTTTGAGGCCAGCCTGGGCAACATGGCAAAACCCCGTCTCTACTAAAAATACAAAAATTAGTCACGTGTGGTGGCGTACACCTGTAGTCCCAGCTACTTGGGAGGCTAAGGCAGGAGAATTGTTTGAACCCGGGAGTTGGAGGTTGCAGTGAGCTGAGATTGCACAGTCTGGGTGACAGAACAAGACTCCATGTCAATAAGAAAGTTTTGCCTTAAAGTTTAATTTGACATATATTAATAAAACTATGCCACTTCCTTCCTGCGTAAAACTATTGATCTGAGACCTTTTTTGTAAAAAAAAAAAAAAGATGTAAGCATTTGAAGCTATAAATTTCCTTCTAAGCATTGATTTAGCTTTATCCCATGTTTTGGTTTGTTGTGCTTTTGTTTTTTTCAGTTACAAGTGTTTTCCAATTTTACTTATGATTTCTTCTATTTATTTATCTATTGACAGTATCACTGTGTTGCTCAAGCTGGAGTGCAGTGGCACAGTCACGGCTCACTGCAGCCTCGACCTCTGTGGCTCAAGGGGTCCTCTTACCTCAGCCTCCGGAGTAGCTAGGACCATGGGCTCTGGCCACCATGCCCAGCTAATTTTGTATTTTTTGTAGAGATAAGGTTTTGCCATGTTGCTCAGACTGTGATTTCCTCTTTAACCATTGGTTATTTAGGAATGTGTTGTTTAATATCCACATATTTGTGAATTTCCCAAATTTTCTTCCATTATTGATTTCTAAATTCATTCCATCATGTTTGGAGAACACACTGCATAATTTCAATCCTTGTGATTCTCCTGCCTCAGTCTCCCAAGTAGCTGGGACTACAGATGTGTGCCACCACACCCAGCTAATTTTTTTTTTTTTTTTTTTGTATTTATAGTAGAGGCAGGATTTCACCATGTTGGCCAGGTTGGTTTCGATCTCTTGATCTCGTGATCTGCCCACCTTGGCCTCCAAAAGTGCTAGCATTACAGGCATAAGCCACCATGCCTGGTGTATTCAAAACATTTTCTGTGTTCTTTTTTAAGTTCTGAAGTTTTCTCCACAGAGGTATTTTCTTCATGAATTCCTAGGTACTTGTACATTTTTCATTGAGCGGTACTTATCTTATGTTTATTTATTTATTTATTTATTTATTTTTTTGAGATAAGAGTCTTGCTCTGTTGTCCAGGCTGGAGTGCAGTTGTGCAATCTCAGCTAACTGCAACCTCTACCTCCCAGGTTCAAGCAATTACCCTTCCTCAGCCTCCCGAGTAGCTGGGATTATAGGCATGTGCCACCACATCCAGCTATTTTTTTTTTTTTTTAGTTTTTTTTTATTTTTAGTAGAGATGGGGTTTCAATATGTTGGTCAGGCTGGTCTCGATCTCCTGACCTTGTGATCCGCCCGCCTTGGCCTCCCAAAGTGCTGGGATTAGAGGTGTGAACCACCACGGCTGGCCCTTATGTTTCTTTATTGCTAGTGTTCAGAAATGATACTAATTTCGTAGGTTAATCATGTGGCTGGAAAATGTGCTAAAATGTCATTCTAAAAGTTTTGGTTTTTTTTTTTTGAGACTGAGTCTCACTTTGTTGCCCAGGATGGAGTGCAATGGTGCGATCTTGGCTCAATGCAACCTCTGCCTCCCGGGTTCAAGCGATTCTCTTGCCTCAGCCTCCCGAGTAGCTGGGATTATAGGCGCCTGAACCACGCCCAGCTATTTTTTTTGTTGTTTTTAGTAGAGACAGGGTTTCACCATGTTGGCCAGGATGGTCTCGAACTCCTGACCTCGTGATCCACCTGCCTTGGCCTCCCAAAGTGCTAGGATTACAGGCGTGAGTGACCACACCTGGCTTTTTTTTTTTGAGACGAAGTCTTACTTTTGTCCCCCAGGCTAGAGTGTGATGACGCGATCTCGGCTCACTGCAACCTCTGCCTCCCAGGTTCAAGTGATTCTCCTGCCTCAGCCTCCCCAGTAGCTGGGATTATAGGCGCCCACCACCGCGCCCAGCTAAGTTTTGTATTTTTAGTAGAGATGGGGTTTTACCATGTTGGCCAGGCTGGTCTCGATATCCTGACCTCAGGTGATCCACCTGCATCGGCCTCCCAAAGTACTGGGATTACAGACATGAGCCACCGAGCCCGGCCCATTCTAAAAGTTTGACTATTTTTATTTTGTTAGATTTGCAAGTTTATCATCTCACCTTCAAAACTCTGTTTTTATTTCTTCCAGTGCCAGTTTTTACACCTTTTATTATGTCTGGACCATTGTACTATATATATATATATTTTTTTTTTCATTGTACTATATATTAAAACTAGTGGTAATAGTAATTTCCCCTCAAATTAGGACTGAAAGTCCCCTTAAAAAAAAAAAACCCAAACTCAGCCTGGGCAACATGGCGAGACCCCGTCTCTGCTAAAAATACAAAAATTAGTCAGGCATGGTGATGTGTGTCTGTAGTCTCAGCTACTCAGAAGGCTGAGGTGGGAGGATTGTTTGAGTCCAGGAGGCAGAGGCTGCAGTGAGCCAAGATGGTGCCACTGCACTCCAGCCTCGGTGACAGACTGCTGTCTCAAAAAACAACAGCAACAACAAAAACCCTAAAAATTGGAAACAAAATGTAAGTTTATGACTTCTTCTCATTAAAAGTGGATGATAGTGTGCTCACTTCCGCAACACATATACTAAAATCGGAACGATACAGACAGAAAGTGGATGATGTTTTCTTTGGTTTCCTTGAAAAAAAAAAAAGTGTTTTTAAACTGGATAACCCAACTGGGTGCAATGGTGCACTCCTGTATTCCTAGCAGTTTGGGAGGCTGAGGCAGGTGGACGGCGTTAAGTCCAGGAAGTCGAGACCAGCCTGGGCAACGTGGCAAAACCTTGTCTCTACAAAAAATGCAAAAATTGGCCAGGCTCAGTGGCTCAAAGTGTTGTAATCCCAGCACTTTGAGAGGTCAAGGCAGGCAGATCACTGGAGGTCAGGAGTTCGAGACCAGCCTGGGCAACATGGTGAAACCCCATCTCTACTAAAAATATGAAATTTAGCCAGGCATGGTGGCACATGCCTGTAATCCCAGCTACTTAGGAGGCTGAGGCAGGAGAATCACTTGAATCCCGGGAGGTGGAGGTTGCAGTGAGCCGATATCCCGCCACTGTACTCCACCCTGGGTGACAGTGTGAAACTCTGTCTCAAAAACAAAAATTAGCCAGGTGTGGCGGTGGGCACCTGTAGTCCTAGCTACTCAGGAGGCTGAGGTGGGAGAATCACCTGAGTCCAGGAGGTCAAGGCTTTGATGAGCTGTGATTGTACCACTATATTCCAGCCTGGGTGACAGAGTGAGACCTACTTTCATAAAAATGAAGTGGGAAACCCCCAAAACCACTGTCCTACTTTTAGAAACTCCAGGATAGTTTTGGGAAGGGAATTTTGGCATCTCACTAGCCGTGTAAGGGACTAGGCAGGCTTCTCAGGGAGAATTGTGGGGCTGATTACGTAGTGCCCAGCTCTACTTGGAAAACTCTTTTTGCAACATTCCCATGGAAATCAGAGGCACAGACCCAGATGTTTGGGTTAAAATGAGACAAAGGAAAAAAAAGTCATGTACAAGAGGCAGGAAGACCTCCTTTCTAAATGGTCCATATTTATTAGTACTCTAGTCCCAAGTCTACCATATTGGAGGTTTTCTGAAATTCCAGGCTATCTGTTAGACTGTAGGCTTGACAGCCTTGGCTTGTCATACTGGGCCAGGTTTGTGCGGGAGATAGGCCTACAGCTGGACCAGCAAAGGTGCTGAGAGAGGAACCCTGTCCTCCTACCTGGTACTTTGTGGGTGAGAGATACTGATACAGACAGTGGAAAGAAGGGCTGGATATCTCATTCTCATCAGGAAGATTGTACAGTTCTATGATTTGGAATATGTCATAGGCATCAGAGTACAAAGCAGGTACTGAGGCCACCAGCCTCTCCCACTGAGTATCTTGCATTTGGAAGTCACTTGTGGAACTCTCAGTGAAGGTAGAGTTCCATGCCCTATTGGAAGGGTCTAAGGGCTGAGGTGGAAGGGAGCTGTAGAAATCTGAAACCACAGGAGAAAAAGCATAAGGATTGAGGGACGTTCTGGGGGAGGTGGGCACATTCTTCTTGGATGAAGGGATCTGGTTTCGTTGCTTTGCTGATTGCTGCTGCTGCTGCTGCTGCTGCTGCTGCTGCTGCTGCTGCTGCTGCTGCTTCTTCAATTTGAATCGCCGGTTCCTGAACCAAACCTGGGAGTGGGGGAAGAGAGGAGATTGTGGGCTGTTCTTAGAGAAGGCATTTGAGGCTTCTCCTGAGTGAAAACAGCCAGGTTATAATCTTAATGTCCTCTCAAATTCACCATGACACTGGGCTCTGCAAAAGCAGAGATGGGCATGACTGGAGTCAATAGGAGGGATGACAAAGATCAGGTCTGGGACCCCAGAAAGGAAGAAAGTGGGTGTGTTTCAGGGTTTGTGATAGGGGTTCAGAGACAGGGTCCTGAACTCTAGAGAAGAGAGGCTGGTTCAGGGATCTAGGATGTAGGGAGAGGTGAATAATTTGAACTGAAGGATTTTTAAGGATTATTTCAGGAGGTCTCTACTGTAAGGAATACTCCAAAAAAATGTATGGCCGCCCGGGCACAGTGGCTCACTCTTGGAATCCCAGCACTTTGGGAAGCCGAGGCGGGCAGATCACGAGGTCAGGAGATAGAGACCATCCTGGTTAACACGGTGAAACCCCGTCTCTACTAAAAATACAAAAATTAGCCGGGCGCAGTGGCGGGCGCCTATAGTCCTAGCTACACGGGAGGCTGAGAATGGCATGAACCCGGGAGGCGGAGCTTGCAGTGAGTGGAGATCATGCCACTGCACTCTAGCCTGGGTGACAGAGAGAGACTCCATCTCAAAAACAAAAACAAGAAAAAAATGTATGGCCAGTCACGGTGGCTCACATCTGTAATACCAGCACTTTGAGAGTCTAAGGAGAGGGGATCACTTGAGCTCAGGAGTTTGAGACCAGCCTGAGCAACATAGTGAGACTCCCATTTCTAAAAAAAAATAAAAATAAAAATAAAGAAGAAAAAGAAAAATGTCATGGGCTTTAGCAGGCTCAGAGGTTAGAGGGAGTATTATTTGCCTGTTGGTAGCATTATGAATAAACAGATTGCAGGGCTTTGCTTAAAAAGACTCTAAGTGAGGAGTCTGTCTGGATGAGCACGTTTCCCCTATTTGAACTCTATAGTACAAATGTTAAAAATCTGATTTCCGGAGTTTTAATTCTAGCAACACTATTTCTTATCTCTGTGGCCCAGTCACTTTGCCTCTGAACCTCATTTTTTCTCATTTTTCAAACTGCATGAGTGAGGCCAGTCTGTCCCCCGTTTGATACCGTTTCAGTAGGTACTCAATGAAACACAATTGTGGGGCAGGGGTGGAGGGTGGGGAATTTCCAGGCTGGATAGGTGAATGTGGCTTGGATGGGGGTACCAAGCACACCACAGGGGATTAGACCTTTACTGTTGACTCCGGCAGGTTGAGTTTCAAAGCTAGTTTCTCCTGAAGATGTCTATCTGGGAACATGGTCTGGCTAAACAGAGCTTCTAGCGCTTCATACTGTTGGTGGGAGAATGAAGTGCGTTCTTGATGCCTTCTCCATGTTGCTTCAGGGCAGAGATAAAGAAGGGGTGGTTACATTTACATTACCAATCTCTCCCCCCACCAAAACAACAAAAACCAAAAAACAAATCACTATGGTGAATCTCCCATGCCTTTCCTCCAACCAGGCTTAAGATCCAGAAAATGCAGATCCCAGGTCTTGCTTCTGAATGGCTGAGCCCTGTGTAACAATGCTCTGTTCTCTGCTTTCTGAGATTTTGTCTCTGATAGGACATGAGTTACCTCTTCAATTTGCTGTGTACTCAGTCTGTTCACTCTGGAAACTGGCTCCTCTGAGTTTTAGTTTGCCTGCCTGCACTGAAAAGTTTTCTGTTTTACTTTTATTCTCTGGTACTCAGTCTTTCTACCCTACCTAACCTCAGGACAGTGGATAGTAGCTTCTGTCTTCTCATCTTTCTCACACGTTTGTTATTCTAGAAACTAGGAATATTCTGTGCAAGAGCTAGCCAAAAAATTTTTTTTTATTATGAAATAGAAAAAACTAGGAATAAACCCCATGTCTTTGCGCCTGAATATAACCCACTGGTCTAAATGGGTTTCCTCTCTTCATTTATTTGTTCAGGAATCCAGCCCATCTCATCTGGCAAATAGGATTTTTCTTTCTTTCTCTCTCTCTCTCTTTTTTTAGAGACAAAGTCTTGCTCTGTTGCCCAAGCTGGAGTGCTGTGGCACGATCATAGTTCATTGCAACCTTGAATTCTTGAGCTCCTGCAATCCTCTGGCCTCCTCCTTCTGAGTAGCTAGGACTACAGGCACTATCACCACTCCTGGCTAATTAAAAAACTTTTTTTTTGGCTGGGCACAGTGGCTTACATCTGTAATCCCAGCACTTTGGGATTACCACCATGCTTGGATAATTTTTTGAGAGATGGAGTCTCACTATGTTGCCCAGCCTGGTCTCAAACTCCTGCTTTGGCCTCCCCAAGTGGGATTATAGGTGTGAACCACCATGCCCAGCATAGACCCGGCTTTCGATTCTTTTGGGTATATACCTCTAAGTGAAATTGTTGTATCATATGGTGAGTCTATTTTTAATTTTTGAGGTACCATCATCCTGTTTTTCACAGCGGCAGCACCATTTTACATTCCTGCAAGCATTCTAATTTCTCCCCATCCCCACTGATACTTGTTATTTTCTGTTTCTTGGATAGTTGTCATCCTAATGGGTGTGGTTTTGATTTTCTTTCCCCTAATAATTAATGTTGCTGAACATCTTTCATGGATTTGTCCATTTGTATATCTTCTTTGGAGAAAGATCTATTCAAGTTTTTGCCTTTTTTTTTTTTTTTTTGAGACAGAGTTTTGCTCTTGTTGCCCAGGCTGGAGTTCAATGGCGTGATCTTGGCTCACCGCAAACTCCGCCTTCCGGGTTCAAGTGATTCTCCTGCCTCAGCCTCCCGAGTAGCTGGGATTACAGACATGCACCACCACACCTGACTAATTTTGTATTTTTAGTAGAGACGGGGTTTCTCCATGTTGTCAGGCTGATCTTGAACTCCTGACCTCAGGTTTTTGCCCATTTTTAATTGGATTTTTTTTTATTGTTGTTGAGTTCTAGTTTTGTATGTATTATAGCTATTAACCCCTTATTAGATAAATGCTTTGCAAATATTTTCTCCCACTCCATAGTTTGCCATTTTACTTTTTTTTTTTTTTTTTCTCTTTTTTGAGACAGAGTCTCTCTCTGTCACCCAAGCTGGAGTACAGTGGCATGATCTCTGCTGCAGTCTCCGTCTCCCAAGTTCAAGCGATTCTCCCACCTCAGCCTCCCAACTAGCTGGGACTACAGGCGACTGCCACCATGCCTGGCTACTTTTTGTATTTTCAGTAGAGATGGGGTTTCACCATGTTGGCCAGGCTGGTTTAGAACTCCTGACCTCAGGTGGTCCACGCATCTCGGCCTCCCAAAGTGCCGGGATTACAGGCATGAGCCACCATGCCCGGCCCCATTTCACCCTTTCGATTGTGTCCTTTGATCATGCAAGCTTTTATTTTTAATGTAGTCTGATTTATCTATTTATATTTTGTTGCCTGTGCTTTTGGTGTCATATCCAAGAAACCATTGCTAAATCAAATGTCATAAAGCTTTTCCCCTATGTTTTTTCTCAGAACTTTGCAGTTTTAGCTTTTGTGTTTAGGACTTGATCCATTTTAATTTTTGCGTGTGGTAAGATAAGGATCCAGCATCATTCTTTTTGCATGTGGATATTCAGTTTTCCCAACACCATTTGTTTCAGAGACTGTCCCGTCCCAATTGAATGGCCTTAGCACCCTTGTTGACTATATGTGCAAGGATGTATTTCTGGACTTTGTTCTCTTTTATTGGTCTATATATCTGTCTTTATGCCAGCATCACACTCTTTGATTACTGTAATTTGTAATAAATGTTGAGATTACATAATATGAGGCCTCTAGCTTTGTTCATATGTTCATCTTTTTCAACATTATTTTGGCTATTTGGGATTCCTTGAGACTTTATATAAATTTTTGGATAGACATTTTTAGTTTCTGCAAAAAGCACCATTGGGATTTTTATAGGGATTGCATTAAATCTGTAAATTGCCTAGGTAGTACTGACATATTAATAATATTAAGCCTGGCCGGGCACTGGTGGCTCACACCTGTAATCCTAGCACTTTGGAAGGCTGAGGCTCATGGATCACCCAAGGTCATGAGTTCAAGACCATCCAGCCTGATCAACATGGTGAAACTCCCTCTCTACTAAAAATACAAAAATTAGCCAGGTGTGGTCACGCATGCCTGTAATCCCAGCTATTTGGGAGGCTGAGGCAGGAGAATCACTTGATTCTAGGAAGTGTAGGTTACAGTGATCCGAGATCGCGCCATTCCACTCCAGCCTGGGCAATAAGAGCAAAACTCCATCTTTAAAGAAAAAAAAAATAATAATAATAAGCCGGCCAGGCTTGGTGGCTCATGCCTGTAATCCCAGCACTTTGGGAAGCAGAGGCAGGCGGATCACAAGGTCAGGAGTTAGCTGGGCGCGGTGGCTCACGCCTATAATCCCAGTACTTTGAGAGGCCAAGGCGGGTGGATCACCTGAGGTCGGGAGATTGAGAGCATCCTGACTAACATGGTGAAACCCCATCTCTACTAAAAATAGAAAAAATTAGCCAGGCGTGGTGCCACATGCCTGTAATTCCAGCTATTCAGGAGGCTGAGGCAGGAGAATCGCTTGAACCCGAGAGACAGAGGTTGCAGTGAGCTGAGGTCGCACCATTGCACTCTAGCCTGGGCAACAAGAGCGAAACTCCATCTCAAAAACAAACAAACAAACAAAACCCCAAAGGTCAGGAGTTTGAGACCAGCCTGGCCAATGTGGTGAAACCCCATCTCTACTAAAAATACAAAAAAAAAAAAAAAATTAGCGGGGCATGGTGGTGCATGCCTATAGTCCCAGCTACTTGGGAGGCTGAGGCAGAAGAATCACTTGAACCCGGGAGGCGGAGTTTGCAATGAGCCAAGATCACAACGGCACTCCAGCCTAGGTGACAGAGCAAGACTCCATCTCAAAAATAATAATAATAATAATAATATTAAGCCTTCCCATTTATGCACATGGAGTGTCTTTCCATTTGTATCTTTAATTTATTTCAGCAACGTTTTATAGTACTTAATTATTTTTGATGCTATTGTAAATGGAGTTATTTTCATAATTTTCTTTTCTGATTGTATATTATTAGTGTATAGAAAAACCACTGATTTGTATACAGTTTTACATATTTTTAAAGGTAAACATTGTATACAAACAATGTTTGGAAAACCTCCAGGGTAAAATATCAAATAACAAATACATATTTCAGAACAATTCACTAAGATCCACCTTATGTAAATAAATCTTTTTATACATGTATACACTACTACTCTGAATAATGAACTTTTTTTTTTAATTTTAATTTTTCCACCATATTGGGCCACAATATACCTGCCTTGGAAAAGGAGATTTCTCAATTTCTATCTCTCTATGCTTCAGATGTTTTCTCCTAGAAAAACATTCTCACTTGCTCTACATATTATATTCTTAGCTTATCTCTCATAATTTGAATCAACCATGGACCAAAGGCCCATTTGATTTGAAATGTATTTCTCCTATTATAATGGGAAGACTTTTTGAATAGATTTTTAGCAACAATCAATAGCTGCCTTAAAACAAATGCAAAATGCAATTACAGGGCCACATGAGAAGGGGGCAGTAGAGAGAGAAAGAGGAGAAAGGAGGATGATACTCACTGGGACGAGCTGGATCCTGCGGTTGTATCACCTTCATGTTGGGATCTTTCCTGTTGATGAAAGGGTCTGGCTGACAATTCCCTGGGGCCATTCTGTTCATCATGGTGTCTGAAATCTGAGATGGAAGGCCTATGAGATAGGGAATGCTGATGAGGAATTCATTCGCTGGATAGCAATGCTTTCAAGGAGCCTGAGCTTGCTGTATTACATCTGGCAAGTGAGGTTAACCCCCAATTGCTCTACCTCAGCTGGAAAATGATTCATATTTTATAACATAGAGAAATACTCTAGCTGTACTTGTCAAAAATGAAACTTTAGAAATAACAAAAGAAATCGTGTGTCAATATCTTTGTGACTCAAAGTAGAGGGATATTTCTTCGATGAGATTGTTGAAGTGCAATCTATATACGAAAAGATAGAGATCAAATGACCACAGATTTCTCATCAGAAACAAAGACAGTTCTTTTCTTTTAGCACTTCAAAGGTTTTGTTCCACTGTCAACTTAGATTCTTTTTTACACCACTTGCCATCACTCCCAATCAACTCAGATTCCATATCCAGGGAAAATATCTTTCAGGAAAGAAGGTGAAAAGAAGAGATTCTCAGAACTATGAGAATCTGTGGCTGGTAGTCCTGTTCTATGGAGTGTTCAAGAAAGTTCTTCCTAAGAGGGAAAATTGGAACTTCAAGAATAAAGGAAAAACCACACATATGGTAAATATCTGGTTACATATAATAGGTCTTAAATTTGTAAAAGTTATTTGGAATGTATATGAATATTGAAAGCAAAAATTACCATATTATTTATTGGTTTTGTTTTGTTTACTTTTAATTTTGAACTAATTTCAGATTCACAAGAGCAAAATAATATATATGGTGAAGGTGCTGCACACACTTCAGCTAGCCTCCCTCAGTGGTGACATCTTGCATGTTATTTTACTTTTTCACTCTTATTCTATAACAAATGTATAGGGGAATAAATTTAGAAGAGCTTCTTAATTCATAAACCAATATTTTGCAAATGACCAGTATGTAATGTTACAAAATCATGTGTGAGTAAAAGATCCACTCAAAGTCCAATGTAGGCCAATGGATTTTAATGTGACAGAGTTTGAAAAGTTCATTCATATGATTTCAAATTTCACATTGCAGGCTGGGCATGGTGGTTCATGCCTGTAATCCTAGCACTTTGGAAAGCCGAGGAGGGTGAATTACTTGAGGTCAGGAGTTTGAGACCAGCCTGACCAACATGGTAAAACCCCGTCTCTACTAAGAATATGAAAATTAGCTGGGCGTGGTGGCAAGTACCTGTAGTCCCAGCTACTAGGGAGGCTGAGGCAGAAGAATCGCTTGAACCTGGGAGGCAGAGGTTGCAGTGATCTGAGATCATGCCACTGCACTCCAGCCTGGGCGACAGAGTGAGACTCTGCCTCAAAAAAAGAAAACAAATTTCACATTGCAACTCATCTTTAAGAAACTGCTACTTGTTGAGTTCGTGTTGTAGTTTCAAAGAATATCCACAATTATTTCAAAGGCTATAAGAATACTCCTTTTCCTAGCATCATATCTGTATAAGGTCAGATTTTCTTCTTACACTTCAAAGTAATGCATCAGAAAAGGGACTGCAAAGCAGAAGAGAATTCTGTCATCTTCCATTAAGCCCTAAAGTACTAAAATATAAAACAATGCCATTGGTCTCACAATTTGTATGTGTGTGGAAAATATAGTTAACATGCAATGCATTTATCATTTTATTTTGAAAGGAATGAATAAATATATTTTAATCTTTCAGTTTTCACTTTGAATATGGTAAATATCTAGGTATATCCTATAGAAACAAAAGTTCTTTGGAGCCCTCAACAATTTTTAAGAATATAAAGAGGTTCTGAGACCAAAAAGTTTGAACAGCAATAACAAGGGATGGCCTAAGGCTTGGCATTTAATTGAAAAGAAATTAAACTTAACTAAGCATCTGTTCTTCAGTACAATCCTAAGAGTGAAGAAATGATGCAGTAACATTCAGTAGCAGCATTAGGATACTGTCAGACATTCAAGTGCTTCACATACATGATTCATGTGATCCTCGGCAAACACACGGGATAATGGACAATTATTATCAACCTCTTAAAGATGAAGAGACATGAGATCTAAAAGTTTGGCCAGGTAGAGGAGAAGCATAGCTGGGAATGAATCAGGTCTTACTGACTCTTATACACACAGTCTATAAACCCTGGCCCTCTTTCCTGGCATGGGCATTGAGAGTCTGCAGCTTAAACTAGCATATTAAAGAAACAAAGAAGCAAATGATTCAACTGGTCTACAGTGCTTTCCCTCATCAAGGCTATGGAGATCATAAGGCAGAATTGCCACTAGCAGAACCACATTTACTCAGCAAATTTTTATTGCCTACCACCTACAAATGGGCACTTACATAAGTCTGTGGATTCTGCAATGAATGAAGTACACAAAAATAGTTGCTATGATGGAGTTTACATTCTAATTAAGGATTTCCAAAGGTCTGGCTAACACAGGTGGGGAAAGCTTGGGAGCCCTGCAGAACAGACAACCACACTCAGTAAGTAAGGAGTCTCACATTCACTCCCTGATTTTCATGAGGTGAACAGTCAGCCTTTCTGAGGTTTCTTCTGTCCCCTACTTGCAACCCTCTATATCATGTCCCTCTAATGTGAATGGGCTGAGTGGTTTGCACCCTTTAATATTGCTCCTTTGATTTTTCAAATCCTCTTTGAGCACTTAAAGCCCCACATTCTGGCTACCCTCCGCACCTCCCCATGCTTACCTGTCATGAATCCCTTAGACTAACTATTTTCAGTCCTGCATGGTGTGTCTCTCTCTGCAAATGCAGTTTCCTTAGTGTGTCCTCATGCAGAAGACCCTGTATTTAAACGCAGTTTTTATACAATCAGACCTCCTCCTGCCCCTGCACCACCCAGACACACCCTGATGTCCCACCCTTCATTCATTCATTTGTTCATTCAATAAAAGTATGCTTAGAGCATAGTGTAACTATTGCTGAAAATAGTCATTATTCTTTTTTTATACTCAAACTTCCTACCTTTGACTACCCTTCAAGGCGGCTCCTGTGCTTTCTGATGCAACCACATTTTTACTTTTATGCTTGCGTTGTTCAAAGTTTTAGGTGTAAAATTCCTCTAGGTGTGGTAACACTCGCCTGTGGTCTGAGGTACTTGGGAGGCTGAGGTGGAAGGATCACTTCGGCCTGGGAGGTTGAGGCTGCAGTGAGCCCTAATTGCACCAATCTACTCCAGTCTGGGCAACAGAGCAAGAGAGCAAGACCCTACCTCAAAAAAATGAAAATAAAGTTTTAGAAGTGTATCTTTAAAATAGTGATCCAATCTGAGAATTTTCATATGGAATAATCCATTTATATTTGATAGGATAAGAACACAGTAATCCCACCTTATCCACAGTTTTGCTTTTTGTGGTTTTAGTCAACTGTCATCCAAAAATATTAAATGGAAACTTCCATAAATAAAAAATGTGTAAGTTTTCTTTTCTTTTCTTTTCTTTTTTTTTTTTTTTTTTTTTTTGAGATAGAGTTTCACTCTTGTTGCCCAGGCTGGAATGCAATGGCATGATATCAGCTCACTGCAATATCCACCTCCTGGATTCAAGTGGTTCTCCTGCCTCAGCCTCCCAAGGAGGTAGGATTGGAGGCGTGTGCAACCACACCAGCTAATTTTGTGTTTTTTCAGTAGAGACGGGGTTTCACCATATTGATCAGGCTGTCTTGAACTTCTGACCTCAAGTGATCCACCCGCCTTGGCCTCCCAGAGTGCCGGGATTACAGGAGTGAGCCACCACGCCCAGCCCTTTTTTTTTTTTTTTTTTTTTTTGAGACGGGAGTCTTGCTCTGTCACCCAGGCTGGAGTGCTGTGGCCGGATCTCAGCTCACTGCAAGCTCCGCCTCCCGGGTTCCCGCCATTCTCCTGCCTCAGCCTCCGGAGTAGCTGGGACTACAGGCGCCCGCCACCTCGCCCGGCTAGTTTTTTTGTATTTTTTAGTAGAGACGGGGTTTCACCGTGTTCGCCAGGATGGTCTCAATCTCCTGACCTCGTGATCCGCCCGTCTCGGCCTCCCAAAGTGCTGGGATTACAGGCTTGAGCCACCGCGCCCGGCCCCCAGCCCTTTTTTTTTTTAATGCTCAAATTTTAAATTGGCTGTACTGCTCCTCCCAGGATGTGAATCATTCCTTCGTCCAGTGTATCCATGCTGTATAAGCTACCTGGCCTACACGATGTGGTTGTATAGGAAGAAACTGAGGATCCTGGAATGTATCCGCATGGATAATGGGGGGATCACTACTTATTTCTACCTAATTTCTTACAATCTTTGTGTGTTTTTAACTTTTCCAGCCTTCTGTTAGAATGGTTGCATTTTATTTTCTCCCCCTCTCAAATGGTATGTAAGTTATATGCAAGATTTAAAGTTACATTATTTTTATTTATAATTTGTTTAGAGATGGTGTTCACTCTGTCACCCAAGCTGGACTGCAGTGGTGCCATCATGACTCTGCAGCCTTGACCTCCTGGGCTAGAATGATTTTCTCACTGCAGCCTCCCCAGTAGCTGGGACTACAGGTAAGGACCACCACCTCAGTTAATTTTTTAAAACTATTTTTGTAGAGACGGGGTGTTGCTAGGTTGCCCAGGCTGGTCTAGAACTCCTGGGCCCAAGTGATCCTCCTGCCTTGGCTCCCCAAAATGCTGGGATTACAGGCATGAATCACTATGTCCAGCCTAAATTTGCTTTTATGTTCCTAAAAGCGGTCGTTATTATTTTTGTCATAAATATTTATTTAGATTTAACCACATGTTTATCAAGTGCTTTGATCATCATTGCTTCTTTCATCCTCTTTCTTTTGGGCACAGCTTTATTTTTTCTGATGTAGAATCAACAATAGTTCTTCTAATTGTAAACATTTTCAAACTTTCTTTGTCTAAAAATGTCTTTATTATGTTATCATTCTTGCAAAATAGGTTAGGTGAGTACAGAAGCCATTTATTTGAGAAGTCTGCTAACATCCAAACTTTTATTCCCTTGCAGGTAATTGTTCTCTACTCTCTAGTTGCTTTTATTTTATTTTTCTAAGATGGAGTCTTGCTCTGTTACCCAGGCTGGAGTGCAGTGGCACGATCTCTGCTCACTGTAACCTCTGCCTCCCAGGTTCAAGCAATTCTCCTGTCTCAGCCTCCCGAATAGCTCAGATTATAGGCGCAAGCCACCTCGCCCCAGCTATATGTGTGTGTGTGTGTGTGTGTGTGTGTATGTGTATATATATATGTATGTGTGTATTTTTGTATTGTTTTGTAGAGACAGGGTTTTACCACATTGGCCAGTCTGGTCTCAAACTACTGATCTCGTGATCCGCCCGCTATGGCCTCCTAAAGTGCTGAGATTATAGGCATGAGCCACTGTGCCCGGCCTCTAGTTATTTTTAAAAGATGTGTGCTTTGTCCAGAGTCTATATTTTTAGCTGAAACTGTCTAAGTAAGATTTGTTTTTATTTATCTCGTTTATGTCTCATTGTATGTCTTCAATCTAAACACTCTTGAATTTCTCTAATTATGAACATTTCTAAGCCATATTGTTTTTCTTCCATTCTTGCTAATGGGTTCTCCTGGAATTTCTATTGGATTTATATGACCTTCTCATTCTATTCTTCGTATTTCTCAAATACGGTCATCTCCTTTTTTTTGAGTGATTCTCCTGTCTCAGCCTCCCGAATAGCTGGGGGGCATACAGGCACCCACCACCACACCCAGCTAATTTTAGTATTTTTAGTAGAGTCAGGGTTTCAGCATGTTGGTCAGGCTGGTCTCAAACTCCAGACCTCAAGTGATCCACCCGTCTTGGCCTCCCAAAGCGTTGGAATTACAGGCATGAACCACTGTGCCCAGCCTCTCCTGAACTTTCAGAGCTGCAGCTTGATTAGCCATAATGCCAGAGTCTGATATGTATCTTTTATCACTGTGGCTGATGCTTTTTCTTGACATTTAATTTTGTTTTTTCTGTAGTACTGTGCCCACCCAATGCTGCCACCATCTCCCTCAAAATGACTGAAGTCTTACTTATTCATGTTTATTTGTTTTTTAAATGTATTCATTCATTGATGACTATTTATTGAGCACCTACTGGTAACAAGCGCTATTCTGGGACTAAGCAGGGTGGAAGGGGTCTCAATTATGACTATAACACAGTTGTCTCTTGCTTCCCACTTTGGTAGTACTATCAGCTTGCTAGCCTACACTTCTCTGGACCAGGGAGGAGTCTCTGACCCTCGATCCTTCCTGCTGCTCTGTCAGCTGGCCCAGAAGGCACAAGTCTTAGACTAATGTATCAGATCTAGAAACAAAACATGAAAGCTGTTGGTCTGTATCCTAAAAAAGAAAGAAGATTCACTCTTGTTGCCCAGGCTGAAGTGCAATGGTGTGATGTAGGCTCACTGCAACCTTCACCTCCTGGGTTCAAGTGATCCTTCTGCCTCAGCCTCCCTAGTAGCTGGGACTACAGGCGCCTGCCACCACGCCTGGCTAATTTTTGTATTTTTAGTAGAGATGGGGTTTCACCATGTTGACCAGGCTAGCCTTGAACTCCTGACCTCAGGTGATCCGCCTGCCTCAGCCTCCCAAAGTGCTGGGATTACAGGCGTGAGCCACCGCGCCCGGCAATGCCTAAATCTTTTGGCATTAAAAAGATGCCACGCCTGTAATTCCCAGCACTTTGGGAGGCCGAGGCGGGCAGATCATGAGGTCAGGAAATCAACACCATCCTGGCCAACATGGTGAAACCCGGTCTCTACTAAAACATAAAAAATTAGCCAGGTGTGGTGGTGCACGCCTGCAGTCCCAGCTACTCGGGAGACTGAGGCAGGGGAATCTCTTGAACCCGGGAGGCAGAGATTGCAATGAGCCGAGATTGCATTACTGCACTCCAGCCTGGAGACAGAGCAAGACTCCATCTCAAAAAAAAAAAAAAAAAAAAAAGATTTACTCATTAAAGGATCGATCCAGGAAATGGGGCAACAATTGACAGATGTTGCAGAAAGAGCTAACACAGTAGCTACAGAGAAACCTCACAATTTAACTCAGTATCTCTCTCAAAATCTCTATCTTATTCTTTTCAGCAGTATCTCACTCTTTTTTTTCTTTAGAGATAGGGTCTCCCCTGAAGACACTGCTGGCATGATCATAGCTCACTGCAGCCTCAAACTCCAGTGCTCAAGTAAGCCTCTTGAGTAACTGGGACTACAGGTGCATGCCACCACACCTATTATTATTATTATTGTTATTATTATTTTGTAGAGACGGGATTTCCCTATGTTGCTTAGGCTTGGCTTCAAGAGATCCTCCCAGGCTGGGCATGGTGGCTCATGCCTGTAATCCTAGTACTTTGGGAGACTGAGGCGGGTGGATCACCTGAGGCTAGGAGTTTAAGACTAGCCTGCCAACGTGACAAAACCCCATGTCCACTAAAAATACGAAAATTAGCCAGGCCCAGTGGTGCACATCTGTAGTCTCAGCTACTACTATTCGAGAGGCAGAGGTGGGAGAATTGCTTGAACCAGGGAGGCAGAGGTTGCAGTGAGCCAAGATCTGGCCACAGCATTCCAGCCTGGGCAACAGACCGAGACTCCATCTCAAAAAAGAAAAGAGAGAGATGATTCTTCCACCTCAACCACCCAAAGTGCTGGGATTATAGGCATGAACCATCACGCCCAGCCAACTTTCATTTATTTATGCATTTTTGAGACAGGATCTTGCTCTGTTGACTAGGCTGGAGTGCAGGGGCATGATCATAGCTCACTGCAGCCTTGACCTCCCAAACTCAAATGACCCTCCCACCCCAGACTCCGGAGTTGTTGGGACCATAGGTGTGAACCACTGTGCCCAGCCCATCAACCAACTTTTTAAATGTCTCTTAATAATCTATACCTACCAAATTCTCTTATTCCTGTCAGTCTGTTGCACTCCTATCCGTCTCCTCCCTCCTTCCCTCCCTTTCTCCTCCATTTCTCCTCTTTTATCCTTCCTCTCTCTAAATCTCTTTCAAAACTCAATTTCTCAGCCAGGCACAGTGGCTCATGCCTGTAATCCCAGCACTTTGGGAGGCTGAGGCGGGTGAATCATTTGAGGTCAAGAGTTCCAGACAAGGCTGGCCAACATGTCAAAACTCCATCTCTACTAAAAATATAAAAATTAGCCAGGCGCAGGGGTGCCTGCCTGTAATCCCAGCTACTCAGGAGCCTGAGGCAGGAGGATTGCTTGAGGCTGGGAGGCAGAGGTTGCAGTAAGCTGAGATTGAGCCACTGCACTCCAGCCTGGGTAAGAGAGCAAGACTCCATCTCAAAGAAAATGTACTGAAGCAAAAAGGCCAATAAAGAAAAACAAAATTAAAGAGAGAAGGAAGCAAACTGTTAATAGGGGTTCTTAAGGGATTGGGATTCCCTTGAACAGTCGCATAATTCATTATTTTCATGTTTTTTTATAAGAATGAGAAAAAGGCTGTGTGCAGTGGCTCATGCCTCTAATCCCAACACTCAAAGTCCGAGGCAGGAGAATCACTTGAGCCCAGGAATTTGAGACTAGCCTGTGCAAGATAGCCAGACCCTGTCTCTATTTAATTATTATTTTTTAAATGAGAAAAAAATGAAAATTTAAAATAAATCAGATTTGCTGAACTCTTTCTTCATCTCTTCCCCATTTTCTTTTTTTCTTTTTTTTTTTTTTTTTTTTTGAGACGGAGTCTCGCTCTGTCGCCCAGGCTGGAGTGCAGTGGCGCAATCTCGGCTCACTGCAAGCTCCGCCTCCCGGGTTCACGCCATTCTCCTGCCTCAGCCTCCCGAGTAGCTGGGACTACAGGCGCCCACAACCGCGCCCGGCTAATTTTTTGTATTTTTAGTAGAGACGGGGTTTCACCGTGATCTCGATCTCATGACCTTGTGATCCGCCCGCCTCGGCCTCCCAAAGTGCTGGGATTAGAGGCGTGAGCCACCGCGCCCGGCCGTCTTCCCCATTTTCAGTCAGCCTGTTTATGTGCTGAGCTTTACCTTGAGTGGACCTAGGGTAGGGAAAAGCCCAGCTTTGCCCTCAGGCAGCTCCTCCTTCCTTTTCTCTGCCCTTCTGTTTTCCTAACTGGTGAGAAATGCAGATCCCTTTTTTGCAGATAGAAGCCAGTCTGTGAAGCGGTAGGACTGCAGGAGTGCCTTGTAGCAGGAAGGGAAGAGAATGTCCTAGGTGAGAGCATCCCAGATGACAGTAAAGATTCCCAGCTTCAGAAATGATCCAGGAGAGAACTGTCAGCAGAAGTAGAAGCCCTTGGCTTGTGTTGAAAGGGAGGGAAATTGTCTGGAAGGAGCCTTAGGGGCCTACTCTTGATCTCCACCCACACCCTGAGGGAAGATCCTGTGCAGCTATGTGGCATAGATTATGGTTGTTGGGGATATTGTGTCTTCATTCCAGTAAATCCATTTATTCATCCTAAAAGACTGGTGCCCTTGGGACAAGACCCTTATTCCAGCAGCTGGTCCTGTTTCTGAAAGTCTGATTGACTCATTCTTCCTTATCCCCAGGTGCCTCTTCTCCAGCTTGCCCTCCCCTGAGCTTGGCAGGGCCTAAGACTCCTCCCTAACTCCTGACTGCCAGTGCCCTTGTTCAAACGTGAAGAGCTAAAAGAAGGCAAAGATGTAAATAAAACTTTGGCAGTTCCCCCAGAAGTCAAAAGTATCTGCAAGGTGAGGAGAAGGACAGAAAAGGAAGGATAAGGAGAGTGAGAAAATGTAGAAAACAGTGAGAATGGGCCCTGGAGCCAGAATATATGCATCTAGGGATTTATTTACTAGATGTGTGGCCTTGGGCATGTGTTTTTTTTTTTGAGACGGAGTCTCGCTGTGTCGCCCAGGCTGGAGTGCAGTGGTGCAATCTTGCCTCCCGGGTTCACACCATTCTCCTGCCTCAGCCTCCCGAGTAGCTGGGACTACAGGCGCCCACCACCACGCCCGGCTAATTTTTTGCATTTTTAGTAGAGACGGGGTTTCACCATTTTAGCCAGGATGGTCTCAGTCTCCTGACCTCGTGATCCGCCTGCCTTGGCCTCCCAAAGTGCTGGGATTACAGGCGTGAGCCACCGTGCCCGGCCAACCTTGGGCATGTTACCTAACCTTTTGGGGTTATTCTGAGGTTGTCAACCTAAGTAACAAATGGAAAGAGGCTCTCTAAAAGGAAAAGATACAAATCTGGGAATAGAGCATTGCAAAGGGAATACGCATGCCATAATAAATTATGGGCATATTCAGGGAGGTAGAGGAAGGCAAAGATGTTTAAAGGAAAAAATGAAGAGAATTACATAATTCTTTTGAAACAATTATCCCCAGCTACAAAAGTCAATAACAAGGGTGATGCCAGTCCAAGGTTGGACAGGCAATTGCTAGGCAGATGTCCTTGCAGAAGTGTTTTTTGTGTAAGATTGTGATATCCTGTGTGCAAGGTTGTATTTTTTGCAGTCTTTTGTGATAGTTTTTGTTATCATGCATATGAGCATGAGGACCTTCTATTCATGGCCTTCCCCAGCTCTTTTCATCAGGATTTTTGCTTTTGTTTTTAACATAAATGACACCATTTTGGTTCTGATTACTTTAACAAGATTAAAGCGATTAACATCACTGGAGCAATCAGAACATTACATCATCTGTGATATTGTGATTTACAATAAGATATATATGCACATGCATATTTCCTGGCACAGAGCTCTGGAAAGTCAGAATTTCCAGAGTGATAAGCGTGTGTTTTGTATGTCAACACGATGACTGGTAGCTGACAGCCCCTAGGTAGCTTCAGTGTGGGGCTGGTCATCAGAAAGACCAAGGCATGCTTAGAGGATTGGGGCTTTCAGCCCCACCCTCCAGTCTTCAAGGAGAGGATAGAAGGCTAAAGGTTAAGATTGTCACTAATGGCCAATAATCCAGTCAATTACACTTACACAGTGAAATCTCCATAATAACCCAAGAGGACAGGGTTTAGAAGAGTGTCAGGATGGCTGAACATAATGAAGTTCCTGAAGGGTGGTGAGCCCAGAGCAGGCATGGAAGCTCTGCACCCCTTCCCACAAACCTTGCCGTAGGTATCCCTTCATCTGGCGCTTCAGTATCTTTTATTATATCCTTTATTAATAAACCAGTAAATATAAGTAAAGTGTTTACCAGGTGCAGTGGCGCATGCCTGTAATCCCAACATTTTGACAGGCGGAGGTGGGAGGATCACTTGAGGCCAGGGGTTTGAGCTCAGTCTGGACAACATAGTGAGACTCTGTCTCTACAAAAAATAAAAAAAATTAGCTGGACAAGGTGGCAATGCCTGCAGTCCCAGGTACTCAGGAGCTGAGGTGGGAGGATCCCTTGAGCCCAGAAGGTCAAGGCTGCAGTGAGCTAGGATTGTACCACTCCACTCCAGACTAGGCAACAGAATGAACCCTGTCTCAAAAACAAAACAAAAACATGTTTCTCTGAGTTCTGTGAGCCACTGAAGCATATTAATTATACCCAAAGACGGGGTTGTGGGAACCCAGATTTATAGCCAGTTGGTCAGACCACAGACCATAACCTGTGCTTGCAACAGGCATCTGAAGTGGGGACAGCCTTGTGGGACTGAGCTCTTGACCTGCCGGATCAAATATTATTTCCAGGTAGGTAGTGTCAGAATTGAACTCAATTAGAGGACACTAAACTGGTGCCCATTGGAGAAACTGCTGCAGAATTGGTTGCTGCTGGGGAGAAATCCCCACATACATTTTGGTGACCCCAGGTGAGATGGTCTTATATTGAGAGTTAGGGTAAGAAAAGACCAAAGTGGGGTTTTTTTCCATACTTTTAGACTCCCTAATCATTAGCATTCTGTACCCCAGGAAGACAATAAGTCTTGGAGGGAGGCAGACATAAAATAATTAACAACAGCTCTTGTTTGTTTGGTGATTGATTGCTTGGGGGATAGTGTGAACTTATTCACTTATGGTGTGCCAGGTCCCCGTTTATGAATTTTATTTAACTCTCATAGCAAACTTCTGAAATAGATTATTTTATATATATATTTGAGATGGAGTCTAGACCTGTTGCCCAGGCTGGAGTGCAGTGGTGCTATCTTGGCTCACTGCAACTTCCGCCTCCCAGGTTCAAGGGATTCTCCTGCCTCAGCCTCCCGAGTAGCTGGGACTACAGGCATGTGCCACCACACCCGGCTAATTTTTTGCCTCTTTAGTAGAGATGGCGTTTCACCATGTTGGCCAGTCTGGCCTCGAACTCCTGACCTCGTGATCCACCCACCTCGGCCTCCCAAAATGCTGAGATTACAGGTGTAAGCCACCGCACCCGGCCAGATTATGTTCTTATCAGTAAGAAAAAAAAGTGGGGCTTATATGGATAGCACAGTGTGCCCAAGGTTATACTCAGGAGGTGGCAGAGCCAGGTTCTAATTCAAGACTTTTCTGACTCCAAAGACTTTGCTCACAACCCCCACTCTATATATAGAGATGAGTCACAAAAATTAGAAGTGTGAAAGAAGGAAAAAATTCAATAAGATTCAGAGATAGAAAAACAGAAAGTCAGAGGCAGAGAAGGAGAATATAGGAGGAGGGAGAGACAGTGAAACAGCCGGAGCAGTGACTGAGGGAAAGAAAGAAATTGAAACTCTTGAAGACAGAGGCAGACAGAGAAATAAATTTTTAAAAACATGTGGAAAAGAAACAGAGGCAGAGATGCAGAGTTGACAAAGATGAAGACAAGATTAGACAGAAAAAGAAAGCACATGACTGAAATCTTCTTTATTTTAATTTTTGGAGACAGGGTCTCACTCTTGTTGCCCAGGCTGCAGTGCAGTGGCATGATCATAGCTCACTGCAGCCTCGACTTCCTAAGCCCGAGCAATTCTCCAGCCTCAGCCTCCTGAGTAGCTGGGAGTATGAGTGTGCACCAATATGCCTAGCTCCTTTTTTTTTTTTTTTTTTTTTGAGATTGAGTCTTGCTCTGTTGAGAGACAGGAATAGCTGGATTTCCTAGGCTAAGAATCCCTAAGCCTAGCTGAGAAGGTGACTGCATCCACCTTTAAACACAGGGCTTGCAACTCAGCTCACACCCGACCAATCAGATAGTAAAGAGGGCTCACTAAAATACAAATTAGGCTAAAGCAGGAGGTAAAGACATAGTCAAAACATATATCGCCTGAGAGCACAGGGGGAGGGACGATGGTTGGGATATAAACCCCAGGCATGTAAGCCCAGAGTGGCAACCCCCTTTGGGTCCCCTCCCATTTTATGGGAGCTCTGTTTTCACTCTATTAAATCTTGCAACTCCACACTCTTCTGGTCCGTGTTTGTTATGACTGGAGCTGAGCTTTCACTCGCCATCCACTACTGCTGTTTGCTGCCGTCACAGACGCGCCGCTGACTTTCAACCCTCCGGATCCAGCAGGGTGTCTGCTACACTTCTGCGCCCATTGCTGCTCCCAATCAGGCTAGAGGCTTGCCATTGTTCCTGCTCGGGCTAAGTGCCCAGGGTTCGTCCTAATCTAGCTGAATAGAGCTATAACACTCACTGCATGGCCCACGATTCCATTCCTTGGAATCCGTGAGGCCAAGAACCCCAGGTCAGAGAACAAGAGGCTTGCCGCCACCTTGGAAGCGGCCTGCCACCATTTTGGGAGCTCTAAGAACAAGGACCCTCTGGTAACACTGTCACCCAGGCTGGAGTGGAGTGCAGTAGTGTGATCTCAGCTCACTGTAAACTCCACCTCCTGGGCTCAAGGAATCTTTCCACCTCAGCCTCCTGAGTAGCTGGGATCACAGGTGCGGGTCACCATGCCTGGCTAATTTTTGTATTTTTAGTAGAGATGGGGTTTTGCCATGTTGCTCAGGCTGGTCTGAAACTCCTGGGTTCAAGTGATCTACCCACCTCAGCCTCCCAAGGTTCTAGGCTTACAGGTGTGAGCCACTGGAAATATAATTCAATTCTTGACCTTTGTCTCATTCTTCCTTCATTGGTAAAAGCCTCTTTCAAGGATGTGGTGGTGCAGGCCTGTAGTCCAGCCACTTGGGAGGATGAGGCAGGAAGGTTGCTGGAGCCTGGGCATTGTAGGCTACAGTGTCCTGATTGTGCCTGTGAAAAGCCACTGCAGTCCAGCCTGGACAACACAGTGAGGCCGTATCTTTAAAAAAAAAAAAAAAAAAAGTGTTCTTCAAGGTTTTTATAGCTCTTCCTTCTCTCATTCCAGCAGGAAGAAAAAGGACAAATCAGACTAAGGAAATCAGGGCACAAATATCAAACTCCAGGAGATTCAAAGTTTAGGAATCATTCTCAAATGCTCACAATTCTTGTCTCTAATATGAGTGGTTAATATTTATATCTCAGGGAACATAGCACACTCAGTAAAGCCTCCAAGTCAAAGAACAAAAGTGAAAAACTTTAGAAAAGGTAGTCAGATGGTTTGAAATTGAGATTCACAAAAGGGGAGACTGTGTCTCATTCATTCATCACTGTATCCCAGAGCCCAGCAATGTGTCTGACACAGTGGTCACTCACTCATTCCACAAATATCTGTGAGTGTCTGCTATGTGTCATACATTGTAACTAAGTGCTGGAGATAAGACATAGAAGGCAAAGTTCCTGCCTTCATGGAACTTTCTGGTGAGGAAGTCTATAAAAATGTAAATAAATGCAAATGGCCTGGCGTGGTGGCTCATGCCTGTAATCCCAGCACTTTGGGAGGTCCAGGCAGGCAGATTGCTTGAGGCCAGGAGTTCAAGACCAGCTAGGCCAACATGGTGAAAAAAAGGTGTCTGCTAAAAATACAAAAATTAGCTGGGCATGGTGGTGCGCGCCTGTAATCCCAGCTACTTTGGGAGGCTGAGGTGGAAGAATTGCTTGAACCTGGGAAGGGGAGGTTGCAGTTAGCAGAGATCATGCTACTGCACTCTAGCCTAGGTGACAGAGCAATATTCTGTCTCAAAAAATAAAAATAAAAAAGTAAATAAATAAAAAAGTAAATAATACGTTACAGAGACTTAAAAGTGTTATGAAGACTATAAAGCAGAGGAAGAGAAAACAGAGCTGAGCCAATGGGGGATATTTAGAAAGGGTGGTCAAGGAAGGCCTCACTGAGAAGATAACTTTTAAATCAGAATATCTGTGGAATAATTGCATGAATTAATGTAATCTTTTTCTTTTTTTTCTTTCTCATTTATAAAAGAAATGGGTAGCCCTTGATCAACAACAATTTTGATTGTGACAAAATATTTCAGGAAAACCCTAAAATCAATGTTTAAAGCTGATCTTCCATAACTAAGTGAGCAAAAGCCCTCAAGTCCAAACAGTTTCCTGAAAATTTTTCTTAGAGGACACAAGATAGTCTATGGGAAGAGGAAATGCCAAGATCCCAGCTGCTGGGAATATCCTTTCCCAAGGAGGAAGAAATTAAGAAACGGGACCAGGCAAGGTGGCTCACACCTGTAATCCCAGTACTTTGGAGGCCGAGATGGGCAAATCACCTGAGGTCAGGAGTTCAAGACCAGCCTGGCCAACATGGTGAAACCCCATCTCTACTAAACAATGCAAAAAAATTAGTGGGGCGTGGTGGTGGGTACCTGTAATCCCAGCTACTGGGGAGGCTGAGGCAAGATAATTGCTTGAACCCGGGAGTCAGAGGTTGCACTGAGCCAAGATCACACCACTGCACTGTAGCCTGGGCAACAGAGCAGGACTCTGTCTAAAAAAAAAATAATAATAAAAAGAAGAAAGAAAGAAAGAAAGAAATTAAGAAATGGGGAGAATAGAGTGGGAAAGGTTAATATATTTCTAATTGGAAATCTGGAAGGAGAGACAGAGACAATATATTTGAGCAGTGATACAGTTTGGATATTTGTCCCCACCCAAACCTCATGTTGAACTGTAATTCCCAGTGTTGGAGGTGGGGTCTGGTGGAAGGTTTGGATCATGGGGGCCGATCCTTCATGAATGGCTTGGGCCATCCTCTTGGTGATAAGTGAGCTCTCAGACTCTGAGTTTATACAACAACACCTGGTCATTTAAATGTGTGTGGCACCCCCAACCCCCACCCCTGCACTCTCCTTCTTGCTTGCTCCTTTCTCCATGTGAGGTGCTTGCTTCCCCTTTGCCTTCCATTATGATTATAAGCTTTCTGAGGCCTTCCTAGAAATTGAGTAGATGCTAGCACTATGCTTCTTGTAAAGCCTGCAGAACCCTGAGCCAATTAAACTTCTTTCTTTTATAAATTACCCAGTCTCAGGTCTCTCCTTCCCTCCCTCCCTCCTTCCTCCCTTCCTTCCTTCCTTCCTTCCTTCTTTCCTTCTCTCTCTCTCTCATGGAGTTTCATTCACTCTTTCTCCCAGGTTGGAGTGAAGTGGCGTGATCTCTGCTCACTGCAACCTCTGCCCCTGGGTTCAAGAGATTCTCTTGCCTCAGTCTCCCAAGTAGCTGGGATTACAAGCGTGCGCCACCATGCCCAGCTAATCTTTGTATTTTTAGTAGATATGGGGTTTCGCCGTGTTGGTCAGGCTGGTCTGGAACTCCTGACCTCTAGTAATCCATCCACCTCGGCCTCCCAAAGTGCTGGGATTACAGGCGTGAGCGACTGCATCCGGCCCTGTTTTTGTTTTTTGTTTTTTTTTGTTTGTTTTTTTAAGATTGAGTCTTGCTCTATTGGCCAGGCTGGAGTGCAGTGGTGCGATCTCAGCTCACTGCAACCTCTACCTCCTGGCTTCAAGTGATTCTCCTGTCTCAGTTCTCAAGTAGCTGAGATCACAGGCACATGCCGCCACGCCGGGCTTGTTTTTGTATCTTTTGGTAGAGATGGGGTTTCACCATGTTGGCCAGGCTAGTCTCAAACTCCTGACCTTAAGTGATCCACCTGACTTGGCCTCCCAAAGTGCTGGGATTACAGACATGAGCCACCACGCCCGGCCAAGTATTTCTTTATAGCAATGCAAGAATGACCCGATACAAGCAGTATTTTATTTTATTTTTATTTTTATTTTTTTTATTTTTTTCAGATGGAGTCTTTCTCTGTCACCCAGGCTGGAGTGCAATGGTGCTATCTAGGCTCATTGCAACCTCCACCTCCCTGGTTCAAGCGATTCTCCTGCCCTCAGTCTTCCAAGTAGCTGGGATGACAGGTGTGTGCCACCATACCTGGCTAATTTTTGTATTTTTAGTAGTAGAAATTTTGCTATTTTGCTATGTTGGCCAGTTTGGTCTTGAACTCCTGACCCCAGATGTTCTGCTCGTCTCTGCCTCCCAAAGTGCTGGGATTATAGGCATGAACCACCACGGCCGGCTATATAGCTTACATTTTTAGTCTACTTTTCTTTTTTTCTTTCTTTCTTTTTTTTAAAAATTTGGATGACGTTTCACTCTTGTCGCCCAGGCTGGAGTACAATGGCAAAATCTCAGCTCACTACATCCTCCACCTCCCGGGTTCAAGCGATTCTCCTGCCTCAACCTCCCAAGTAGCTGGGACTACAGGCGTGCACCACTACACCCAGCTAATTTTGTATTTTTAGTAGATAGCGGCTTCACCATGTTAGCCAAGCTAATCTCAAACTCCTGACCTCAGGTAATCTGCCCGCCTTGGCCTCCTGAAGTGCTGGTATTACAGGCATGAGCCACTGTGCCCGGCATAATGTACTTATTTCTATTGAGTGTGTCTATGTGTTTATATTTTTCCAAAATATTTGTATCATGCTTCCTATTAAATTTTACAAGTCACTTTTTTCACTTAAATATCAATATGAACAATTTTGCTTTTTAAATTAATTGCTAATTCACTTAGCTTCAACTTTCCCCTCATCTTCTAACTCTTTTTTTTTTCTTTTTTTTTGAGATGGAGTCTTGCTCTGTTGGCCAGGCTGGAGTGCAGTGGCGCGATCTTGGCTCACCGCAACCTCCACCTCTTGGATTCAAGTGATTCTCCTGCCTCTGCCTACTGAGTAGCTGGGATTACAGGCACCTACCACTGCACCCGGCTACTTTTTTTTTGTATTTTTAGTAGAGACAGGGTTTCACCATCTTGGCCAGGCTGGTCTTGAACTCCTGTGATCCACCCACCTCGGCCTCCGAAAGTGCTGGGATTACAGGCATGAGCCACCATGTCTGACTATATAGCTTACATTATTAATCTACTTTTCTTTTTTTCTTTTTTCTTTTTTTTTTTTTTTAGATGAAGTTTCACTCTTGTCACCCAGGCTGGAGTACAATGGCAAAATCTCGGCTCACTACATCCTCCACCTCCCGGGTTCAAGCGATTCTCCTGCCTCAGCCTCCCAAGTTGCTGGGATTACAGGCACGTGCCACCATGCCTGGCTAATTTTTTTTGTATTTTTAGTAGAGACGGGTTTCATTGTGCTAGCCAGGATGGTCTCGATCTCCTGACCTCGTGATCCACCCGCCTCAGCCTCCCAAAGTGCTGGGATTACAGGCATGAGCCACTGTGCCCGGCCTTTCTTTTCTTTTCTTTCTTTTTCTTTTTTTTTTTTCAGTAAAGACGGGGTTTCTCCATGTTGGTCAGGCTGATCTCGAACCCCCAACCTCAGAAGATCTGCCTGCCTTGGCCTCCCAAAGTGCTGGGATTACAGGCATGAGCCACCGCACCCAGCTGCACTGGTGGTTTTCAATTCCAGCATGTCAGAATACCTGGGTACCTTTTAAGACATGTCAGTGCCTGCACTCCATCCCAGCTCAATTAACTCAGACTTTCCAGGGATATTATATTATTTTAAAAGCTTCTCAGGGGATTCTAATGTGTACCACTGGACTTGTTTTAGTTGAGAGTCACTGGATTTCAAACACAAAATCCCCTTAATTACCATCTTCTTTGTTCTGAGTACCTTAGACCTAATTAGTACTACTGTTATTCCACGTTCATTGTTTATTTTCCAGCTCTTTCTTTTTTGCCCTTTTGTAAATCACTTCCACTCACATGAGAAAAAGAGTTTTCAGTTTGGGTAGATAATTCTGTTTTAGTAAATTCACAAATGTAGTTTGAGTAATTTATTTTTTTTTAAACAGGGCCACTCGGGGGATTGCAGTGGTGCCATCACAACTCACTGCAGCCTTAACCTCCTGGGTGCAAGCTATTCTCTCTCCTCAACCTCCCTAGTAGCTGGGACTACAGGCACATGCCACCACTCCTGGCTAGTTTTTAAATTTTTTGTATAAATAGGGTTTCACTATGTTGTGCAGGCTGGGCTCAAACTCCTGGGCTCAAGTGATCCTCCCACCTTGGCCTCCCAAAGTGTTAGGTTTACAGGTGTCAGCCACTGTGCCTGGCCTAGTTTGGGTAAAATTTTATTTTTCCATATAACTTCTGAAATTTCCATGGCAAATCACTCTTGATAATTTATGAAAACTTATAAAAAAACAGATGATGTTTTTGAATGTACATCAATTATTGTTATTTGAGGGTTTTTTTTTCTTCTATTTTTAGCAATATTAAACTGAAAAAGAAACCACTTTGAGTATGGCACATCTTCCTTAAAATTCTAAATATTATATTTTAAACACTTTTAAAATTTGTAACTAAGCTGATTAAAATCAGGGAATCCTTTGTAGGACAGAAATGTCAAACATATTCTAGAGGATTAAGAAAAGCACTAGACCCAAAGTTTTCCATAGTAATACCTGCTGTTCCCCCTGGAGTCGAGAGCATGAATTATGGGCTTTGAGGGATAGGAATCTGTTGTTCCTAGCAGGGTGGGAGGTAAGATAGAAAATTCTTTGTATAGGCCAGGTGTGGTGCCTCATGCCTGTAATCCCAGCACTTTGGGAGGCCAAGACCGGTGGATCACTTGAGGTCAGGAGTTCGAGACCAGCCTGGCCAACATGGTGAAACCCCATCTCTACCAAAAAATACAAAAATGAGCTGGGCGTGGTAGTGCCCACCTGTAATCCCAGCTACTCGGGAGGCTGAGGCATGAGAATCACTTGAACCTGGGAGGTGGAGATTGCAGTGAGCTGAGATCACACCACTGCACTCCAGCCTGGGCAACAGAGTGAGACTCTGTCTCAAAAAAAAAAAAAAAAAAAAAAATTCTGCAGAAAGCCAAAACCCAAGAAAAGCAGCACTCTCAGTAAATAAAGCAGAGAAATATCTGTCCTGCAGATTGAGACAATAAGGATGCAAGCCTGCACAAACCTGACTCTGGGTATCTAACAAAATTCTACTACTTCTATATTAAAAAAAAAAAAAAAAAGCCAAAGATTAAATTTAAAGTGATCCACAATTGGTATGTCTCCCAGGTAACTGGCAGAAGTATGTGTAAATTTTATTTGGAGGGGTTTATTCAGACCTTGAAGTTTGTTTTTTTTTTGAGACTGAGTCTTGCTCTATCACCCAGGCTGGAGTGCAGTGGTGTGATCCTGGTTCACTGTAACCTCCACCTCCTGGGTTCAAGCCATTCTTCTGCCTTAGCCTCCCAAGTAGGTGGGACCACAGGTGCAACACAAGGCCTGGCTAAGTTTTGTATTTTTAGTAGAGACGGGGTTTCACTATGTTGGCCCGGCTGGTCTCGAACTCCTGACCTCAGATGATTCGCCTGCCTCGGCCTCCCAAAGTGCTGGGATTACAGGTGTGAGCCACCGTGTCCAGCCTCCTTGAAGAATTATCACAGACAAAATTCCAAGGAACACAAGCTTAGACACAATACAGATGGAAAATGCTTCTGGTATTTTAATGTTATTTATTATGATGACTGTTAGCATAAATATCTTTCTTTAATATTTTTGAGAAATAGCCTTCTGTTCTCCATTTTCAGAGTTTTTCTGAAAAAATTAGAAATGTTGAACATTTAAAATAAATTTAAAATAAATTATATATTCTAAAATATTCTCCAGGCTTTTGGTAGGATGACATAAAACATTCCTTTCAATTCCTTTCTAATTATTTTTCTCATTTGATCATGTCACCTAATAATAAAAATAGAATAGCTTTGTAAGAGATTTTTCTAGCTTAGTCTTTTCCCAACAAAATGCTGAATTTAAATTGGGAGCTATATTAGAACATCTAAATATTTTCTCTGAATAGTATTTATTACGTGCCGGCACTATTCTAAGCACTTTACACATATTGACTTATTCAGTCCTCAAAATAACCAAATAAGTTGTTACAATTATTACCTCTATCATATAGATGAGGACATGGAAGCACAAAAGAGTTACGCTGTAATCCCAGCACTTTGGGAGGTGGAGGTGGACGGGTCATTTGAGGTCAGGAATTCGAGATCAGTCTGACCAATATGGTGAAACCCTGTCTCTACTAAAAATACAAAAATTAGCTGGGTGTGGGCCTGTAGTCCCAGCTACTTGGGAAGCTGAGGCAGGAGAAACGCTTGAACCTGGGAGGCAGAGGTTGCAGTCAGCAGAGATCAATCAAGCCACTGCACTCCAGCCTGGGCGACAGAGTGGGACACTCTGTAAAAAAAAAAAAAAAAAAAAAAAAAAAGGGTTAAGCAAGTTGCCCAAGATCTCACAGCTACTAAGTCTTCAAACCTAGACTGACTGCCCCCAGAGTTGCACTGTGAACCCTTAAGTTACACTGCATCTGAGAAAGTTCTTTCTTAACTACAATCCAGGGATCTTTTTTTTTTTTTTAGACGGAGTCTTCCTCTGTCGCCCAGGTTGGAGTGCAGTGGTGTGATCTCGGCTCACTACAACCTCCGCCTCCTGGGTTCAAGCAATTCTCCCGCCTCAGCCTCCAGAGTAGCTGGTACTACAGGCACCCGCCATCATGCCCGGATAATTTTTGTATTTTTGTAGAGACGGGGTTTCACCATGTTGGCCAGGCTGGTCTAGAACTCCTGACCTCAGGTGATGCACTCGTCTCGGCCTCCCAAAGTGCTGGGATTACAGGCGTGAGCCACCATGCCCGGCCGGATCTCTTATTTCTTTAATAGTACTCTATTCATTTCTGCCCGAGCATACGGCACACTTCATTGACTGACTTGTTTAATGTCTGCCTTGTTCTCTAGACTCTTTCTCTTCGAGAGCAGGAACCATTTTATGCCATTTCACTGCCGTTTACCCAGTGGCTAGCTTACAGTAGATACTCAATAAATAGTTGTTGATTGCATAAAAGGTGAAGGAAAAATGTCTCATTCACTGAGTAATGTCGCCATCTCGTGGAACTTTAGAATATTGTCATTTAAATCACTTAAAATAGGTTTTAAAGGAAAGAATTGATGGTTCGAATGTTATTTTCCAGATTGTATTCGAGTTTTTTTTTTTTTTTTTTTTTTTTTTTTTTTTGGACTGGACCTTTTGAGATTTTTAGTGCTCTAGAATTGCACAGCCTCTTCAGGTCAGGCTTGGGACCTACTAGGTTTTCTTGGTGAAATGAATTGTGCAACTAGGTAATGAATGTTCACTGTTTTACGTTCAGAACTCGTTCGCTTCTACCTTTACAAAAGGGACAATACAGATGCATTACTAAGCTCTTGGCTCATAACGATCCCTCGGGTATATTCAGAGCCCTTTCCTCGCGGCGTTCATACAGTGTCTCAGGGGTCTGTCAGCCAGCAATTCCCAGTTCCTCGTTACATATTCCTCATAATGCATGCTGGCTAAAATGGAAATTGTGTTCAGAAATAGCCCTACCCTACCATCATACACTAGGTGAAAGGGGGAAATTATGCTCCATTAGAAACCCTAGGCTATCTTGCATTAATGCTTCTCAATCTGAAATAATTCTTTTCAAAATACCAATACGTTAGGAAGAGCTACTTCCCTGATCTACCTATTATGGGCAGCCCATTTTATGAAGTTAGCATGGCCTTCCTATTCAAACCAGAAATGGACAAAAAAAGAAGGAAGGTTTTTAGGTCAGTATGGTTATAACTGTAGATTCTGTATTCTTCCTATTTAATCTACCTCTCATATTAACCAACCACGGAGGCTGGAGGCCGGAAGTCTTAGACACCAGCGAGAGCCGCTCCTTCCCCACGATTCTATGGCTTTCGGGTTAGTTACGCCACGGGGAACTCTATGGTTCCGGGGCGGGCCGGGAGGCTTGAGTTTGAAGACCGGCGGGAAAATGACCGCACCTCTTGCCTGGCCAGGGTTCTCCCGAGAGGGAGGACGCTGGAACTGTGGCTTGCCCTGATCGGCCGAGAAGGATTTGCCATGAATCTTCTGCGTCGGAGTGGGAAACGGCGGCGTTCAGAATCAGGCTCAGATTCGTTCTCGGGAAGTGGCGGTGACAGCAGTGCCAGCCCCCAGCTCCTCTCCGGGTCCGTGCTGAGTCCGCCGCCGGGCCTGGGTCGCTGCCTGAAGGACCGCAGCCGTCAGTCGGCCGCAGCTGCAGGTGCTCCAGGAACCCGGGAGGCCGCGGGCAACGGAGGCAGCTCCGCCGGGCCATGGGTCGGGAGGTGTCCTCACCCCACGGGACTTGCTTCACTGCATACCCCACTGGGCTTCTACTTCCCTTCTCTGTGACTCGGGCCTGGTGTGGCAGGTCACTTTCTGTTCAGACATACGCGTGTTTTCAGTGATCGCCTGGTATTAATATTCACGTGGCTTCTGGGTCTTTCGACCTTTACAGAAACAACTTCCTAGTTAGCCAAATCCCATCACCTGTTCGGGGGCTCCTTCCTCACAGTACCCAGTACTCCTTACAGACCCTTAAGACAGGATTGTTGGGCCTAGAGTATGGCACAGGCTGTTGGGCGTCCAGAGGAAGGCTACAAGGGATTCGTAATGAGATTGATTGGGTGTCTTGTGGATGTTGACCCAGTTTTTAAAAATCGTTAGTTGTGCAGTCGTCATGGAACTAAAACTTACTATAAATAGAAACTCACCTAACTTAGCTTTGTAGTGCTTCCATATTGCCCTCTTCCCCCAACTCCACCTGTAGTTCCAACACCCTTTATCTACTGTGTATTACACGCTTTTTTTGTTTGTTTGAGGCTTTTAAGGAATTGTTTTTATTATATGCAGTAAACAACAATTTATTACTTTTCTATACATGGTCAATTTCTCATAAGATTCTTGAAGTCAGGATGTGCTTTAAAGAGCTTCATTTCAACATGTAGGAATTCCAACACACGGTAAAGGGCTAATTGTAAAACTCATACATTAGAAGTAAATTAAAATTTTAATTTTTTCTTTTTCCTAAAAGGAGAATGCAAGCCTACAGTTCCTGACTACCAAATAGACAAGCTACTATTGGCAAACTGGGGACTTCCTAAAGCAGTTCTGGAAAAATACCACAGTTTTGGTGTAAAAAAGATGTTCGAATGGCAGGCAGAGTGCCTTTTGCTTGGACAAGTCCTGGAAGGAAAGAATTTAGTTTATTCAGGTATCGAAATTTATGTAAATTAATTACTATTTTTAAGATATGAATGTAAACAATACTCTATTGAGGTAGTTGTGATTCTTTTAAAAGGTGAATGAGGCAGTGCTTTATAACTAGAGAAAATCTTAAAATCTGTGTGAAAAGTGGAGTTTATTTATATTTAAGTTACAAAAGTTTTATTGTTTGGGGATAGGGGAAGTAAGAAAAATGACAGTTTAAAGAGTGGGCAATTCAGTCTGCCATCATTCTCAACAAACATAATATCCCAGTGAGTGTACAATGGGAGATGTAAATCTGCCCTTCCCCCATTTGATCCTGATTGCTTTTCAGGGTATGAGTATTATCATTATATGTTTGTTAATTGAGTTTTTGTTTTTTGTTTTTGTTGTTTTTTGTTTTTTGATGGAGTCTCGCTCCAGGCTGGAGTGCAGTGGCGCTATCTGGGCTCACTGCAACTTCCACCTCCCAGGTTGAAGCGATTCTTCTGCGTCAGCCTCCCAAGTAGCTGGGATTACAGGCATGTGCCACCAGGCCTGGCTACTTTTTTGTATTTTTAGTAGAGATGGGATTTCACCATGTTGGCCAGGCTAGTCTTGAACTTCTGACCTCAAGTGATCTGCCCACCTTAGCCTCCCAAATGCTGGGATTATAGGTGTGAGTCACTGTGCCCAGCTATAAATTGACCTGTTTGTACAGGGTTGTATATACAAATAATATGTAATATACTTTATATACAATTTTTATGGGTTTTCTTTTTTTTTTTTTGAGATGGAGTCTTGCTCTGTTGCCCAGACTGGAGTGCAATGGCGTGATCTCGGCTCACTGCAACCTCTGCCTCCCGGGTTCAAGTGATTCTCCTGCCTCAGCCTCCTGAGTAGCTGGGATCACAGATGCCTGCCACCATGCCCAGCTAATTTTTGTATTTTTAGTAGAGATGGGGTTTCACCATCTTGGTCAGGCTGGTCTCGAACTCCTGACCTCAGGTGATCCAAAGTCAGCCTCCCAAAGTCCTGGGATTACAGGCATGAGCCACCACGCCTGGCCCTATATGGGTTTTCAAGGGCAACTATGACATACACAATTTTTAACCCATGCTTTCTACACTGACTTTAAATCTAATCATTTGGTAAGATGCAATTCCTTTGTGTCAGTTTTCTCCGAAATTTCGAGTCACACAGATTTTTTCATTATGGCTGTAAGGAAGAATTAAATAATTATCAGCAGATATAAGTTCAGGCAGTGGAATTAGACTGGTTGGATTTGAAAGCTATCACTTACTGGCTATGCAGCCTCACAGATTACTTAGGAAGAGTGAGAGAATATATATGTGTTTGTGAGTATGTGTGCGTTGGTAGTACTTAGGGCTGATTAAATTATTTAATATATAAGAACTCAGAGCAGTTTTGGCACATAGAAAGTACTTGTATTGTGAAAGGGCATTACAAAAAATAAAATACAAAATAAAATACTTGTAAATGCTAAGAGGTCACAGTCAGTGGCAGTGGCATAATGGCTTGACCATTTCAATTGCTTGAAACTGAAACTTGAGTATCATTCAGAATTCTGGTCACCAGCTTATGCAATTAATCACCAAGTCCTGGTATCTGTTACCTCTTGCTTCTGACTCCTCCTTTCTATTTTTAGGTCCATTACCTAGTACAGCTCATTATCATCTTTCTTCTAGATTATGCAGTAGCTTTGAAACTAGTTCATTCTTTTCCTCTGATCTTGCCCTGCTCCTGCAGCCAAAGAAGTCTTTTTTTTTTTTTTTTTTTTGATGGAGTTTCGCTCTTGTTGCCCAGGCTGGAGTGCAATGGCACAATATCAGCTCACTGCAACCTCTGCCTCCCGGGTTCAAGCGATTCTCCTGCCTCAGCCTCCCGAGCAGCTAGAATTGCAGGTGCCCGCCACCACACCCAGCCCCAAAGTGGTCTTTTTAAAAAAATTTTTTGTTTAAATTTTTTGTAGAGATGGGGGTGGCACTGTGTTGCCCAGACTGGTCTTGAACTCCTGGGCTCAAGTGATCCTCCCTAAGTTTTGAGATTACAGGCATGATTCACTGTGCCCAGTCCAAAGAGATCTTTATAAAGTACAAATATGATCTTGTCACTCCTTTTCATAAAACTCATCAGTCACACTGCATTGCTTTCAGGACAAGGTTTAAACTCCTTAAATAGTGGGATTATAAACTCTTCTTGTGGCACTTTCATATCTCTTCTTTTATACCCCTGGGGTACTTTATACTCCATGCTTAGTAAATTACCTACTATGTCATCTGAACATGCCAGGATTTCTTGTAGGCCCTTTGTACCATATGCTGTTTCTTAGGCACGGCCTTCCTTTCCTCTTCCTTTCTTTTTTTTTTTGGAACGCAGTCTCGCTGTGTCACCCATGCTGGAGTGCAATGGTGTGACTGCAGCCTCTGCTTCCTGGGTTTAAGTGATTCTCAGGCCTCAGCCTCCTGAGATGCTGGGATTACAGACGCACACCACCTTGCCCATCTCGGCCTCCCAAAGTGTTGGGATTGCAGGTGTCAGCCACCACCCTGGCTATCCCTGTCTTTCTTCCTTACCTTCTCATAAATTCTGTTTTCTTTCCATAAGATTCCTTGCAACTCCTTTCCTTCCACTTCTTTTCTTTTCTTTTTGAGACGAAATCTCTCACTGTCATCCAGGCTGGAGTGCAGTGGGGTGATCTCGGCTCACTGCAACCTCTGCCTCCCAGGATGAAGCGATTCTTGTGCCTCAGCCTCTGGAGTAACTGGGATTACAGGTGCCTGCCACTACGCCTGGCTATTATTATTTTTTATTTTTATAGTAATAGAGACGGGGTTTTACCATGTTGTCTAGGATGGTTTCAAACTCGTGACCTCAAGTGATCCCCCGGCCTCGGCCTCCTAAAGTGCTAGGTTTATAGGTGTGAGCCACTGCGCCCAGCCCTTTTCCTCAACTTCGATCATAGCTCCTATCATAATAAAGTTGTTCATCTACTTCCTCAAAGCAAACCTTTTACCCATTTGGTACTTAAAGGAAAGGATCTTTAGGTATAAACTAGGTACTCAATATACTCATCATATATTGCTGATATAAAGATTTGTTTACACTGTTTTTAGTTGAGGCTATTAAGACAGCTGGTTTAAAGTAAAGGGCATTTCAGTGTGTAAAGATTTTAAGTGCTATTGGGCCCTTAGTGATCCGTTAGCCTTAGGCTCTGTTACTACACATGGCTTAAAACATTTATTAATGAATTGTACCAAATATTACTTTTTTCTTATAATATTGTGGAATAATCATGTTTTAGCTCCTACAAGTGCTGGGAAGACTCTTGTGGCAGAATTACTTATTTTGAAGCGGGTTTTGGAAATGCGGAAGAAAGCTTTGTTTATTCTTCCCTTTGTTTCTGTGGCTAAAGAGAAGAAATACTACCTCCAGGTAATGTTTTTTACTAAATTAGAAATAGTGAAAGGCTCATTATTGGCAGCCTTGGTTTCATTCATTTGAAATAGAATTATGAAAGTAAGTGGAAAACAAAGTTTCTTTATTGCATCCCATGTAGCTTTAAGAGGTGACTGCTGAAAGCATTAAAAATTTGCAGCAGGGGGCCAGGTGTGGTGGTTCACGCCTGTAATCCCAGCACTTTGGGAGACTGAGGTGAGCGGGTCACCTGAGGTCAGGAGATCGAGACCAGCCTGGCCAACATGGTGAAACCCCATCTCTACTAAAAATACAAAAATTAGCTGGGCGTGGTGGTGCACACCTGTAATCCCAGCTACTCGGGAGGCTGAGGTGAGAGAATTACTTGAACCTGGGAGGCAGAGGTTACAGTAAGCCGAGATCGCGCTATTGCACTCCAGCCTGGGCAACAGAGTGAGACTCTGTCTCAAAAAAAAAAAAAAAAAAAAAAAATTAAAAAAAATCACAGAAGGAAATTTAAAAAAAAATTATTATTAAGGAGAAGGGGCCATCAAATCAAAAGAATAATTGGTGAGAATTGTGTAAAAATTTGTAAACCTTTTCTTAGGAAATAAACAAAATACTTAAACTAGCATATAAACATGCACGTTAAGAATCAGCATTTAATTGAACAGTTGGACTAGACTGAAGCATAGAAAGGAAAGAGTGTTTAAGGAAGCGTATCCTGCTCTAATTGAGGTCTATTTAGGAATATTTAGGGGATGAAGGTCAAGCTCCATTGGTGCTTATGTAAAGCTCCAGGTATGTGATCTGTTCCTCTGTTCTGCAAAAATGACTAATAGTAGTTTACATCAATATGATGCTCACAGTTTTTAGGGCATTTTCACAAATACAGTGTTTTATTAAATGGAATAAATTTACTGTTGTGATTTCTGCAGTGAAAAATATGTGCTTTTGGAATGGAAAGATCATTATACGGATTGTTAAAGAAATGTGGGTTCTAGTCCCAGTTTTGTGACTAACTATGTCTTTAGGCCAGGCATATAACCTGTTGGGCCTCAGTTTTTTTATTTGTAAAATTAGGATGTTAACCCTTAGCACTGTGGGTTAACTCAGTAAACACTCAGGAAAATTTTATTGAATGAATAGCTCTAAATTTCTATGGTTCTATAAATCTTTTTAACAGTTATTTCAGAGGCACAATAGCCAACAAAGCTGATCCTACATGGTAACATCACTCAACTTAGACCCAAAGTAACAAAATGATGAAAGGATCCTTTTTATTGAAAGGTATGTTAGTTAAAAGTTAAACTAAAAAAAAAAAATTATTATAAAAATCCCACTGAATTTGACTTTTAAAAGCTTCCAGTTACATTAAAAAATTGGTCATTAGGATAATGAGACTATTTTCCTCATAAAGTATAAATTTGTTTCTTAAAGTGTTATAACTAGTTTCTTGCTGTTTATTAGATTAAAAATGTTAGTGCTTGAGGTAGTTTTTCTCCAATTTTAATTCCTATAAATAGCTCTTAGAACTTTTTAGATTATTATGCTGTCATTAAAATTGCATAATTTTATTTGACTCTTAACAGAAATCTAAGTTTTGTCAGTTCTAAACTTTATATTTTTAGTATATGATCTAAAAAGAACCAGTGTGTCCTGGCCAGAAACAACTGATGACAGTAATCTGGTAGATGTCTTTAGATAGTTATGTCTATGTTCTGGGATAGAACCAGTTTATAACTCTTGAATTTCAAGTTTTTTCACCTGTATTGTTCCTTTTTGCTCAATTCAGAGTCTGTTTCAGGAAGTAGGAATAAAAGTAGACGGTTATATGGGCAGCACCTCTCCGTCAAGGCATTTCTCTTCATTGGATATTGCAGTCTGCACAATTGAGAGAGCCAATGGTCTGATCAATCGCCTCATAGAGGAAAATAAGATGGATCTGTTAGGTAAGAAAGTTAGAAAATAAGTAAATACTTTCTGTTGCTATTTTTGATGGAATGAAGTGGAGCTGTTGTGATTTCTGTAGGTCCCATTTATTTTTCTATTGTCTATTGTCTACTTCTGGAGGCGAGAATTGGCATCTGTAATGTTAGGAATGCTGTGTTTATAAGTTTTGTGTCCTGCTGCTGTTATTGATGCCATTATGTTGCATTTTTGTACTTTACAGAATGTAGAGGATATCCTTAAGCCCTTAATAACTTCTCCTTGCTTCTTTCTTATCTAAACTTTACCAGAAATAGAAGGAAGGCTGCTGGGCCAGATCTGCCATTTTGCAGTTAGTGTGTATGTGTTTTTGTTACTATATTCTGCTGCTATGATGTCTATTTTGGGCTTGGACCTAGAGTCTACCATTTAGCATGGAAATGGTAGGAAGCTAAAGAAACTGATACTCTATTTGAGCTTGGGATTCTGGGAAGATTTTCTATCTTAATGCATTTTTTTTTGCCATTATGGAAAGGCCATTATGTAGAGGTAGCAACAGGCATAGAAGGATTTCAGCAGCAGAAGTAGCAAGAATATCAGCTACTTATTGAGAATGTGGTACACTTAAAAATACCATGGTAAAGTTATGGTAGGGTGGGGGGGAGGGTGGGAATCAGACATGGGCTATGCTCCATAAAGCTTGGAGAGAGAAATTGCAATTGATTTGTATCAGAATTGTCTTATTACTTGTGACCCCATTGGACTTTAAATATTTGAGAGTTGCAATAGACTCCTAGTAAGTGCTATTTCTGATGTACCTAGCACAGTGCCTGGCACATGGTAGGCAGAATACTTTTTTTTTTTTTGAATGAATGAATAAGTGCTAAAATAACTCATTAGACAGTACAATTTTGGAGATAGCTTATTGATAGGAAAAAGAACATCATGTGTCATTAGGAAGTTCCCTATTGTCTCCTCAAATTCCTTTTCACCGGAAAGTTGTTTTTTGGTGGGGAGAATTTGGGATGGGGAGAATACCAGTGCATGTGGAAACTATGTTGTTATGAAAATGTTTAACTAAAGAAAGTATTGGTTGATACTGAATTTTCAGTAATTCTTAAGAATTTTTCCAAGTATATACATTGGGTAAATTCTCCAAGTAGTGAAGGACATTGTGATCATATTTATGTTTTGCAGTATGGTGACTCACTAGCCTACCATATTAAAAATCTCTTAAAATTGTCTTTTTCTTTTGGACCCTCTTCTGTTTTTTTCTAAGCTACTTTCCAACATGAGTATATACGTTTTCCCATTGAAAAGTCAATACACTGAAAACTGACATAGATGTCTTTGATATTTCATTGTATGTTTATTTCAGTGAAGTTGCCAATTTAGAAGAGTGATGAGAGGCAGTTTTCCCTGGGTTTGTTTAGCCCTGAGTAAGCTAATAATTGATTTTTAGATCCAGTATACCTTGTAGTACAGCTGCCTGTAATACCTGAAACATCTTGGAAAAGAATTGCCCATTATAAGGAATATGATTTTTGATTTATGGTTTGAAATTTGCATTACTTGCAATGTATTATATCTTATAGCAATGTGTGATATAAGATATTGAGTCTTTTAAATTTCTTCTTGTCACAGTCATAAAAAGAGTAAAATCATGTCCTTTGTAGCAAAGCCACATGGATGCAGCTGGAGCCATTATCCTAAGCCAATTAATGCAGGGACAGAAAACCAAGTACCACCTGTTCTGACTTGTAGGTGGGAATTAAACTTTGAGTACTCATGGATGTAAAGATGGCAACAACAGAAACTGGGGACTACTAGAAGGGAACAAGGGTTGAAAAACTATTTAATAATAGGGTACTATTGCTAAGTACCTGGGTGATGGGATCATTTGTACTCCAAACCTCAGCATTACGCAATATACCCAGGTAACAAACCTGCACATGTACCCCCTGAATCCAAAATAAAAGTTGATATAAAGGAAATAAAATAGAGTGAAATAAAAGTTGGAAAAAATTCTTCGTGGATGTGAGATTCTGTAAAAACCTAGTATCTGGAAAATCTTTTTAGGAATGGTGGTTGTGGATGAATTACATATGCTGGGAGACTCTCACCGAGGGTATCTGCTGGAACTTTTGCTGACCAAGATTTGCTATATTACTCGGAAATCAGCATCTTGGTGAGTACGTGAAATAACTGAGTTCCTGAGATTTCAAACAGTGTTGAGAAAGTGTCTGAAAAAGTGCATAAGTATGAGTTAAATAAATTAAGGGAGTGTAATATTTTTCTTATTGAGAAAACTCATGTATAGTAGTTTGTTTTTGTTCCAGAAGAAGTCAGTCCAGGCATAGTGGCTGACACCTGTAATCCCAGCACTTTGGAAGGCTGAGATGGGAGGATCACTTGAGCCTGAGTTCCAGACCAGCCTGGGCAACACAGTGAGACCCCATTTCTATAAATGATGAAAAATTAGCTGGGCATGGTGGCACAAGCCTGTAATCCCAGCTTCTCAGGAGACTGAGGCAGGAGGATTACTTGAGCCCAAGAGTTCCAGGCTGCAATGAGGTATGATTGTGCCTCTTTACTCCAGCCTGGGCTACAGAACAAGACCATATCTCTAACAACAACCTGAAAAGTATTTCAGGTTGAAACTGATTTCAGATTACTTTGTAAACATTCTTAATTTTCTGACTGCTCACCCTTCCAATGTATACATTTTTATTATAGATTTTAAAAAATCTAGTTTCTGTATTTTATTATAGATTTTAAAAAATCTATTTCTGTATTCTGTACTATATATATAAGTAGTCAGGCTAATTTTGAAAAATAATATTTTTTTAGCCCTCACTTCTCAGAGGCTACTTCAACCTTTCAACTCTTGTAGCTTTTTAAAAATATTTACAGCAGCATCTCTACTTGTGGCTACTTAATTTTTTAAATTTCAGACCTTATATATTGACTTTTACTATGAAAGATGAAGATCTAGCTTTCTTTTAAATTCTTTACTAACCACTACCCAATCTTCTCCCTTCTCTGCAGTCTCTCCTTATCCTCTCATTATCTTCCTCTTCTTCAAATATAGTTATGTTACGATTTTGCTTGGATCATTATTCAGTGTTAACGCTATTATGACTATATAAATAACATTGGTAACTGGGCTATAGTGTAATATGATTACTTTTTCTTTTCTAAACAACTTTTTGTCTTCTCTGAAATTAATAACTGTCTTTTTTGTTTGATGGCTTGGTTTTCCAGAAACTTACTGCTAATTTATCCCTAGCCTCCTCCCCAGCTGTGTATTCTACCACATTTGCTATTCTGCCAGTCATCTTCTTGAAGATTTTCCTAAAGCCCTTCAAGTTGTTCCAGTCTAGATAGGTGGTTAATCTATATATATGCTACATAGCAGCTATCTTGGGATTCCCTTCCCCCAACCAGTTTTTTGACCATGTATCTGTCTTGATTTACCTTCTTGTTTTGGTGGGAATATCTTCCAGGAACTTCTACTTTATTTCAGTGAACACATATAGGTATAAATTTTTTGAGAACTTGCATGTCTGAAAATGCCTCATAATTCTTTCTTTCTTTCTTTTTTTTTTTTTTTTTTTGAGATGGGGTTCTGCTCTTTTGCCCAGGCTGGAGTGAAGTGGTGCGATCTCGGCTTACTGCAACCTTCACCTCCCAGGTTCAAGCGATTCTCCTGCCTCAGCCTCCCGAGTACCTGGGATTATAGGCACCTGCCATCAGACCCAGCTAATTTTTGTATTTTTAGTAGAGACAGTGTTTCACCATGTTGGCCAGGCTGGTCTCGATTGCCTGACCTCAGGTGACCTACCCACCTCAGCCTCCCAAAGTGCTAGGTTGATAGGCATGAGTCACCATACCCAGTCTCCATAATTATGGACTGTCCAGGTATAAAAGTCAAGATTGGAAATACTTTTCCTTCAGAGTTGTCAAAGCATTACTTCATTTTCTCATTGCTATTGAGAAATTCAGTGCTGTGCTGGTTTTTCATCCTTTGTATACAATTTTTTAAATTCTGTCTGGGAATTTTTAGGCGCTCCTCTTTTTCCACAGTGCTGTGAAATTTCATACTGATGTGTGTTGGTGTTGGTCTATTTTTAGTCATTGTGCTGGGTATTCAATAGGTTCTTTTCAGTTAAGGGAGAATTGAACACATCTCTCTTGTGATAGAACAAGCAGATAACCATCTCTATCCCAAATCACTAGGGATATAGAAAATATGATTAATATAATCAGCAAATTTGACCTAATGGATATATATTGAACAATTACCTCAAAACAGCAGAATACATGTTCATTTGAGTTACACATGGAATATTTATTAAAAAGTTTCCATATGCTGGACCATAAAGCAAGTCTTAACATATTTTAATGAATTCATATCATTTATTTTCTAACAGCAGTGAAATTAGCTATAAGAAAAGCATAACTAGAAAATGTCTACATTACTGGAAATAAACACAATATTGACATTTTTTAGATCAAAAAAGTAATCACAACAGAAATTAGAAAATAGTTTGAACTGAAAGTATAATAAAAATATTTACTAACAAAACTTGTGAAGGGCAGCAAAAGTTGTTTTTAAAAGGAAATTGATAGCATAAAACACATATATTATAAGGAAGAGAGACTGAGAATCAATTATTTAATGATCCATCCCAATAACTTAGAAAAAAGGCCAGGCCTGGTGGCTTATGCCTGTAATCCCAGCACTTTGGGAGGCCGAGGCAGGCAGATCACTTGAGGCCAGTTCTAGACGAGCCTGCCCAACATGGCAAAACCCTGTTTCTACTGAAAATACAAAATCTGGCTGGGCGTCTTGATGCATACCTGCAATCCCAGCTACTCAGGTGGCATAAGAATCACTTGAACCCTGGAGGTAGAGGTTGCCATGAGCCGAGATTGCACCTTTGCACTCCTGCTGACAGAGCTAGACCCTGTCTAGAGAAAACAAAGTAAAATAATGCAACAGAAAGCTTGATAAAATAATAAAAACAGAGCAAAAAATGGAAGAGGAAAGTCACTATCCAGACATTTAAAAGTTCTACAAATGAATAAGAAAAACACAACCCACTATATCAATGGACAAAAAAACAGGCTTTTGAAACAGGGTATTGGCTGGGCACGGTGGCTCACGCCTGTAATCCCAGCAGTTTGGGAGGCTGAGGCGGGCGAATCACGAGGTCAGGAGATTGAGACCATCCTGGCTAACACGGTGAAAACCCGTCTCTACTAAAAATACAAAAAAATTAGCCAGGTGTGGTGGTGGGTGCCTGTAGTCCCAGCTACTCGGGAAGCTGAGGCAGGAGAATGGCATGAACCCAGGAGGCGGAGCTTGTAGTGAGTGGGCGACAGAGCGAGACTCTGTTTCTAACAACAACAACAACAACTACCACCACCAGGGTATCCACGTGGTTCATACACATGAAGTGATGCTCAGTCTCACTGGTTATCAGGGAACTGTAAATTACTTCTTCAAAGAAATACTGGCCAGGCGCGGTGGCTCATGCCTGTAATCCCAGCAGTTTGGGAGCCTGAGGTGGGCGGATCATGAGGTCAGTTCGAGACCAGCCTGGCCAACACAGTGAAACACTGTCTCTTCTAAACATACAAAAATTAGCTGGGTGTGGTAGTACGCACCTGTAGTCCCAGCTACTCGGGCGGCTGAGGCAGGAGAATCGCTTGAACCTGGGAGGCAGAGGTTGCAGTGAGCTGAGACAGGTCCATTGTACTCTAGCCTGGGTGACAGAGCAAGACCCTGTCTAAAAAAAAAGAAATACTACCACGTACCCTCTATAACTGCTAACATATTATAAAGATTGACAATACCGAGTGGTGACAAGATTATGGAACAATAGAAAACACAGATTGTGGAGGTGTTACCTTGGAAAACAATGTGGGATTATCTAAATTGAAGATAATCTGTGACTCAATCTGTGGCTCAGTAATTTTATTCTTAGGTATATATCCTAAAGAAATGTATGCATGTGTGTACCAGAGGACATAACCATAAATATTGTTAGCAACACTAATTATTAATGCATTTTTTATCTTTTAATATTCTTTTCATTTTTTTTTAATAGTCAGGCAGATTTAGCCAGTTCTCTGTCTAATGCTGTGCAGATTGTTGGCATGAGTGCTACCCTTCCTAATTTGGAGCTTGTGGCTTCCTGGTTGAATGCTGAACACTACCATACCGACTTTCGCCCTGTACCACTTTTGGAGTCAGTAAAAGTTGGAAATTCCATATATGACTCTTCAATGAAACTTGTGAGGGAATTTGAACCTATGCTACAAGTGAAGGTAAATAAATATATTTACATCACTACTATTAGTATCTGTATGTTTGATTTCATTTTCTAGCAAATTAACAATTTCTGAATGATGTAATTGGGAGTTACATATACATTAGGATTAATATTAAGCTAATTGGTTTCCTCTTAAAGAATTGGTGGTGAGCTGGGGGTGGTGGCTGACGTCTGTAAATCCCAACACGTTGGGAGGCCCAGGCAGGTGGATCACTTGAGGTCAGGAGTTTGAGACCATCCTGGCCAACATGGTGAAACCCTGTCGCTACTAAAAATACAAAAATTAGCTGGGCGTGGTGGTGGGTGCCTGTAATCCCAGCTGCTTGGGAGGCTGAGGCAGGAGAATTGCTTGAACATGGTAGGTAGAGGCTGCAGTGAGCCGAGATCATGCCACTACACTCCAGCCTGGGCAACAGAGTGAGACTCTGTCCCTGCCAAAAAAAAATATTGGTGGTGATGGTAAGAGAGGAAATGTAGTTGTACCTTTAATTTAAATAATTGTTTCCTAATATATAATATAAACATTAAAAAAAAATAACTGATCTTGTGGCTTTTTCTTTTTACTGGGAAAATATTTTCTTATGGTTTAGTTTACACTGTTAGTATGGAAGATTAACTTTTTTGTTAAATGGTAGGTATAATATATAGTAGAGTGAAAAGAATATTATTTTTGTAGTCTGATAGATCTACCTCTGATACTTAATAGAGATACTTGATATGGCTGAGATAGTAGTTGAATCACAAAACCTATCTGAATCTCATATCTTCACCTATTAAATAGGATATTATAATCCTTATCTTGAATATTGTAAGAATTAAATATGATTTAAAAAAATTGTCTGGCATCTAGAAAGTGCGTGATAAATAAGTACCCTCCCATACTCCCAAATACACTTTAATCCTGAGGTTAAAGAACTAACTCATGTACATTGGTGGAGTGAGGCATCTGCTGTTTTTATGCAGAGTTGTCCTTGTGAGTACTAACATAGCTAAGCGTCATTTTAGAATTGGGAATAGGACTAAATTTATGTGTTTCACTAACTATCTAGGTATGCATTTGTAACTTCTGCATGCTTGGTGTGGAATCTTTGCTCTGTGCCCCATATTTCACCTGGCTATGCCTTGGTTACTTCAATACATTTATGTGTGAACACATTCATTTGCTTTCCTGTTAATTTTTTTTCTTCTTTTACCATGTCTGTGCCTCTACCCTTTTGAACCACCTATACTTCTTACCTGGATTATTGAAATATTTCCTAATTGTTCTCTCTGCTTCTGACCTTGTCTCTTTCAGTCTATGCTTACATCAGGAGCTAGTGATCTATTTAAAATGAACATCAGATCATGTTATCCTTCTTCTTGGAAACTTGCAGTGGCTTTGTTTCATTTAGAATAAAAGCCAGTGTCTTCATAGTAGTCTGTAAGGTCCTACATGATCTATATCCCCCGCCCCTCTTAGTGCTCTGGCTCTGTCTGCTATGTTCCCTCTCACTTCCTTCACACTAGCCTCTGCTGTTTTTTAATATACCATGAATTTCCCGCCTCAGGTTCTCTTTTTCTAGAATGCTTTCCCCTTAGGGGCATCAGTGTGATCAGTGTGGTTTACTCTTTCACCTTTGGACTTTTACTCAAATGTCACTGTCTTAGACCTTCCCTGGCCAACTTATCTAAATTATAATGTTCTCCCTCAAATGGTCTCTATTTCTTTTCCCTTAGCACTTTTCAAAACCAAACATATTATGTGTTTTTTGTTTTTGTTTTTGTTTTTGAGATGGAGTTTTGCTCTTGTTGCTCAGGCTGGAGTGCAATGGTGTGATCTCAGCTCACCGCAACCTCTGCCTCCCAGGTTCAAGCGATTCTTCTGCCTCAGCCTCCCTACTAGTTGGGATTACAGGCATGCGCCACCACGCCCAGCTAATTTTGTATTTTCAGTAGAGATGGGGCTTCTCCATGTAGGTCAGGCTGGTGTCGAGCTCCCGACCTCAGGCCTCGGCTTCCCAAAGTGCTGGGATTACAGGAGTGAGCCACTGTGCCCGGCCCTTATGTGTTTTACTTACCTCGTTTTTGTTATTATCTATCTCTTCCTACTGGAGTAGAAACGTTATGAGGGTAGAGCTTTTTTTCTGCTTTGTTCGCAGCTCCATCCCCAGTACCTAGAACAATATTTGATATATAGTAAATATTCGTTTAATGAGTGAATAAATGGATGCATTAATCTAGTTTTTAATACATACATTGAGATACTTCCAGTATGGAGAACTTGCAGGGCCACCACAGGGTATTCACATGTGCCCTTTTTTTTGTTTGAAATGTGTTACCTTTAATTGAGATAATGTTTCCCCACCTTCACATCTCAGCTAAATTGCTTTCTCAGGACAATTTTTCTTTCAGATCTTTCTGTCAAATATGAGACCTCAAAACACTGTAAAACTCTCTTTTAATGGTATATATTATTATTGTATTTCATATTTATTTCGTACAGATGCTCTTAGACTTATGATGGGGTTGTATCCTGATAAACTCATTGTAAGTTGAAAATGCATTTAATACATTTAACCTACTGAATATCATAGCTTAGCCTAGCCTACCTTAAATGTTCTCCAGAACATTTACATTAGCCTGTAGTTGGGCAAAATCATCTAGCACAAAGCCTGTTTTATAATAAAGTCTTTAATATTTTATAATTTAATGAATACTGTGCTGAGAGTGAAAAATAGAAGAGTTGTATGGGCACCCAAAGTATGGTTTCTATTGAATGCATACTGCTTTTGCACCATTGTAAAATAAAAAAAATCGTAAAGTCCAACCATTTTAAGTTGGGGACATCTGTATTTTAATGTATCTCTTGGTGAGACTATAAACCCCTTGACTATTAGGATCTTGACTTTCTTTTTACTCAATATTGTATTCCCATTGCCTGAGGGTTGGAGCTCAATATTAGTTGAATGAATAGTATTTCTTGCACCTTTCATCATTAGGAGTTTATTTTTTCTTCTTTTTTTCCCTTTCTTTTGTTATTGACTTTGTAACTGATTTTTATTATGCCTTCAAGAAGAAAAAGCTTCCCCAGAAAGGAAAATGAGTGCTTTTAAACTGATGTGAGAATCTTTTGAAAGTACCACTAAAGTGGTTATTTATCTTTCTTTTTTAGGGAGATGAGGACCATGTTGTTAGTTTATGTTATGAGACGATTCGTGATAACCATTCAGTATTACTTTTTTGTCCATCAAAGACATGGTGTGAGAAGCTGGCAGATATCATTGCTCGAGAGTTTTATAATCTACATCATCAAACTGAGGGTGAGTTATGGATGGAAAGGAAAGCCTTCATGCTTAGTACATTTGCTTGAAAGTAACACTAGTGATTATATTAGCAAAAACATGGCTTTTGTTAATCATTGCCACTGCCTGCCCACTAGGTGGTACCCTTTTTACCAAACTGTGCTTTTGTGATTCTAGTCATATTCCTTCCCTAGTATAGACTATGTGTATACACACACGCTTAGACTAATCAGCTTTAGATTTTTAGAATACTGGGTATATGCTACAGTTCTTTATCAGGGATCCATGGGCTTTAAGAGTTTGATCTTCGGAGCCCCTAAATTGGATGCAAAACTTCACGTGTAGACATTTCTTTGGGGAAAGTAACCATATCTTCTTTATATTTCCAAAGGAAAGTGTAACTCTGAAAAAAATCATACACAGATGTGTATATATGTATAAGTTGACCTTTGAACGACATGGGTTTCAATTGTGTGCGTTCATTTATATGTGGATTTTTGTCAATACATAATATATTAGAAAATGTTTTGGCGATTTGTGTTAATTTGAAGAAACTGACAAGCTGTGTAGCCTAGAAACATGAAAACATTAAAGAACAAAAAGAAAAAGATATGTCATGTAGCCTAAAACATATGTAGATACTAGTCTATTTTATCACATACTACCTTAAAATATACACAAATCGATTATTTATTTATTTATTTATTATTTTTTGAGACAGAGTCTCGTACCCGTCGCTTAGGCTGAAATGCAATGGCACGATCTCGGCTCACTGCAACCTCTGCCTCCTGGGTTCAAGTGATTCTCCCGTCTCAGCCTCCCCGGTAGCTGGAATTACAGGCACCTGCCATCATGCCCTGCTAATTTTTGTAGAGACAGGGTTTCACCATGTTAGCCAGGATGGTCTTGAACTCCTGATCTCAAGTGATCCACCTGCCTCGGCCTCCCAAAGTGCTGGGTTTACAGGCGTAAGCCACTGTGCCCGGCCCAAATCTTTTATTAAAAATTAAAATTTCTGCCAGGCACGGTGGCTCACACCTGTAATCCCAGCACTTTGAGAGGCTGAGGAGGGTGGATCACCTGAGGTCAGGAGTTCGAGACCAGCCTGGCTAACATAGTGAAACCCCGTTTCTACTAAAAATACAAAAAATTAGCTGGGTGTGGTGGTGCACACCTGTAATCCCAGCTACTCAGGAGGCTGAGGTGGGAGAATCACTTGAACCCAGGAGGCGGAAGTTGCAGTGAGCTGAGATCGCGCCATTGCACTCCAGCATGGGCAACAAGAGCGAAACTCCATCTCAAAAAAAAAAAAAAAAAAAAAATAAAATTTCCAGCCCAGCCCACATGGTGAAACCCCATCTCTACTAAATACAAAAATTAGCTGGGTGTGATGGTGGGCACCTGTAATCCTAGCTACATGGGAGGCTGAGGCAGGAGAATCACTTGAACCTGGGAGGTGGAGGTTGCAGTAAGCCGAGATCACGCCGCGTTACTCTAGCCTGGATGACAGAGTGAGACCCTCTCTCGAATAAATAAATAAATAAATATTTATCAAAACTTATGCACATAGACACAGACGCCATTCACAGTCAAGAAGAGTGTAAACAAATGTAAAGAGGCAGTGTTAAATCATAACTGCATAAAATTAACTGTAATATATACTGTACTACTGTAATAATTTTATAGCCACCTCCTGCTGCTGTTGCAGTAAGCTCATGTATTGTGAGTATCCACTTAAAATATGTGACGCTTATCATCTTCATATGAGCAGTTTGTGTCTCTCATAATTTGCATATTGCAGTAAAAAGTAATTTATCATGTTTCTCATGTACTTTTCATCATATTTAGTGCAGTACTGTAAACCTTGAATAATACCATGGGACCAATCTGAAGTGCCACTAGTGATGCCGGAAGTGTTCCCAAGAAGCAGAGAAAAGTTGTGGCATTCTATGAAAAAATTGAATTGCTTGCTATGTACCATAAATTGAGGTCTGCAGATGCATTTATTATTTTAAGATAAATGAATTGAGCTCAAGTACTATTGTAAAAAAAGAAGGAAATTTATGAAGCTATTGCTGCAGCTTTGCACATTTTGTGAAATACTTTGTCATCTGATTTTGAAAATGCAGTTTTATGTGGCTGCAGGATCACTATATGAAAGGCACACCTGCCGGGTGAGGTGGCTTACGTCGATAATCCCAGCACTTTGGAAGGCCAAGGCAGGAGGATCACTTGTGTCCAGGAGTTCAAGACCAGCATGGGCTACATAGTGAGACCTTATCTCTACAAAAGTTAAAAAGTTAGGCCGGGCACGGTGGTTCACGCCTGTAATCCCAGCACTTTGCAAGGATGAAGTGGGCGGATCACCTGAGGTCAGGAGTTTGAGACCAGCCTGGACAACATAGTGAAACCCCATCTCCACTAAAAAATATAAAAATTAGCCAGGCGTTTTGGTGCATGCCTATAGTCCCAGCCACTTGGGAGGCTGAGGCGGGAGAATTGCTTGAACCTGGGAGGAAGAGGTTGCAGTGAGCCGAGATCGTGCCAGTGCACTCCAGCCTGGGCGACAGAGCAAGACTCCATCTCAAAAAAAAAAAAAAAGAAAGAAAAAAGTAGCCAGGTGTGGTGGTGTTTGCCTATAGATCCAGCTACTTGGGAGGCTGAGGTGGGAGGATTGTTTGAACCTGGGAGGTAAAGGGTGCAGTCAGCCATGATCATGCCATTGTGCTCAGCTCAGTCTGGGTGGCAGAGTGAGACCCTGTCGCCACAGATGCACACACACACACACATGCACACGTGCATGCGCACACACACACACACACACAAGAAACGCATACCTATAGACTACTATGATTTGGGAAAAAGTGAACTCCATATGGCAACTTAAAGCAAAGGGATCTAAAGCTGGAGAATTTAATGCCAGCAAAAGATGGTTGGATAGTTTTAGAGGTTTATATGTGGATTTTTTCCAATACATAATGGAAAATTTTTTGGTGATTTGTATTAATTTGAAAAAGTGTCAAGATAACAGGAGATGCAAGACCAAGAGGCTGCAGATGAGTTCCAAGATACCATTAAGAAAATTATTGCAGAGAAAGGATATCTGCCTGAACAGATTTTTAATGCAGATGAAAGTGCCCTATTCTGCGGGGGGAAAAAATGCCACAAAGAACCCATTTATCAGTAAGGAAGAGAAGAAAGCACCAGGATTTAAAACAGGAAGGGATAGGCTAACTCTTGTTTTGTGCAAATGCAGTTGGGTTTATGATCAGGACTACTCATGTCTATAAAACAGCTAATCCCCAAGCCTTAGAGGGAATAGATAAACACTGGTTGCCAGTCTTTTGGTTGTACAAGAAGGACTGGAGAGTGAGAACCCTTTCTCTGGATTGGTTTCATTGATGCTTTGTCTCTGAAGTCAGGAAATACATTGCCAGTAAAGGACTGCCTTTTAACTTTCTTTTGATATTGAACAATGCCCCGGGCCATCCAGAACCTCTTGAGTTCAACAGTTAAGGCATCAAAGTGATCTACTTATCCCCAAACACAGCATCTCTAATTTAGTCTCTAGATCAAGGGGTCATGAGGACGTTTAAAGCTCATTATGCACGGTACTCTACGGAAAGGACTGTCAACATTATGGAAGAGAACCCCGATAGAACATTGTGAAAGTCTTGAAGGATTATTTCATTGAAGATGCCATTGTTGTTATAGGGAAAGCTGTGAAAGCCAGCATGCCCAAAATGATAAATTCCTGCTGGAGAAAACTGTCCACATATTGCACATGACTTCACATAGGATTTATGACAGAGCCAATGAATGAAATCATGAAAGAGATTGTGAAAATGGCAAAAAAAAAAAATGGTGGAGGTAAATGGTTTCAAGATAAGGATCTTGGAGAAATTTAAGAGCTAGTAGACACCATACCAGAGGAATTAACAGAAGATGACTTGAATAAAATGAGTGCTTCCAAACAAGTGCCAGATGATGAGTAAGAAGACAGAAGAGGCAGTGCCAGAAAACAAGTTAACATTAGACAGTTTGGCAGAAGGATTCCAATTATACAAGACTGCTTCTGACTTTTTTTATGGCACGGACCCTCCTATGATATAGGCACTGAAACGACAGCAAATGGCGAAAGGATTGGTACCGTATATAAACATTTTTAGATAATAAAAAAGCAAAAACAGGCAGAAATTACGATGCATTTACGTAAAGTTACACCAAGTGTGCCTGCCTCTACTGCCACCACTTCTGCCTCTGCCACCCCTGAGACACCAAGACGAACCCCTCCTCTTTCTCCTTCTTCAGCCTACTCAAGGTAAAGATGATGAAGATGAAGACCTTTATGATGATTTATTACTGAATAGTAAATGTATTTTCTCTTTCTTGTTTTCTTTTTTTGTTGTTGTTGTTGTTTTCTGAGACGGGGTCTCGCTCAGTCGCCCAGGCTGGAGTGCAGTGGCGCGATCTCGGCTCACTGCAAGCTTCGCCTCCCGGGTTCACGCCATTCTCCTGCCTCAGCCTCCCGAGTAGCTGGAACTACAGGCGCCTACCGCCACACCCAGATAATTTTTTTGTATTTTTAGTAGAGAGGGGTTTCACCGTGTTAGCCAGGATGGTCTCTATCTCCTGACCTTGTGATCCGCCTGCCTCGGCCTCCCAAAGTGCTGGGATTACAGGCGTGAGCCACCGCCTATTAGTAGTTAAGTTTTGGAGAAGTCCAGTTGTGTGCAGATTTTTGACTGGAGGTTTCTTTGTTTCTAACTCCTGTGTTGTTTAACAGTCAACTTGTGTGTGTGTGTGTGTGTGTGTATTTATACACATATATACACACACATACATGTATATACAAATCTATTTTAAAATCAGCTTTGAGGTATTATTTATAAGAAAATGTACCAATTTTGTATATATGAGATAAATTTTAACAAATGTATACATCTGTTTAACCATACTATATTCAACACCTAGAACATTTTCATTACCCTAAAATATTCTTTTTTCTTTTGCTGTCTCTTCCCTCTATCCCAGACTTAGGCAACTGTTGATCTCTGCTTGCTATCACTTTAGATTACTTGTGCTTTTCTAAAAATTTCACGTAAATGAAGTCATACAGTATGTATGTGTCTTTTGTATCTAGCTTCTTTCACTCAGCCTGGTGTGGTTGATGTTCACCCAGGTTGTTAATTTATCCATTTGTTTCTTTTTTGTTGCCAAATGGTGATCTAGTATATACCAATGGCTATAATCATTAGTATATATTTTTACTGATTCTAGAGTGAACACTGTTGCCTCACTATTTTTACTAGTCTGTGGTGCTTTGGAGTCCAAGATAAATATAAGGAAGACAGGGACCAGTTCTAGTCACAGAATATTAGATATTTTATTTATTAATTACTTATACCAGTGGCATCATGAAGATAAGTGATGAAAATCTCAAGCCTAGCTCTAACAAGTAAACTTTGCTTGAAGTTTATATTGGCTAGGCTGTTGTCTAACAGTGTATTATCTCTTCCAGTTTCCCCTTTATTGGTACTTTCTATACCAGGTTAGCTTATTTCCTTACATTTTACCATGGCCATTTATAATCCTTAATAACCAGAATCATCATCATTTTCTTTTCTCGAGATTTTGTCATCTTGGTTTGCAGCAGTGGTTCCCAAATGCTAGTGCTTGGACTGGAGCCTGGTCTATGATGAGATTTTTATCAGAAAAATAAAGACAAGGCAGCATATTATTTATAAAGCTGCAGTTTACATTCTGAAATTATTCCTAGTCAGTTTTTAATGTTAAATGTCTCCTTTGAAATAAAAATATTGATAGATAAGGTTTTAAAAAATTAATTGCCCTCAGCAAAATAAAACATTGGCAACTTTCTGTGAGTTCTTAAAATTTTAAGAAAAGTTTTCCTAAAAATTTAAAAATGTATGAAATATAAGATATATATTTAAATATATATATTTTTTATTATTTTCAAGTGACACATAATAATTCTAGAACATACATTTATTTATTTTCTTTTTCTTTTTTTTTTTGAGACAGGATCTTGCTCTGTTGTCCAGGATGGAATGCAGTGGCATGATCTCAGCTCACTGTAATCTCTACCTCATGGGCTCAAGTGATCCTCCCACTGTAGCCTCCCAAGTAGCTGGGGCTATAGGTGCATGCTACCATGCCTGGCTAATTTTTTTGTATTTTTTTTTAGAGATGGGATTTTGCCACATTTCCCAGGCTGGTCTCAAATTCCTGGATTCAAGTGGTCTGCCCACTTTGGCCTCCCAAAGTTCTGGGATTACAGGTGTCAGCCACCATGCCCAGGCATATAATTACTTTTTATGAAAAGTTTTTGCAAGTTCAAAAATCCAAAAGTCTGGACAATTTTTAAAGACAACATATAAGTACGTAAAGCTTTTACTGCATATAAGAAAGTTAAGGCTGGGTGGTGGCTCATGCCTGTAATCTTTTGGAAGCCAAGGTGGGAGAATTGCTTAAGCCCAGAAGTTTGAGACCAGCCTGGGCAACATAGGGAGACCCTATCTCTACAACTGAAAAAAAAAAATACTAGCTGGGCATAGTGGCACATGTGTCTGGTCCTAACTAACCAGGAGACTGAGGTGGGAGGATTGCTTGAGCCCAGGAGGTTGAGGCTGCCGTGAGCAGTGATTGTGCCACTGTACTCCAGCCTGGGTGACAGAGTGAGACCCTGTCTCAAAAAAACATTAAGCTCTTACTGGGGGAGAAGACAAAAAAACAGAGGGTGGTATGTAATTAACTACCAGATTAATGCCAAAGAGACAAGAATAATTTAACAGAGAAGTAGGCTTTTTTTTGTGATAGGATTGGTGAAACCCTCTGATGCTGCTACTGCTGGTTGGTGGTACACACCTTGAGCAAGGGTTTTGATTTTGGGGCTTTGAGTGGTAATCAGTATCTGTAATACTCTACTTCCCCAGCAGGTTCCTTTGATCCCCTCCTGTGGGCCTGGTCTTACCCTTATACAGTTTCCTAAACTTTGGCGCACATTGGAATTGCCTGGGGAGATTTAAAAATTCTTCATGTCCAGGTCACACCCCACACCAGTTATATAACAGTGTCCAGGATTAAGAACCAGGCATCAGTATTCTTAAAAGATTTCCAGGGGATTGTAGTATGCAGCAGTTTCAGAACCATTCCTCTGCTATTTAGTTCTATTATGATTTAGACAGATACCACTTAAAGAAGCTGGAGCTAGAAGCAAATGGTGTTGGTAATTTTTTTGTGACAGGATTGGTGAAACCCTCTGAATGCCCACCAGTAAATCTAGAACAAAAAGAACTCCTGGAAGTGATGGATCAGTTAAGACGTTTGCCTTCAGGACTGGACTCTGTATTACAGAAAACTGTACCATGGGGAGTAGCATTTCATCATGCAGGTATTTCATATTTATAATTTGTTATTAAGAAACCTCCAAAATTCCTCATACTGTCTTAACTTTTATATTTGTGTAAATTTACTTCTTGTTAAACACACTTAATATCCTTAGATTTCTTTTTAAGAAATTGTGTGGGCTGGGCGTGGTGGCTCACTCCTGTAATCCAGCACTTTGGGATCCACAAGTGGATCACCTGAGGTCAGGAGTTCAAGACCAGCCTGGCCAACATGGCGAAACCCCATCTCTACTAAAAATACAAAAATCAGCCGGCGCTGTGGCACGCACCTGTAATTCCAGCTTCTTGGGAGGCTGAGGCCAGCAGAATTGCTTGAACCTAGGAGGTAGAGGTTGCCGTGAGCCGAGATCGTGCCACTGTATTCCAACCTGGGTGACAGAGCGAAATTGTGTGATAGATTAAACAAGAGTAAAACAAATATGTTTCAGTTTACTTATTTGTATATAGTAGTCTCCCCTTGTTCACTGAAGCTATGTTCCACGACCCCCAGTGGATATCTGAAACCATGCATAGTACCAGCCCCACATATATGATGTTTTTTCATAGCATGTTAAAACTTTTAAATGCATTTGAAATGTGTGTGTGTGTGTGTGTGAGGGGGTATATATATTTATATATATGGTATATAGTAGTCTTTCTTTGTGGAGAATATGTTCCAAGATCCTCAGTGGATGCCTGAAACCACAGATAGTACCAAACCCTCTATATACTATGTTCTTTCCTATATAGTGACAGTATATAGTGCAGGTAGTGTATATAGCATGGATACACTGAATAAAGGGATAATTCATGTCCTGGGTGGTAGGGCATGCAATTTAAAACTTATGAGTTGCTTATTTCTGGAATTTTCCTCTTTATATTTTTGACTTTGGGTAACTAAAACTGTGGAAAGCAATACCACAGATGGGGGAAACTACTATATATACACACACACAAAATTTACATTGTATGTAATTTATGATGCATATTAAAAAAGTGAACACCTGTGTACCCACCACTTAATTTTAAAATTAGAACCCCAGACCTTTAAATTTTTAAATAATATTGAAAATGAGCCAGATAAGTATATATTCTATATGCTGTTTTTCATTTACTCATGTTTTTATTCATCACGTATTTATGTCAGAAGTATATCTGACCAATGTGATGCATAGGCCCTGAAGATATCTTGATGAATAAGGCATATCGCTATTCACAAGGAGTTCATTATCTAGAACAGTGATTAGCAAGTTATAGTCTGCTGGTCAAGTCTAGCCTACCATCTGTTTTTGTAAATAAAGTTTTATTGGAACACAGTCATGCCCATTTGTTCTGTTGCTGCTTTCATGTCACAGTGGCAGGGTCGAATAGTTACAGCAGAGACCTGCTATTCCACAGGAACAGGAAAAGTTTGTGGACCCCTGGTCTAGAAAATAAGATAGAGGTATACTAGGGGCAGCAGATTCTACTCTTTTTTTGTTATTGTTGTTTTGTGAGACTGAATCTTGCTCTATTGCCCAGGCTGGAGTGCAATGATGTGATCTCGGCTCATTGCAAACTCTGCCTCCCAGGTTCAGGTGATTCTCCTGCCTCAGCCTCCTGACTAGCTGGGATAACAGGTGCCCACGACCATACACAGCTAATTTTTGTATTTTTAGTAGAGGTGGGGTTTCACCATGTTGGCCAGGCTGGTCTCGAACTCCTGACCTCAAGCGATCCACCTGCCTCAGCCTCCCAAAGTCCTGGAATTACAGGCATGAGCCACTGCACCTGGCCAGATTATACTGTTAAAGAGGTAGACTGTGATGACTCCTTTGTCAGCAGTCATAACAATAGTTTCAAAAATCTTTAGAGGCTTGAAGCAGACTCAAATCCATTTGTAAGTGGTCACATATAATATTTTCATTATATATCAATAAATATATAAAAACATCCTTTTTTTAGGTCTTACTTTAGAAGAGAGAGATATTATTGAAGGAGCCTTCCGTCAAGGTCTCATTCGGGTCTTGGCGGCGACTTCTACTCTTTCTTCTGGGGTGAATTTACCTGCACGTCGTGTGATTATTCGAACCCCTATTTTTGGTGGTCGACCTTTAGATATTCTTACTTATAAGCAGATGGCTGGTCGTGCTGGCAGGAAAGGAGTGGACACAGTAGGTAAGTGAGTTTGAATTTAATTGTAGCAGCATTGCTGAAAGACAGTGTCTACTTGTGCCTACTAGTGCCTGGCAACCTGTTTCTCATCATGCTATATTTCTTTATTATCCAGTGCACTCATGTCATCTTTTTGGATTCACTTAATATTTATAGTGAGTAAGAGTTATAATTTTCATATATATATCATCAACTGTTGATTTTCTACAAATGTTGAATTAAGGTTTTCTTTTGTATTGTATACCATAAAATGATTTAGTATTATGTAAATCAAGATGACTTATTATTACTTAGCTGGAATGTGATTTTTAATTTCTAAGTATAGTCTACTCTTTAGCACTAATTAATTTTCACAGACGTTAGTTCAACTTAGGTGACTGGTCTCAGAAATCAGACAAGGATGCTGGGATGTACCTTCACACTTCGGGAATAGGAACTTGACATCCCATCTTTTTTCTTGAAATCGGTGCTGGCTCTGAAAAAACACCTTTTCATTTTCTTACCTTGTACCAGCAAGTTATGATTTTTTTTTTTTTTTACACCAGCAATCCAAACAAAAGTTTTGTCTTAAGCAGTGAGGAAGAGGTTTGTTTGAATTAAATGTCAAAACGGCAGCAAACTTTATTTCTAATGTGCTGTATCGTTATATGTGTAACTAAATCATTATCAACCATCTAACATTAAAGAACCCTGGGAGGAACATTCCCTGCCACTTTCCACTCTAGGACATAATTGTTATCTTTCTACCCTAGGACATAATTGATTCCAATATTTTATTAGATATGTCAAAAAAAAAACAAAAAACAGGCAAACAGTTCTGTGGCTACTGAAGAGAAATCAGGAAATCCAGAGAATACAGAAAGTGGATAGGAAATGGATATTCTAGGCAGAGGAACCTGCGTAGTACACTGAGGAAGTAACTTTTAGAATAAACTGACTTGTCACATGAAGTCCCCAAATATGTCAGTTCTCATTATTCATGGATTCCATATTTGAATTTTCCACCTTAACAGAATTTATTCAGAATCCCGAAATAATACCTCTGGGGCTTTTGCGGACATATGCAGATCTGCGAAAAATTTGAATCTTTCCAAGCACACTTTCCCTGCTGCGGTTGAACAAGCCAAAGCTCTGCGTTCTTGTTTCAGCTCTTATACTGTGAGCAAGCTTCTTTTTAATGGGCTAGTTAGTGCCACAGTTTTCACATTTTTGTGCTTTTAGTCGGTGATTTAGCTGTTTAACATGACCCGCAAGCAAAGTACTGCAATGCTATCTAATGTTCCCTAGTGCATTAAGGCTGTGATGTGCCTTATGGAGAAAATATGTGATCAGTTTTCTGTAGGCATGAATTACAATGCTGTTTGCTGGAGCGCAATGTAAACAACTGTATACATTAAATAAGATATCTTTAAACAGAAACATGCATAAAACAAGGTTTTGTATTGATTAAGTGATGAAAACGTTTTTACTAGAGGCTTGCAGGAACCTAATCATCTATCTTCCTTGGCAGCAAGGGTTCAGTATTCTGTGTTCGTGGCAAGTTTATAGAACATGACTACCACAAATACTAAAAATTGACCATAATTTATCGGTAACTGGATTAGTTAGAATATAAATTCACTGCTGTAACAAAAACCAGTACAATAGGTGTTTAACAAGATAGACATTAATTTCTTTCTCATATAACAGTAAAATTGTATTCTAGGCCTTATATGACGTAACTGTAATTTAGGCCTTATATGACGGCTATAGTGTGTCGGGGACCTAGTCTTCTATTTTGTTTTAACATTTTCAGCAATATAGTTTCTATCCTTGGTATAAGATGGCTAGTCTCGTCTCTCTCATCACATCTGCATTTCAGCCATCAGGAAGGGGAGATAAGGAAGCAAAGAGGCCACTGCTCAGAAGTTGCACATAGTATTTCTCTTCACGTACAGTGGGCCAGAACTTTCACATGGCTACATTCCCCAACTTTCACATGGTTGCATTTCACATGGTTATATTCCCCAAGAGAGGCTGGGAAATATAATCTTTAGCTTGGGTGGCCATGTGCTCAACTAATACTTAAGAAGACGTGAATGGCTATTGGAACAGCTTTCAGTCTCAGCCCCAATAATAAATGACTCATTTACAATCCCTGAAGGGCATTGGTCTGCCTTTCTTTTAAGCCCTGAAAATTTTGATGATTTAAAAAAAAAAACAACAACTTCCAATTTGTTGGATTTTTCCTACAGCTGACATCAGAGAAGTTTATCCTGTTTCTCTCTTACTTTACCTACAAAATATGCAGATTATATGTATATGCTTAGAAAGAGTTGGGGGAAGAGAGTGAGATTCTTCCTTCCCATTCCTATTTGCCTACCTCTGCCCATCCTCAATTCTCAGTGGACTCAGACCTCTGGGGAATGGAGTATAAGTCCATTTTACACAGATAATCTTCTCTCAGGGACAGAGGGTCTCTTAGTTAATGTAGAAGATAAGGAGAAATAAGAAATAAGATGAGTTCTTATTTGCCGTGTTATGTTCTTAGCTTGTATATATTATGGGAAAGAACAATTGGAAGGTTAGTGCCCTGGGATAATTATCAAGCCTTAAATCAGATAACATTCAAACAGAACTAAAATATACGTAATAAGTTCATTTCTGAGGTCTTAAAAACTTCCAAGCTTTTGACCTTGCACATCATTGTATTTCAGGATGTCATATGACTTGCTCATAACTTCAAGCTAATCAAGAATATAGGAATATAGTGTTTTATATTCACTATGGAGATTTAAATACTTGGTCATGCTTTTTGTATCATGTAGCATCATTGGAAATTCTGTGCATTTTATAAGTGATATTCCTGGATAGCACATGGTGTTTTATTTAAATGACACTTCAGTCTTTCCATAGACGACTTAGAATCTTCCAGCTTAGGAAGATAGTGCTTTGTGCCAAAATAGCAATTTGCAGGTTCAGCAGTCAGTAATAAATTATTTGATTCTAAATAATTTCGACTTCCCTCTTGTGATGTGGATGAGTCCTCCCCAGACAGGTGGTTGCAGGAACCTGTACATATATACTGATGTTCATCTGGACATTTCATAAACCTTGCCCATTCAGAAAAAGCGCAGTTTGTTTTGTTGAAGAATCAAAGCCGCAAAAGACCTTTAAACAGGCCAAAGTGGCTTGTGTATCTTGCTGCTAATGCTAGTTGATTGTTTTCTTTCTTAAGCTGAGCTGTTTTGTAGCCATTGCAAAAGCCAGGTGTTATATTCATGTGATTTTTAAAAATTGGATATTGACAAATTATAACTGTATATATTTATGAGGCACACAGTGATGCTATCTGTATACAATGCAAAATGATGGAATTAAGCCAATTAACATATCACCCCCAAATACTTATCATTTATTCTTCCTGTCTAACTGAAACGTTGTACTCTTTGACCATCTTCTCATCCCTCCAACTCCCTAATCTCTCTCTCTTCTGCTTGATTTAAGCCTGCTGCTAAAGCTTTCATTGCATTTTTCAGTTCAGTCATTGTATTCTTCATCTCTAAGATTTCTCTTTCTTTTTTATTGTTTCTATTTCTTTGTCAAACTTCTTGTTTTGTTTGTATATTGTTTTCCAAATTTTATTTGACTTTTTATCCATATATCTTTGTAGTTCCTTGGACTTTCTTAGGAGAATTATTCTAGATTCTTTCTCATTTCACAGATCTTCATTTCTTTAGGGTTCATTGTTGGAACTTTGTTAGTTTCTTTTGAAGGTATCTTGGCTTCCTGGTTCTTTGTAATCTGTGTTCTTGTGTTGGTATCTGCACATTTGAGGAGACAGCTATCTCTGGCTTTTATAGGTGTTCTTTGACAGGGATAGAACTTCAGTTGTCTAGCCTTTGATTCTGAATAGGCCAACTGATAGCAGCCCTGAGCAGGCAAAGCTTGCTTTTGGCTTCTCTAGATAGTTGGGCTGCTGCCTTTGCTCTGAGTTTGGGTGGGACTGCTGGCTGGGTTCTGTATCAGGTGAACCCACTAGCTGAGCTCTACAATCAGACAGAGTTGCTCATTTGGCACTGCAGTCACCTCTTGGCTGGGCCTCAGAGTGTATTCCTTGGCCAGGTGGTACCCCTATTTGAGATCTGCACTTGGACAGTGTTGCAGGCTGGGCCCCGAGGTTAGGTGGAGTTGCTATTCTGGACCAGTGGACCAGCTGCTATGCTCAGTGGAAATGCATGATTGAGCATGGTGGCTCATGCCTATATCCCAGTGACTTGGGAGGCTGAGATGGGAGGATCGCTTGAGCCCAGGAGTTTGAGGCTTCAGTGAGTTATGATCATGCCACTGCACTCCAGTGTGAGCGACAGAGATCCCCCCTTTAAAAATAAAATAAAATAAGTGCATATCTGAGGTTTGCCTCCCTGCCTAGGTGGGGACTTGGAATGGGCTTTGAGACTGAACTGAGGGCTGTTTAAACTTCCACCCGTATGGCAGAACTAGTCCCTGCACTTTGCAAAAATACACTATGATAGGCATCTTCCATCTGGGGCAGGTCCTTGAGGCTGAGCTGAGCACTGTATAAAACCCCAGGTTTGGCAGAACTAGCCCCTGCTCCTTTCCAAAATGCACTGTGATGGTCATCTCCCTTCCTGGGCAGGGTCCTCATGAGGTTTGACGCTGGGCCTGGAGGCTGGCCATCTAAAGATTCAAGCCAGGTAGAATTTCCTACCACATCTGGAAGTGATCAGTTTGGCTTTGTGGTGGGCTACACTGTTAGCTGGTACCTCTGATTGGCACCACCACTGGCAGGTACACAGAGCTACCACCAAGATCTGCATGCCGGTTGCCATGAGCTCTGCCTCCTTGCTTTGCTTCTGCCTGACCCCAGGTGATCTAGCTGTGCTGTTACCCAGCATGTTCTCTGTGAGGTGAGACTAGAGTTGGCTTCTTGGGAAGCCTCTTGAAATGCTAGGGAAGCTATATGTTCTCTGGTTCTCTTTTCCCAATGTAGAAGCTATGAGCCCTGGGGATTCCTTTCTGTGTGGTACTATGTTGACTTAGGGGAGTGCAAGGGGTGATGAGGTCAAAGTGAGATAGTTTCTCATACTAGATCTTGCAATTTTTATTCGGTTTTGTGGTCCATGTATAAGTTTCAGACTTTTTCCCAAGTTTTGGGTTTTTTGTTTGTTTTTTTTTGGTTATTGTTGTTTGTTTTTTTTTAGACATGGAATTTTGCTCTTGTTGCCCAGGCTGCAGTGCAATGGTGCAATCTCAGTTCACTGCAATCTCCATCTCCTGGGTTCAAGCAATTTTACTGCCTCAGCCTCTCAAGTAGCTGAGATTATAGGAATGTGCCATCATGTCCGGCTAATTTTGCATTTTTTAGTAGAGATAGGGTTTCACCATGTTGGTTAGGCTGGTCTTGAACTGCTGACCTCAGGTGATCCGCCCACCTTGGCCTCCCATAGTGCTGGGATTATAGGCATGAGCCACCACGCCTGGCCCCCCCGCTTTTTTTTTTTTGAGGTGAAGTTTCACTCTTGTTGCCCAGGCTGGAGTGCAGTGGTGCAATCTTGGCTCACTGCAACCTCTACCTCAAGGGCTCAAGTGATTCTCCTGCCTCAGCCTTCCAGGTAGCTGAGATTACAGGAATGGGCCATCACGCCTGGCTAATTTTGTATTTTTAGTAGAGATGGGGTTTCGCCATGTTGGTTAGGCTGGCTGTTTTGTTTTTTTACCATGTTGGTTGCCTGGCTGTTTTGTTTTTTTAATGGTGCCTATCTTTATAATCATTTCTGGGATAAATAGCCAGTGATCATCGAGTTTATAATCCCTTTACTTTATCCTATTTTGATTCTCAGTTTGGCAGTTGGGAAGGATAATCTGTACCTTCTCTTTGCCAGGGGTGGCAAGGATATTCCAGCATTGTGCCAGTTTTATTTTTATTAAGAAAAAAAAAGTATTCTTCATTTGTGTTTTTGAACCTCTTACCTGTTTTCTTTCCCACAGTATTGGATTCATTTTTGAAGAAAAATTATGATTCTCTCTAGTCATAATTGTTGCAATGATAGTTTGTTCAAATCGTATAGTTGTATACAGCTTTAACATATAAGTGCTCTCATGTATTTTTGTTCATTTGGTTGTCACAATAAAGCATTTAGATTAGTAAATGTTGTAATATTTCCTAATTTTGAGTATCTACAAGTATTTTGGGTATCTACAAGTATTTTTGAATTTATTTTATCATATAACTGGTAACAATTTACATTTGCATTTTACTTTATAGGTTTGAAAGTACCTCTATTAATTACTTCATTATTCAATAATAATGGTTAATCCTATAGGGGAAGAAAAAGACTTTTCCTTTACTTTCTTGGGTTCTGCAGTTGGGACCTGCTGATTACATTAACAGACAGATTAACAGGAGACAAGGCATTTAAACTTTATTTGATGCTAATCTTTTAATTTTTATGTACATGGAAGCCTTTATAGAAAAGGATTGAAGACCTGAGAAACTGTTAAACCTGGGGTCTTATATAACATTTTAACAATGGACAGTAAATTGTGGAGAAGTGACAAGAAAAAGGAAAAGGTATCTGGGCTTTTAGGGGCAACAAATAGTGAGAAGGTAAATATGTGGGGGAAACTGATGGAAGATAGAAGTTATTTTAGTAGGTAGAGTTTGTTTGTGCAGACGCATCTCAGTGCTGATCTGTCTCCAGTGATAAGTAAGGGTTGTTGTGTTGTATGGGAGAGGGGAGGGAAAACATCATCACAAAGGGAAAAATTTATTCTTGCTTTTAGGCAGGTAGGGAGAGGACAGAGGACAAAGAGTTCTTTCTGTGTTTGCTGCCTCCCAAAGGCCTTCAGCTCAAAATAATCCTTATGCCAAAGTGGCATAGTTTGGAGTAGCATATTCTGATCCCCTTGTGTCCAGAGTTCAAAAAAATAGCCATAATTTTATTACCATAACAACCACTATCATCTCTTGTCTCCTTTTAAGCAAAGTAAATCAACTTAAAATCTCTTTAGCAGATATCTTATGGAACTATATTGGGATTTTGCAAATGCATATCTTTTGGTTATAGGCGAGAGTATCTTAATTTGTAAGAACTCTGAGAAATCAAAAGGGATAGCTCTCCTTCAGGGTTCTCTAAAGCCTGTTCGCAGCTGTCTGCAAAGACGAGAAGGAGAAGAAGTAACTGCCAGCATGATACGAGCTATTCTGGAGGTAAGAGAGAGTTTGCTAAATTACCATTTGCTCTTTTATGCCTAAATTAAAGTGGTAAAATATTAGTATATGAAACTCTTAGGTTTATTTCTTTTTTAAATTTATTTTTGGGACAGAGTCTCACTCTGTCACCCAGGCTGGAGTGCAATGGCATGATCTCAGCTCACTGCAACCTCCGCCTCCTGGGTTCAAGAAATTCTCCTGCCCCAGCCTCCCAAGTAGCTGGGATTACAGGCACACACCACCATCCCCGGCTAATTTTTGTACTTTTAATAGAGACGGGATTTCACCATGTTGCCCAGGCTGGTCTTGAACCAGCCTTCAGGTGATCTGCCCACCTTGGCCTCCCAAAGTGCTGGGATTACAGGTGTGAGCCACTGTGCCTGGTGTTTATGTTTTTTTTTTTTTTTTTTTCAGATGGAGTCTCGCTCTGTTGTCAGGCTGGAGTGCAGTGGCGCCATCTCAGCTCACTGCAACCTCTGGCTCCTGGGTTCAAAGGATTCTCGTGCCTCAGCCTCCTGAGTAGCTGGGACTACAGGTGCCTGCCACCACACCCAGCTAATTTTTGTATTTTTAGTAGAGGCGGGGTTTCGCCATGTTGGCCAGGATGGTCTCAATCTCCTGACCTTCTGATCTGCCCACCTTGGCCTCCCAAAGTGCCGGGATTACAGGCGTGAGCCACCATGCCTGGCCCATTTGTTTTTCTTTTTAAGAAAATATTTTATCTACTTTAAGGAGAACTTTTCTGTTGTCATCAGGTGTTATCAACAGTTACAGTGAGTGGTGATGAGAAAGTTAATAAAGAATCTCTACATTAAGATTCTAAGAACATTTTAAAAAATGAGAATGAAATAGCTTTCTTTATTTTATATTCAGAGGGCTTGCATGTTTTGTTTTATTTATTTATTTATTTCTTTGAGATGGAGTCTCACTCTGTCTCCCAGGCTGGAGTGCAGTGGTGCGATCTCCGCTCACTGCAAGCTCCGCCTCCCGGGTTCACGCCATTCTCCTGCCTCAGCCTCCCAAGTTGCTGGGACTACAGGCGCCCACCACCACGCCTGGCTAATTTTTTGTATTTTTAGTAGAGACAGGGTTTCACCATGTTAACCAGGATGGTCTGGATCTCCTGACCTCGTGATCTGCCCACCTTGGCCTCCCAAAGTGTTGGGATTACAGGCGTGAGCCACCGCTCCTGGTGGCTTGCTTGTTTTATTAAAAAGTTACAGAAATTTTCAAATATCTTCTTTCAGATAATAGTTGGTGGAGTGGCAAGTACATCACAAGATATGCATACTTATGCTGCCTGCACATTTTTGGCTGCAAGTATGAAAGAAGGGAAGCAAGGAATTCAGAGAAATCAAGAGTCTGTTCAGCTTGGAGCAATTGAGGCCTGCGTGATGTGGCTGCTAGAAAATGAATTCATCCAGAGTACAGAAGCCAGTGATGGAACAGAAGGTAAGTGTGACTTCTCAGTTGCAGTTTACTCACTTTTTCATCTTCAGTGAGGGTGTATGACCGCTCAGTAAATGGAAATTGTCTTTTCATGTAGTATAAAAGGAACTTGATATTTTGAGCAGCGTATCAACTCATTTTTAGTAAATCAGTATTGTATTTAGCAACTTCAGACCATTATTATAGAGCCTGCTCATACATTTTCATGCGCTGGATAAGGTACTATTTGTAAAATTTATCAGCCGGGAGGGTTAGCTTTGGAATACAGAAAGATAGTATTTTGTTTTATTTTGAGTGTTTGTTCCTCTGTTTCCTCACCCTAACCCCAAACCAGGAAAGGTGTATCATCCAACACATCTTGGTTCGGCTACTCTTTCTTCTTCACTTTCTCCAGCTGATACTTTAGATATTTTTGCTGACCTGCAAAGAGCAATGAAGGGCTTTGTTTTAGAGAATGATCTTCATATTCTCTATCTGGTAAGTTCTGTTTTAACGATTATATTTGTGAAAATAGGGAGAAAAAATAGATATATAATTCTGAACATCAATGATACCCTGACAGAACATCTTGTCTGTTTTCCATGCATAGGTTAGTACTGGTGAGCATAGAGAAAAGGTAAGAAGAGAATTGTTTTAAAGTAATAATCTAAATGTTCTAGTTACTTTTAAATTTATTTTCTCCAGCCTCCTTTCAAAAAATATTTGAGTTGGTTTATAAAAAATATATATTTTACAATGTATAAAAGAATAGCAAAGGAAAATGTAATATCAGAAAATTAAAGATAAGATCATGATGTAAAACTCAAGCAAAGGTCAGTACACAAATATGCATGCCATTAAGTCATGTCCAATGCTGTTGTCAACTTTGATTCTGGGTTTTCTAGCAACTAAAAGAAGGAGGGAAGCTTGATTAGTGTTAATATTCATAAGATAAAAGACAAACCAAGTTTAGGAAAAACATTGCATTTCCCTGCCTAAGAGAAATTTAGTCCTAAAAGGATACTTTGAACTTAACATTGTTGATAAAAATCTCTATAATAAATGCCATAAAGAATTTTAAAAGTTTGTTTATATTAGACAGTGCTCTGTGAATATTGTTTTGTATAACAAAGATATTAATAAGAATTGGATAGTGTTGGAGGTCATATTCTCTGGCAAGAATGTGATCAGAAAGAATTAATTTTGTCAATTAAGAGCAGATGCATGCATTTTGATAAGCAAGTGATAGGGGGAGGTGAGTAAAATTGAAAGTCTCATTAGAATGAAGGGGGCTGATCAGGAAATGTGTTTCAATAAAAAACACTATGTAGTGAGCAGAGCGGAAATATCTAGACAGTGCCAATTTTCTTTTCTTACAAACTCGCATAATGCATGATAGGTTCAAAGGTCTGTGCCCAAGAATGTGACTGGGAGGAATCTCAAAGCAGGTTTCACCGGTCATCTATCATGGCCTTAAAAATAAGTCTCATTTATTATACAGTGGCTAAGATTGTGGGCTTTAGGGTCAGACTGCCTTAGTTCAACTTTTGGCCTCATCAGTTAGTAATCGTACAACCTTGGGTAAGTACTTAACCTCTCTTAAGATTTCATTTCCTCATTTGTAAAATGGAGATAATAATTCCCACCTCAGGGCTGATAGTCTTTGATGAATATTTGGTATCTGAATAAATATTTAATAACATTATCTATTATTTCTAGTAAATTCTCCCATAAACATTATGTAAGTCATTTGCCAAATTACCTAACTATTCCTACTCCTGTTCCCTCTCTAAAATATGAAGACTATTGGCAGTGTTATTATGCTGAATGTTTGTGGTTAGTGGTCTTGTGTACTTCTCTCACCATTCAAGTTGCATGCCCTTCAAGAGTTAGTTGTGTTCCCAAACTTGTTCATGTCAGTTTGCTTCTGAGAAAATTAGGCTGAGGCAGAAGGATCACCCGAGGCCAGGAATTTGAGACCAGCATGGGCAACAGAGCAAGAATCTATTACTACCAAAAAAAAAAAAAAAAAAAAATTAAAGATTAGTTGTGTGTGGTGGTGCATGCTGGTAATTCCAGCTACTTACAAGGCTGAGACAGGAGAATCACTTGAACCCAGGAGTTCTAGGTTATAGTGAGCTATGATCGCACCACCATGCTCCAGCCTTGGTGACAGCAAGAAACCTCGTCTCTTAAAAACAAACAAAAAAATATAAGTGAGATAACTGAAAGGTCTGAGAAAAAGTTACAGGAATTTAGACAGGGGAAAAACCAAAAGGGCACTGCTCAAAGTTTATTTTGCAATGATCTTTAATTTCTAATTTTTTTTTTTTTTTTTAGTAGAATCTCACTCTGTTGCCCAGGCTGCAGTGCAGTGGCACAGTCTTGGCTCATTGCAACCTCTGCCTCCCAGGTTCAAGCGATTCTTGTGCCTTAGCCTCCTGAGTAGCTGGGACTACAGGTGCATGCCACCACACCTGGCTAATTTTTGTATTTTTAGTAGAGACAGGGTTTTACCTTGTTGGCCAGGCTGGTCTTGAAGTCCTGACCTCAAGTGATCCACCGTCCTCGCCCTCCCAAAGTGCTGGGATTACAAGTGTGAGCCGTCGCACCCGGCCAGCAATTATCTTTAATTTCTAACTTCACATTATAGAACAAAAACTGGATTTCTTAAACAATGTATTGTGGTTATGGTTTAAGAAAGCCATGGTAAATTCTAATCAACAGACTCGTGCTCAAAAGGCCTTGACCCCTAGCTCAAAGCACTGGCAATTAAAATACGTTTGTTTTAAGTTAGACAAAACATTTAGTATTTGCATGTACTATTTTATATTTTGAATATATAAAATATTTCTGTGATTCAAAAGTCAGAACTATATAAACAAGAATAGTCAGAGAAGTCTGACTCCTATAACCATCCCTTCCACACCTTTTCCACCCACCTTTCATAGATGACTGTTTTCATTCATTTTTTGATGTATCTCTTCTCTTTTTTTTTTTTTTTTTTTGAGACGGAGTCTCGCTGTGCTCCCAGGCTGGAATGCAGTGGCGTGATCTCGGCTCACTGCAAGCTCCGCCTCCCAGGTTCACGCCATTCTCCCGCCTCAGCCTCCCAAGTAGCTGAGACTACAGGCGCCCGCCACCACGCCCGGCTAGTTTTTTGTATTTTTAGTAGAGACGGGGTTTCACCATGTTAGCCAGGATAGTCTCGATCTCCTGACCTCGTGATCCACCCGCCTCGGCCTCCCAAAGTGCTGGGATTACAGGCTTGAGCCACCGCGCCCGGCCATCTCTTCTCTTTTTTAAGTTTACGAAAATTGTCATACATATTCTTCACCTTTTTTATACAGAGGGTAGCATGCTGTATACGTTATTCTATACCTTTTTTTTCTTAATAGTGTATCTTGGAAATCACTTCATATGAACTCATTTTTTAATCCTTTTTATAACTATAATTCTGTTGTGTAGGTGGATGTACTGTTGTTTAGTCTATCAGTTCCATATTGATGGACATTTGGATCGTTTTCAATATTTTGTTGTGGCAAATTATGCTGCAGTAAATAATGTGGTACACACAGTGTTTAGTTTTATGGAGGTGTGTCTTTAGGGAAGACTCCCGGAAGTGCAACTGCTGGGTAAGATGTAAAACCATAAGTGATTTTGGTTTTGCAAAGTTGATCTCTGTAGAGTTTGTATCATTTTCCTGTTTTACCAGTGATATATGAGAGTAGTTGTTTTTTCACGGCCTCGCAAGTAGTGAGAATATTGTTAAGCTTTTGTATTTTTGAGTGTAGTTTTAGTTTACATTTTTTTACATTATGAGTAAATTTGAACATTTTCCCCCATTTATATAAAATGTCCAGAATGGCAATGTATAGAAACAAAAAGTACATTTAGTGCTTTAGTAGTTACCCAGGGCTGGGGGAGTGTGAGGAGGCTGGACGAAAATGGGGAGTGATTGCTAATGGGAGGATTCCCCACCTCCCTCCCCAGTGAATTGTCCATGTCTTTTGCTCATTGTTCTGTTGTGTGTGGTGTGTGTTTGTTTTTGTTTTGTTTTTAGTTTTAAAGGTTTTTTATATATTAGGGAGATTGGTGCTTTGTAGTGTAAGTAGAAGGATTTTCCTCTTGGTTTTTCACTTGTCTTTTGACTTTGCTTATCGTATGTTTTATCTGGCATTTTTAAAAAAATGCAGTTGAATTTATGAACTTTTGAATTAGTGAGAACTTTTTTTTGCTCTGAGATTATTAAGGAATTCACCCACATTTTCTTCAAGTAATTGTATAGTTGTGGTCCCCCTATTTTTTTTTTGAGATGGAGTTTTGCTCTTGTTGCCCAGGCTGGAGTGCAAGGTGCAATCTTGGCTCACCGCAACCTCCGCCTCCTGGGTTCAAGCAATTCTCTTGCCTCAACCTCCTGAGTAGCTGGGATTACAGGCATGCGCCATCATGCCTGGCTAATTTCGTATTTTTTTTTTTTAGTAGAGATGGGGTTTCTCCATGTTGGTCAGGCTGGTCTTGAACTTCCAACCTCAGGTGATCCACCTGCCTTGGCCTCCCAAAGTGCTGGGATTACAGGTGTGAGCCACTGTGCCTGGCCTCCCCCTATTTTGAGCTCTGCTTCATTTGGAGTGTATTCTAGCATATGGTTCTTCAGTTTCATGTTTTTTTCATAATGGCTATCTGTAATCTCAGCATCATTTATTAAAAAATTAATTTACATAATGACTCAAGATGGCAACTTTTATCTTCTGTATTTCCATTTGTATTTGGGTACTTTTCTAATTCCATTTGTCATTGTGTATATTTCTGTTTCACTTCTTGGTCTGACAAAAGACCAGTTTGACTGATTTTTGTGCCAGTGCCTCTGTTTTAATTAAAAACTTTCTGGTAGGGCAAGTTTCCCTTCATTGCTCTGCTTTTTCAGTGTTCATAGCTATTCTTTTTGGCTTACTGTATTAGTCCATTCTCACACTGCTGTAAAGAAATTATGGAGACTGGATAATTTATAAAGAAAAGAAGTTTAATTGGCTTATGATTCTGCAGGCTGTATAGGAAGCACAGTGGCTTCTACTTCTGGGAGGCCTCAGAAAGCTTCCAATCATGGCAGAAAGTAATGGGGAAATAGGCACATCTTATATGGCCAGAGCAAGAGAAAGAGAGTGAGAGAGAGGTGGGAGGTGCCACTCACTTTTAAACAACCAGATCTCACAAGAACTCACTGTTGCAATGACAGCACCAAGGGGGATGGTGTTAAACCATAAGAAACGGTCTTCATGATCCAATCACTTGCTACCAGGCCCCATCTCCAGCATTGAAGATTACATTTCAACATCAAATTCGGTGGGGACACATATCTAAACTATATAAATCCACCCTGCCCCTAAATCTCATGACCTTCTCATATTCCAAGATACAACCATCCCTTCCCAACAGTCCCCCAAAGTCTTAACTCATTGCATCATTAACTCAAAAGTCCAAAGTCTCATCTGAAAGAAGGCTAGTGCTTTTCACCAATGAGGCTGTGAAATAAAAAAAGCTAAGTTAGTTACTCGCAAGATGCAATGGGGGTATAGGCATTGGATAAATACTTCCATTCCAAAAGAGAGTATCTGACTTGGTTAGGTTGTATAATCCTTTTTATGTTGCTGGATTTGGTTTGCTAGTATTTTATTTGGTTTGCTAGTATTTTCGTCATAAGATACATTGACCTGTAGTTCTCTTTTCTCGTGATGTCTTTGTGTGGTTTTGGAGTAATATTAACTGCACAGTATGAGTTAGGATATATTTCTTCCTCTTCTGGTTTTTTTTTTTTTTTTTTTTAAGAATTTGTTAAAGATTGCTGTTAATTGTTATTTAAATGTTTGGTGAATTTCACCAGTCAAGCCACCTGGGCCTGTGCTTTACTTTGGAGTAAATGTTTTGATGATGAATTTAATCTTTTTACTTATTATAACTATTCAGAGTTTCTGTTTTTTCTTCAATCAGTTTTGGTAGTTTGTGTATTTCCAGAAAATAGTCCACATAGATTATCTAATTTGTTGGCATTTAGTTGTCCATAGTATTCCCTTCTAATCCTTTTTATTTATGTAAGGATGATGGGGGTGGTTCCTCTTTCATTCCTGATTTTAGTAATTTGAATTGTCCTGCACCATTTCTTTTTTTTTTTTTTTTTTTGAGACGGAGTCTCGCTCTGTCACCCAGGCTGGAGTGCAGTGGCCGGATCTCGGCTCACTGCAAGCTGTGCCTCCCGGGTTCACGCCATTCTCCCGCCTCAGCCTCCCGAGTAGCTGGGACTACAGGCGCCCGCCACCTCGCCCGGCTAGTTTTTTGTATTTTTTAGTAGAGATGGAGTTTCACCGTGTTAGCCAGGATGGTCTCGATCTCCTGACCTCGTGATCTACCCGTCTCGGCCTCCCAAAGTGCTGGGATTACAGGCTTGAGCCACCACCCCCGGCCCATCATTTCTTGATCAGTCCAGCTAAATAGTTTTCATTTTTGTTTTCTTTTCTTTTTCTCTCTCTTTCTTTTCTTTTCTCCTTTCCTTTCCTTTCCTTCTTCTTTCTTTTTCTTTCCTTCTTTCTTTCTTTTCTTTCTTTCAGCGGATCATCTGAGGCCAGGAGTTTGAGACCAGCCTGACCAACATGGTGAAACCCTGTCTGTACTAAAAATACAAAATTACAAAATACAAAAATTAGCTGGGCGTGGTGGCACTCGCCTGCAATCCCAGCTACTTGGGAGGCTGAGGCAGAAGAATCACTTGAACCTGGGAAGCAGAGGTTGCAGTGAGCCGAGATCGCGCCATTGCACTCCAGCCTGGGTGACAGAGTGAGACTATCTCAAAAATTTTTTTTCTGTACTGAACTTATAGTTTCTTTTGTCATTATTCCCTAAATAATACAGTTTATCAGCTATTTATCTAGTATTTATGTGGTATTAGGTATTATAATTACTCTAGATGATTACTCTGCATATGGCAGGATGTGTCTAGGTCATATATAGACACTATCATTTTATATCAGAGACTTGAGCATCCACGGATTTTGTTATCTGTAGGAGGTCCTGGAACCAGTCCCCCACAGATAATAAGAGACAGCTATACATTTTGCTATGGTTTGGTGGAGTTCTATAGATGTCTCTTAGGTCTAATTGACTTAGAGTGTTGTTTTAGTCTTCTATTTCCTTTTGATTTTCTTAGTAGTTCTATTCATTGTTGAAACTCAGGTATTGAAGTTTTCAACTACAGTTGGTATTCTCAGAGAATTTGTTCCCCTGTACCTCTTTTACGGCTCTTTTTTGAATGAAGGGATTATTTTTTAGTATAGTCATTATCGCTTAAGGACAGTGATACATTCTGAGAATTGCATCTTTGGGCAATTTTGTTCTTGTGTGAATATTACAGAGTGTACTCACACAAATTTAGATGGTATGGCCTGCTGCACACCTAGGATATATGGTATAACCTAACTGCTGCTAGGCTACAAACTTGTTTGGCATGTTACTCTACTGAATACTGTAGGCAGTTGTAATACAATGGTAAGTATTTGTGTATCTAGACATTTCTAAACATAGAAAAGGTAATGCAACATGTTAGACGTTTTGATGACTATGATGTCACTAGGCAATATTAATTTTTCAGCTCCATTATAATCTAATGGGACTACTGTCATATATGCAGTTTGTCATTGACCAAAATGTGACTATGCAGCACAAAATTGTATGACATTTTAATTTTGTACATTTTTCTCTATATTTTTTGCTCTCTTTTTTTTTTATGGTTACTCAAGGGATTATCAGGTACAGCTGAAAATTTATACTAACTTAATTGCAGTGAGATAAAGAAGTATTCTTAAATAACTCTATTTTGATACCTTTTTTTGTGCCATTGTTGTACTTATGACATCATTATGTGTTGCAAACCTAACAGTACGTTGTTATACTTAGTATTTTATGTAATTCAATGTTTTTAGAGAAGCTGAGAGAAGAAAGGAGAGCAAATATACTTTACAGAGTTTGCTTCATTAACGTTCTTATTTATGATTGTGTTTTTTTCTTCATTTATTTCTATGGATTTGGGACACCATCTCTTGTCATTTCCTTAGTTCGGTACAGCTTTGCTTTCACCTGCCTCCTGTGGGCTGATACTGTCAAATATATTGTGATTTTTATATGTTATGGGCCCAACAATACAATTATATGCATATTGGCAGGGCGTGGTGGCTCATGCCTGTAATCTCAGCACTTTGGTAGGCTGAGGCGGGTGGACCACTTGAGGTCAGGAGTTCAAGACCAGCCTGGCCATCATGGTGAAGCCCCATCTTTACTAAAAATATAAAAATGAGCTGGGTGTGGTGGTGCATATCTATAATTCTAGCTACTCAGGAGGCTGAGGCACGAGAATCACTTGAACCTGGGAGGTAGAGGTTGCAGTGAGCTGAGATTGTGCCACTGCACTTTAGCCCAGGCAACAGAGTGAGACCGTGTCTCAAACAAACAAACAAACCCAATACAGTACAATTATATGCATATTGTTTTATAAGTTGCCTTTTAAATCACTCAGAAGAAAAGAGAAATATGTAATGATACTGTTTTTATATGTACCCACATAATTTCCTTTGTTGACGCTCTTTGATTTTTTTGTTTGGAATTGAAATATGGTTTTGGGTGAGTTTCTTTCAAGCTGAAGAGCTTTCTTTAGTATTTCTTTGTTTCTTCTTTTTTTTTTGGAGACAGTCTCATTCTGTTGCCCAGGCTGGAGTACAGTGGTGCAGTCTCTGCTCACTGCAACCTCTGCATCCCAGGTTCAAGCAATTCTCGCGCCTCAGTCTCCTGAGTCCCTGAGATTACAGGAATGCGCCACCACTTCTGGCTAATTTTTTTTTGTATTTTTAGTAGAGACAGGGTTTTGCCATGTTGACCAGGCTAGTCTTGAACTCCTGACCTCGAGTGATCCAGCCTCCACCCCCCTGCCCACCCAGCCTCCCAAAATTCTGGGATTACAGGCGTGAGCCGCTGCGCCTGGCTAGTATTTCTGCCCAGGCTGGAGTGCAGTGGCGCGATCTCGGCTTACTGCAAGCTCCGCCTCCCGGGTTCACGCCATTCTCCTGCCTCAGCCTCCGAATAGCTGGGACTACAGGTGCGCACCACTTCTGTATTTTTAGTAGAGACTGGGTTTCACCCTGTTATCCAGGATGGTCTCGATCTCCTGACCTCGTGATCCGCCCGCCTCGGCCTCCCAAAGTGCTGGGATTACAGGCGTGAGCCACCGCGCCCAGCCTTAGTATTTCTTATAAAATGGATTTGCTAGCAAAATTTTCTCAGGTTTTGTTTATCTGGGAATGTTTCTGTTATATTTTTATTTTTGAAAAATAACTCTCCTTTATATAAGATTCTTAGTTGAGGCTGGGCATGGTGGCTCATGCCTGTAATCCCAGCACTTTGGGAGGCTGAGGCAGGTAGATGGCTTGAGCCTAGGAATTTGAGACCAGCAACACGGTGAAACTCTGTCTTTACCAGAAAAATACAAAAATTAGCCAGGTGTGGTGGTATGCACCTATAGTCTCAGCTACCTGGGAGGCTGAGGTGGGGGGATGGCTTCAGCCCAGGAGGTAGACGTTGCAGTGAGCTGAGATTGTGCCACTGCACTCCAGCCAGAGTGACAGAGCCAGACCCTGTTTCAAAAGAAAAAACAATGTTTAGTTGACAGATTTTTTTTTTCTTTGAGTGGTTTGATATGTCATCTCACTGCATTTTCTGGCCTTCTTTTTTCTGTTGAGAAGTTAGCTGTTAATCTTATCAGGTTTCTCTTATACACGATGACTTGCTGTTTTCAAGATTTTTTTTCTTTAGCTTTAATGTTTTGACTGTGATGCGTCGTTGTGTAGATGTCTTTGTATGTATCCTGCTTGGAGTTCACTGAGTGTCTTGGATATGTAGGTTAATGTTTTCCACCAAATTTGGAATACTTTCAGCCATAAATTCTTCAGATGATTTTCCTTTTCCTTTCTGTCTTCTCTTGGTACTCATTATGCATATCTCGGTACACTTAATGTTTCTCATATTCCTTTAAGGCTCTGTTCATTTTTTCTGCTTTCTCTTCTCCCTCTTTCAGATTGCATAGTCATTATTAATCTATTCATGTTTGCTGATTCTTTCTTATGCCAGCTTGGATATCTTGTTGATCTCTCTAGTAAATTATCCATTTTAGGTCCAGGTTTGGTGGCTCACACCTTTAATCCTAGCACTTTGGAAGGCCAAGGCCAAGGCAGGAGCGTTATTTGAGTTTAAGAGTTCAAGACCAACCTGGGCAAGATAGTAAACCCCATTTTAGTTATTGCAGTTTTTTTTTTTTTTTGAGACAGGTTTTTGCTCTGTTGCCCAGACAAGAGTACAGTGGCACAGTTATGGCTCACTGCAGCCTTGACCTTCTGGGCTCAAGCAATCTTCCCACCTCAGCCTCCCAAGTAGCTGGGACCAGAGGCATATCCCTGGCTAATTTTTGTATTTTTTTGTAGAGACAGTGTTTCACCATGTTGCTCATGCTGGTCTCGAACTCCTGAGCTCAAGTGATCCTCTCCTTTCAGCCTCCCAAAGTGCTGGGTTTATAGGCACGAGCCACTGTGCCTGGCCAGTTATTGTACTTTTAACTCCAGAATTTTCATTTGGTTCTTTAAAAAATAATTTTCTCTTTATTGTATTCTCTACTTAATGAGACATTGGCATCGTGCCTTTTACTTCAAGCATGCCTTTTTTTTTTTTTTTTTTTTTTTTAAAACCATGTTTATAATGTTTGCTTTGAAGTCTTATTTTAGTAGCTGGAGCCTCTCAAAGGTATTTCTTTTTATTTCTTTTGCCTGCTTTTCCCCCTGTGTTTGAGATGCACTTTCCTATTTCTTATATGTTTCATAATTTTTGTTGAATCTTGACATTTTGGGTATATATCAATTCTGAATATTGATTCTTCCCTTCTCTCCTCTATGTTATTGATTCTTTCTTGAAAATTAGTCAGAATGCTTAAGATTCTAACTACAGTTAGAATATTGATATTAGAAGTGTCTATGATTAAAAACTTAGGTTCTGGCCAGGTGCAGTGGCTGATGCCTGTAATCCCAGCATATTGAGAGTCTGAGGCAGGAGAATTGCTTGAGGCCAGGAGTCAGAGACCAACCTGGGCAACAGAATAAAACCCAGTTTCACCAAAAAAATTAGAAAATTAGGCAGATGTGGTGTCACTCACCTTATAGCCCCAGTTACTTGGGAGGCTGAAGTGGGAGGATTGCTTGAGCACAGGAGGTTGAAGCTGCAGTGAACTGTATCCCAGCCTGGATGATAGAACAAGACCTTGTCTTAAAAAAAAAAAAAAAAAAGACTTGGGTTCTATAAAATCCAGTTTGTATGCTTAATGATCTCTTTCCATTTGTCCTGGCAGTGCATTGTTTGTGAATAAATGATGTTTCCATATAAATGAGGTATTATCGCAGTTAGACATTTTTGTAAATCCTGAGGCCTTTGTCTTTTTATTTTAAGTAATTTTATTTTATTGTAATTTTTTTTGAAATGGAGTCTTGCTCTGTTGCCCAGGCTGGAGTGCGGTAGCACAGTCATACCTTACTGCAGCCTCAAACTCCTGGGCTCAAGCGATCCTCCTGCCTCGGCCTCCTAAAACATTGGGATTACAGGCATGAACCACCACAGCTGGCCATTTTATTTATTTTATTTCATTTTTTTTAGAGACAGAGTCTCACCCAGTCAGTTGAGCTAGAGTGCAGTGGTGCAGTCATAGCTCACTGCAGCTTCAAACTTTTGGGTTCCAGCGATCTTTCCATCTCAGCCTTCTGAGTAGCTGGGACTACAGGTGCATACCATCACGCCTGGCTTTTGTCTTTAATATGAAGGTTGTGTATAATGGTTTTTTGTGATGTAATAGTTTTAGTTAATGAATAATACTTTTTTCTTTTAGGTTACACCTATGTTCGAGGATTGGACTACTATTGATTGGTATCGATTTTTCTGTTTATGGGAGAAGTTGCCAACTTCAATGAAAAGGGTGGCAGAGCTAGTGGGAGTTGAAGAGGGGTTCTTGGCCCGCTGTGTGAAAGGAAAAGTAGTAACCAGAACTGAGAGACAGCATCGACAAATGGCCATCCATAAAAGGTAAACGTCAAGGTCTCTGGGCTTTCCAGTATTTAACACAGTGTCTTGCATGTAGTAGATGCCCAGTTTATTGTAGTCACTTTCATTGTCAATAAAATCAAAATTTTGGCAGAGTATAAGATTTTTCAGTTTGTTTTTTTTTTCATTTTCTTTTTTTTTTTTTGAGATGGAGTTTTGCTCTTGTTGCCCAGGCTGGAGTGCAATGGCACGATCTCGGCTCACCGCAACCTCCGCCTCCCGAGTTCAAGCGATTCTCCTGCCTCAGCCTGCAGAGGAACTGGGATTACAGGCATGTGTGCCACCATGCCTGGCTAGTTTTGTGTTTTTATGCTTTTTATTTATTTTTATTTATTTATTTTTTGAGGCGAGGTCTCGCTCTGTCCTTGACCCAGGCTGGAGCTCCAGTGGCGGTCAGCTCACTGCAAGCTCCGCCTGCAAGGTTCATGCCATTCTCCTGCCTCAGCCTCCCGGTAGCTGGGACTACAGGCCAGCCACCTCGACGGCTAGTTTTTTGTATTTTTTAGTAGAAACAGGGTTTCACCGTGTTAGCCAGGATGGTCTCGATCACTTGACCTCGTGATCCGCTACGTCTCGGCCTCGCCAAATTGCGGGACACAGGCTTGAGCCACAGCCCGGCTGGTTTTGTGTTTTTTAATGAGCGAGGTTCTCCATGTTTGTCAGGCTAGTCTTAGAAGCTCTGACTCCAGGTGATCTACTTCCTCCGCCTCCCAAAGTGCTGGGATTACAGGTGCTTGAGCCACCCATGCAGGCAGTTTTTCTGTATTTAATGAATTTATTGGTGTTTTAGTTTCTTTCTGCAGTTCACAGTTTAGTAGCCCTTATATATAAAGATCTTATATTTTAAAGTATAATATTTAATTACCTCTCTTTTGTAAAGAAGGTGTTGATCAGAAGAACCACCAACTTACTGTGACTTCACCTGGGGTTATGCTTTATATCATGCTTAGAAGTGATTCACTACCAATAGGGAAGAAGAGCTAATTAAAAGATTCAGGTGGATAAATTGATACAGGCTGTTAGCTTCTTTGAAATATAATGAAATTGGCTGGGTGCAGTGGCTCACACCTGTAATCCCAGCACTTTGGGAAGGCAAGTGGGCAGATTACTTAGGAGTCAGGAGTTGAGAGACCAGCCTAGCCAATGTGGTGAAACCCTGTCTCTACTAAAAATACAAAAATTAGACATTTGTGGTGGTGTGCACCTGTAATCCCAGCTACTTGGGAGGCTGAGGTGGGGGAATTGCTTGAACCTGGGAGATGGAGGTTGCAGTGAGCCAAGATTGTGTCACTACACTCCAGCCTGGGCAACAGGATTGAATTCCATCTCAAAAAAAAAAAAAAAAAAAGAGAATATAATGAAATGATTTTTCTTTTTTTTAGACAGATCTCGCTCATCACCAGGCACAGGTGCGAGAATAACGGTCTCAATGCAGCTCCACCTCGAGTTCCGCCGATGCCTGCCTCCCGGCTCCAATAACGGGACTGAGAGCACCTGCCACCTCGCCCGGCTAAGTTTTTGTATTTTTAGTAGAGACGGGGTTTCACTGTGTTAGCCAGGATGGTGAAATGATTTTTCTTAAAAAGCAGTCTTTAGTATATTATTTATAATATGGTTAAGTATAAATTTTATAAGGATTTATATACTTGGATTACTTTTGCTACTGTTGCCTTTCAAATCAAAATTGGATGCTATATTTATATTGTCATTTTATTGGAGTAATGATTTACATGTAACTGTATATCAAGTTATCTTTTAAATTTTTGTGTCATCACATTTCTTGAACCAAGTCTCATTTCTTGATAGCAGCAATATTGAATATGGGCAACTTTTTGTTATACACACATTAGTTCTTTACTATTGTACTAATGCATGTCAAAACTTGCTTTGCAAGCATTGATCTCAATCTTTGTCCAGTAACCCTATTTTCTTTCTTTCTTTTTTTTTTTTTTTGAGATGTAGTCTCACTCTGTTGCCCAGGCTGGAGTGCAGTGGCACAATCTTGGCTCACTGCAACTTCCGCCTCCCGGATTCAAGCGATTCTCCTGCCTCAGCCCACTGAATAGCTGGGACTACAGGCATGTGCCACCATGCCCAGCTAATTTTTTGTATTTTTAGTAGAGACGGGGTTTCACTGTGTTAGTCAGGATGGTCTTGATCTCCTGACCTCGTGATCCACCCGCCTAGGCCTCCCAAAGTGCTGGGATTACAGGCTTGAGCCACCGCGCCCGGCCAGTAACCCTATTTTCTATTAAGAATCTTACCAGAATGTATTATATAAGTCCTCTGTTGCCTTTCCAGTTCTTAGTCATTTTGCAACACACATTGTATCTCCTAGTAGACGTGAATGATCTCTTACCATGCTTTTGATGATTTATTCCCAGGTTTTTCACCAGTCTTGTGCTATTAGATTTAATCAGTGAAGTTCCCTTAAGGGAAATTAATCAGAAATATGGATGCAATCGTGGACAGATTCAATCTTTGCAACAGTCAGCTGCTGTTTATGCAGGTCAGTTAAACAAAGGGTTTCATAGTTATTTAAGACGATGATTTGAAGTCGAGTTAAGATTGCTTTTTTTTTCCAAATTCCATTTTATTGTAGGCCTCTTTAAAAATGCTATAATTTTGAACAGTTCTTGTCATCATCGGAAAATTCAAAACTCTGGCTCCTCAGGGCTCAGTACCATGTTACAGAGGATTGGTAACTAGCTGAATGTCTTGGCCTCTATTCCTTAGCAACCTGCTGACTATCCTCCTTTCTGTTTTCCTTTTTCTTCTCTTTTTCCTGTTGCAAGAAGAAATGAAACAGAGTTCTCTGTGGTCTCCCCTTTCTCATTAAGGTACTGATTGCTGGGCGCGGTGACTCACGCCTGTAATCCCAGCAATTTGGGAGGCTGAGTCGGGTGGATCACACAGTCAGGAGTTCAAGACCAGCCTGACCAAGATGGTGAAACCCCATCTCTACTGAAAATACAAAAAATTAGCCACGTGTGGTGGTGGTTGCTTGTAATTCCAGCTACTCAGGAGGCTGAGGCAGAGAATTGCTTGAACCCAGGAGGTGGAGGTTGCAGTGAGCCGAGATCACGCCACTGCACTCCAGCCTGGGCGACAGAGCAAGACTCTGTCTCAAAAAAAAAAAAAAAAAGGTACTGATTAATACATATTGTTAAGGAGAAGGATGGAAGATGGAGAGGGATTTCTGAACTCCTGTCTGACTGTTACAAAAATGATCTATTCTAAGGTCTACCTTAATGTATTAAACCCTAAGCAAACGAGAAATTCTGAGTCTGATTTTACTAAGGAATCCTTACAAGCCCTTAAGAAGGAAGCTATGGGCTATGAGAGGTTGTGTTATATGTATAAGAGGTTTCATCGTGAAGATATGTGCTTATGAGGAGTACTATGGGGAAGATGAGAAGAGATAGTGGCAAGAAGGGAGGGACTCACTTTTTTTTTTGAGATGGAGTCTTGCTCTGTCTCCCAGGCTGGAGTGCAGTGGCACGATCTCGGCTCACTGCAAACTCCACCTCCCAGGTGCCGCATCATTCTCCTGCCTCAGCCTCCCGAGTAGCTGGGACTGCAGGCACCTGCCACCCAGCCCTGGCTAATTTTTTGTGTTTTTAGTAGAGCCGAGGTTTTCACCGTGTTAGCCAGGATAGTCTCTCCTGACCTTGTTGTCACCGTCTCGGCCTCCCAAAGTGTTGGGATTACAGGCCTGAGCCACCGCGCCCAGCCGGGAGGGACTCACTCTTAGACTCACTGTCATCAAAGATGAAAGACTGCCTCAAGGGGGACATGTTCTTTTTTTTTTTTTTTTTTTTTTTTTTTTTTTGGGGGCAGTCACCGGCTGTGTCGCCCAGGCTGGAGTGCAGTGGTAGCGATCTGGCTCACTGCAGCTCCGCCTCCCGGGTCCGCGCCATTCTCCGCCTCAGCCTCCAGTGGCGGACACGAGTACCTGCATGCGGCTAGTTTTTTGTATTTTTAGTAAGAGCGGGGTTTCACCATGGCCCAGCCAGGATGGTCTCGATCTCTGACCTGGAAGTGATCCACCGCCTCGGCCTCCCAAAGTGCTGGGATTACAGGCTTGAGCCACCGCGCCCGGCCGGGGTTTATGTTCTTATAGGGAAGTGTAAAACAATTTTAATTCCACAGATGTCTTTATGACATAGCACTTGTTTTGGTTTCTTTATTCCAAGACAGTGCAGCTATTGAGCTCAGCAACCTTTCTTTGAAGAAAATGCACATGGGAACTTCTCTCTTTCTAGTTCTCTCAGCACTTGAATATTGAAACCAACTCTCTTGTTTTCTTCTAGGTGGAAAGAATCCCTAATTTTTTTTTTTTTTTTTTTGAGATGGAGTTTCTCTCTTGTTGCCTAGGCTGGAGTGCAGTGGCGCGATCTCGGCTCACCGCAACTCCTGCCTCCTGAGTTCAAGCGATTCTCCTGCCTCAGCCTCCCGAGGAACTGGGAGTACAGGCATGCGCCACCATGCCCGGCTAATTTTGTACTTTTAGTAGAGACGGGGTTTCTCCATGTTGGTCAGGCTGTTCTCAAACTCCCGACCTCAGGTGATCTGCTCTACTCAGCCTCCCAGAGTGCTGGAATTACAGGCATGAACCACTGCGCCCAGCACCTTTACACCTTTTTAAACACCTTTTTAAGAGTTCTTAAACACCTTTTTAAGAGTTCTCTTTTGCTTAAGAAAGAAAGAGACAGAGAGAAATGATTTAGGGTGAGGGCTTCTTGTTTGTTTTGTGTTTATATGCTCTGCCTCAGTTTTCTTGTGTTAACTTCAGGATGAAGAATAAATAAGATGACATTTAATGTCATCTCATAAAACTTAGCACATTTATTGTCCAATTAGTTAAGGCTCTTAATATATTTCTGTTCCCTTGTTAACTTACACCTTGGGCCTTGTTAAATCTTACAATTTTGCAGGGAAAAAACAAGGAAATATAAATACATCTAAAGAAATGGCGAATTCATCTGTAAAAAAAAAATCAATTCAACAATTATTCTATGAATGTTCTAGGGATGATTACAGTGTTTTCCAACCGTCTGGGCTGGCACAACATGGAACTACTACTTTCCCAATTTCAGAAGCGTCTTACATTTGGCATCCAGAGGGAGCTGTGTGACCTGGTTCGGGTATCCTTACTAAATGCTCAGAGAGCCAGGGTTCTCTATGCTTCTGGCTTTCATACTGTGGCGGACCTTGCTAGGGCAAATATTGTGGAGGTGGAGGTGATTCTGAAAAGTGCTGTGCCTTTCAAAAGGTAAGAGAATACCTTTACCTACATGGGCTTATTAAATTTAAAAAAATGTTAATTTTAAAATAGTAGATAATGTATTAAAGTATTTTTGTGTTAAATAATCTTATTATATACTTGGTGTAAGTGGAAGAAAATATGGCTACTTTTTCCCCCTTGCAGATTACTTTTTGTTTTGTATATTTTAAAAATAATACATGACTTAAAAACATTCCTACTAGAATGTCTGAGTGGGGCTGGGCACAGTGGCTCACGCCTGTAATCCCAGTACTTTGGGAGGCTGAGGCTGATTGCTTGAGCTTAGGAGTTCAAGAATAGCCTGGGCAATATAGCAAGATCTCATCGCTACTAAAATTTAAAAAAAAAAAAAAAAACTGGGTGTGGTGGCATGTGCCTGTAGTCCCAGCTACTTGGGGGTGTGAGGCTGGAGAGTTGGTTGAGCCCGGGAGGTTGAGGCTGCAGTGAGCCCTGATAGCGCCACTGAACTCCAGCCTGGGTGACAGAGTAAGATCGTGTCTCAAAAAAACTGAGCAAAAGTTTGGTATCAATGCTTTCTGCTTTGATGCATTTTGATTTTGATCTGCTTTGATGGATTTTGATAATTTTGATGTGATTTCATTATATATCTCAGGCTCATCTTACACTTTCATTAGACAAAAGCATTTTAAAATACATTCCTCTGAAATGTTTTTTGGAATGCTAGTGTCCCTCAAAACAATTTGTGAGAAGATTCCTTGATTTTTTTTGTGTGCGTATGTCTGCATAACCAATTTATTGAATGGGCTAGACTCAGTATATAAATCAAAGAATAGCTTAATTATTTTTTCTACCACTGTTTTTTGGAACTCTCTCTTATATGAAATCTCAGGCAGATTCTATAGGTATTTAGTTACTTTGAGGTACTAACAACCAGTTTTATTTTCAGGTATTAAACAATTTGTTCTAGATGGAAGCATCAATCTTATTTCCAGTTCAGTGTTTCTTCCCTCCCATTCACTTTAAACCTGACTCCCAGCTCTGAGACCTTAACCTGTGTGAGAAGGGGTGGGGTATAGTATTTTACTATCCTCTTTGCTCTTGCATATCTCTTCCTCATGGAAGACAATTTTTCCACAGACCAGGAGTAGAGGTGGGGGTAGGAGGGTGATGGAGATGGTTTGGTTTTAGGATGAAATAATTAGATTCCCATAAGGAGCACACAACCTAGATTACTTGCATGCACAGTTCACAATAGGGTTTGCTGCAGCTGATCTGACAGGAGGCAGAGCTCAGGCAGCAGTGCTCCCTTGCCTATAATTCACTTTCTGCTGTGCGACCCAGTTCCTAACAGGCCATGGACTGTTACTGGTCTACAGCTCGGGGGTTGAGGACCCCTGGTTTATTTTAACTGACCACTTGGAATCTGTTCACACTTGCACAGTTTAGAGGTCAGTCAGAGATTTGGGCAGAGTTTATATGAAGAATTAGGAGTTGTTCTTCACTGGTTATCTGTTCTATATTGCCTTCAATTTCCAACTAATGTAGTTACTCTTAACTCTCTTCTGACTTCTGTCAATCAGTGAACTCCAGGTTTTTATCTAAGTTTTTAGCCAACCTACAGGGTATTGACTGGACCCTGCCTTCAGGTAAAAAGTGAAAATTCACCCACTGCCATTTCTTTCTTGCAAGTCTCAACCCCCCTCCAGTTTCTGCTTTCTTTTTTGTTCATTTTCTAGTCCCTTCATATATTTTGTCCAGAGTTTATATTGTGTATTGTATAGGAGGATTTGTTTTCTTTCTTGTCTTTTTTTTTTTTTTTTTAGACAGAGCGAGACTCTGTCACCCTGGAGTGCAATGGTGTGATCTCGGCTCACTGCAACCTCTGCCTCCTGGGTTCAAGCAGTTCTCCTGTCTTAGCCTCCCAAGTAGCTGGGACTACAGGCCCATGCCACCACACCCGGCCAATTTTTGTATTTTTAGTAGAAACAGGGTTTTACCGTATTGGTCAGGCTGGTCTTGAACTCCTAACCTCAGGTGATACACCCACCTTTGCCTCCCAAAGTGCTGGGATTACAGGCATGAGCCACTGCATACAGCCTTTTAAAAATTTTTTTAAATGAGACAGGGTCCTGCTCTGTTGCCCTGGCTGGAGTGCAGTGGTGTGATCTTGTTTCACTGTAATGCCTCCTAGGTTTGAGCGATTCTCATGCCTCAGCCTCCCAAGCAGCTGGGATTACCGGTACCTGCTACCATGCCTGGCTGATTTTTTGTATTTTTAGTAGAGACAGGGTTTCACCATGTTGGCCAGGCTGGTCTCGAACTCCTTGCCTCAAGTGATTCGCCTTCCTCGGTCTCCCAAAGTGCTGGGATTACAAGCGTGAGCTACCGCGCCTGGCTGGATGTTTTTCAATGAAAGTTTTATGGCTTTCACTTTTTTAAAGGCTTCTATTTAAAGAATCTGTCTTAGCGAAGCCTTCCTTTATTATGCCGTTTAAAAGCTACAGAACCACCCACCCGTTTCTGGTGCCTCGTTTTTGTATACAACTCTTATCACCAGGTAATATAGAATGCATTTTAAACCTTTATTTTCTGAATTCCCCAGCTAGAATGTGCCATGAGAGCAGATACATTTCTCTCTCTCCTTCATTGCTATTTTTCCAGTTCCTAGAACAGCTCAGATTGAATGTTTAATAAATATTTGCCTTACGAATGAATGAATTCATTTCTGTCTTTTCCCATCTCTTTGTGTAGTGCCCGGAAGGCAGTGGATGAGGAAGAGGAAGCAGTTGAAGAACGTCGGAATATGCGAACTATCTGGGTGACTGGCAGAAAAGGTTTAACTGAAAGGGAAGCAGCAGCCCTTATAGTGGAAGAAGCCAGAATGATTCTGCAGCAGGACTTAGTTGAAATGGGAGTGCAATGGAATCCCTGTGCCCTGTTACATTCTAGTACATGTTCATTGACTCACAGTGAGTCAGAAGTAAAGGAACACACATTTATATCCCAAACTAAGAGTTCTTATAAAAAATTAACATCAAAGAACAAAAGTAACACAATATTTAGTGATTCTTATATTAAGCATTCACCAAATATAGTGCAAGACTTAAATAAAAGTAGAGAGCATACAAGTTCCTTTAATTGTAATTTCCAGGATGGGAATCAAGAACATCAGAGACATTCCATTTTCAGAGCAAGAAAATGGGCCTCTTTGGATATAAATAAAGAGAAGCCAGGAGCCTCTCAGAATGAGGGGAAAACAAGCAATAAGAAAGTTAAGACTTTTTCAGAGAAAACAAAAAAGGCACCTTTGAATTTCAATTCAGAAAAGATGAGCAGAAGTTTTCGATCTTGGAAACATAGAAAGCATCTAAAGCAATCTAGGGACAGCAGCCCCCTGAAAGACTCTGGAGCATGTAGAATCCATTTACAGGGACAGACTCTGTCTAATCCTAGTCTTTGTGAAGACCCATTTACCTTAGATGAGAAGAATACAGAATTTAGAAATTCAGGGCCATTTGATAAAAATGTATCTTTGAGTGGTAAGGAAAAAGATAACAAAACATCATTCCCATTACAAATAAAGCAAAGTTGTTCACGGAACATAACACTAACTAATGACAATTTTGTGGAAGATATTGTCACAGGATCTCAGAGTAAAAATGTGACTTGTCAGGCCACTGGTGTGGTTGGTGAAAAGGGCAGAGGAGTAGCTGTTGAGGCAGAAAAAATAAATGAAGTGCTGATACAAAATGATTCAAAAAACCAGAATGTTTATGTGAAACACTGTGACACCGATCCAATTAACCAGTACCCGCAAAAGCAATCTCATGAACAGACAAGCACTTTTACCAAACAGAAAAATATAATAGAGAGACAAATGCCCTGTGAAGCAGTCAGTAGTTACATAAATAGAGACTCAAATGTTACTATTAATTGTGAAAGGATAAAGCTTGATACGGAGGAAAATAAACCAAGTCATTTTCAGGCATTAGGAGATGATATAAGCAGAACTGCAATACCCAGTGAAGTACTTCCATCAACTGGAGCATTTAGCAAATCAGGAGGCCAGCATGAGAATTTTCTAAATATTTCTAGACTACAAGAAAAAACAGGTACTTACACAACAAACAAAACTAAAAATAATCATATTTCTGACTGTGATTTTGAAGATAGTTTCTACCTGGATACTCAGTCAGAGAAAATAATGCAACAGATGGCAACTGAAAATACCAAACTAGGAGCAAAGGACACCAACCTGGCAGCAGGGATAATGCAGAAGAGCGTAGTCCAACAGAACTTGATGAACTCTTTTCAGAAAGAGTGTCACGTTCCTTTTCCTGCTAAGCAGCATCCTCTAGGAGTGACTAAGATAGATCATTTGGATCTTAAGACTGTAGGTACTATGAAACAAAGCACTGATTCACATGGGGTTGATATCCTGACTCCAGAAAGCCCAATTTTCCATTCTCCAATACTATTGGAGGAAAATGGTCTTTGTTTTAAAAAGAATGAACTTTCTGTTACTGATTCTCAATTAAATAGTTTTCTTCAAGGTTATCAAACACAAGAAACTGTGAAACCAGTTATACCTCTGATTCCTCAAAAGAGAACTCCCACTGGTATAGAAGGAGAATGTCTTCCAGTTCCTGAAACAAGTTTGAATATGAGTGATAGTTTACTCTTTGATAGTTTCAGTGATGACTATCTAGTAAAAGAACAATTACCTGATGTGCAAACGAAAGAACCCCTTCCTTCAGAAGTAACATCACACCATTTTAGTGATTCTCTGTGTCTACAACAAGAAGACCTAATTAAAAAATCAAATGTAAATGAGAATCAAGATACCTGCCAGCAGTTGACTTTTTCCAATGATGAATCTGTTATATTTTCAGAAATGGATTCTGTTCAGATGGTTGAAGCTTTGGACAATGCGGATATACTTCCTGTTCAAGAGAAGCATCATACTGTAGTATATCCTAGAGCATTAGAACTAAATGATCCAGTACTTGATGAGCACCACCAAGGTGATCAAGATGGAGGAGATCAAGATGAAAGGGCTGAAAAATCAAAATTAACTGGGACCAGGCAAAATCATTCATTCATATGGTCAGGGGCATCATTTGATCTAAGTCCAGGACTGCAAAGGATTTTAGATAAAGTGTCCAGTCCACTAGAAAATGAAAACCTAAAATCAGTGACTATAAACTTGTCTAGTTTGAATGGAAAAAATACAGAGTTAAATGAAGAACAAGAAGTTATTTCAAACTTGGAGACAAACCAAGTGCAGGGAATTTCATTTTCTTCTAATAGTGAAGTAAAAAGCAAGATTGAGATGCTAGAAAACAATGCCAATCATGGTGAAACCTCATCCCTCTTACCTCGTAAAGAAAGCGATATAGTTGATGATAATGGTCTCATTCCTCCTACACCCGTTCCAACGTCTGCTTCTAAGCTGACATTTCCAGGGATTCTTGAAACACCTGTAAACTGTTGGAAAACTAATAATGTTTTACAACCTGGTGAAAGTTATTTATTTGACTCACCTTCAGATATTAAAAACCACGATTTAAGTCCAGAGAGTAGAAATGGGTTCAAAGACAACAACCCTATTAGTGACACAGGCTTTTCACTTCAGTTATCACAGGATGGATTACAGTTAACTCCAGCCTCAAGCAGTTCAGAAAGTTTGGCCATAATTGATGTAGCAAGTGACCAAAATCTTTTTCAAACATTCATTAAGGAGTGGCGGTGCAAAAAGCGATTTTCCATCTCACTGGCTTGTGAAAAGATTAGAAGTTTCACATCTTCTAAAACTGCTACTATTGGTGGTAGGTTTAAGCAAGGTAAGAACTTTTTTAATTTTATTTTTTCATGTTTATAAACTAGTAGACTGAGATAAGAGATTTCTCAATGTTAGGTATTAAATATAATCTGTTCAAATTGTAGTGTGTATCTCCGCTGTGGATTTATGTATAGAACAGCCTTATTTATTCAGCATACCTAAATTGATAATTAATGGTAGTTGCCCTCCAGTATAAAAGGAACATGTAATATATATTAGAATAAAAGTTTACAAAAATAAGGATAATATATATTTTGAATATGAATGTGACAGTTCTTTTATGGTATATTAATGTTGTAACATAATGGTTTTTATTAATCATCAGTGCTCATGAATTCTTTTTTTTTTTTTTTTTTTTTTTTTTTTTTTTTTTTTTTTTTTTGAGATGGTTTCTTTCTCAGTTGCCCAGGCTGGAGTGCAGTGGCGTGATCTTGATCTTGGCTCACTGCACCCTCCACCTTCTGAGTTCAAGTGATTCTCCTTCCTCAGCCTCCCAAGTAGCTAGAAGTACAGGCATGTGCACCGTGCCTGGCTAATTTTTGTATTTTTAGTAGATATGGGGTTTCATCATGTTGTCCAGGATGGTCTCAAACTCCGGACCTCAAGTGATCCGCCTGTGTTGGCCTTTCAAAGTGCTGGGATTACAGGCATGAGCCACTGCACCTGGCCATATGAATTATTGTTATTATTATTTTTAGACAGAGTCTTGCTGTTGGCCAGGCTGGAGTGCAGTGGTGTGATCTCAGCTCACTGCAACCTCTGCCTCTCAGGTTCAAGCAATTCTCCTTTTTCAGCCTCCTGAGTAGCTGGGACTACAGGCGCACGCCACCACACCCGGCTAATTTCTTTTTTGTATTTTGGTAGAGACAGGGTTTCACTGTGTTAGCCAGGATGGTCTCAATCCCCTGACCTCGTGATCCACCTGCCTCAGCCTCCCAAAGTGTTGGGATTACAGGCATGAGCCACCATGCGTGGCCTCATAAATTATTTTCTATTAAATTGTAATATCCTTGTTTGCTTATGTAATTACAAAAGTACATTGCTAATAGGAACTTTGTTCTTCACAGTGTACATTAGCTACATTTTCCAAGATTTATCTTGAGTAGAATTTAGACCTCCACTGATAGTCATGAATTGTATACGGAAATGTTGCTTCCAAAACCTTGCGGAGCCCTTCCAGGTTTTGAGAGAGTTGAACCTTTTGGTCAAGTAAGGCTGTGTATATTCCTGTCTTATTGCATGAACTCTGCCTTCTGGATTGTGGGGACCAGTTGTAGACAGCTTGACAACCTGCTGTGGAAATCAGGTGTTTGATTAGGTTTATTAAACCTTGCTGTTTTATGAATTAATTTGTTCATAAAGGTTTGGGTATTTGTCTGATTTTCAATTCATGGAGCAGATGTGTTAACCACAACTTTTATGTACTTTTAGTGTTGAATAGCACTTTCCATTTTTGATGCAACAAACAAAATTGGGCACATTTTCTGTATCAGGCTATATAATAGAGGCTAGAGGGATAAAAAAGTTCACCTAAATTTAATAAATATGTACTAAGTTCTTACGTGCCAGTTATTTTCCTGATACTAGGGATATAATTATCGATAAGACAGATTGATTCGTGACCTTTATAAAATTCGAGATACATTATTTTAGGAAAAAATGTTGACTCTAGATACAAAATTATACTTCACTAGGGAATAATAGTCTTTATTTTTCTGGAGTTTCTTAGCCAAGAATTGCTGAATTTGCTGTAAAATATTTGTAGTATGCAAATGATCTGTATTTTTGTTTGAGTTATAAAATTTGAAATGCAGCCTCTCTTTTTTGAACTTAATCGCTATAGATTTAACAAATCTTTGGTTGCTTTTTCATAGTGACGGTTATCTTAATTGATGAGAAGCCTGGAAAGATCTTACTTATACTTAAAATGACTGTCCAAATACCTATTTTTTTAAGGAAATTTTGCCTATCAAAGATAGATTTTTTATTATAATTGTTTTAACAATTTATATAATGTCTTTATTTTTAGAGATTTTTACCTATTTCACTTTTGTTTTACTTAGCTAGCTCACCTCAGGAAATTCCTATTAGAGATGATGGATTTCCTATTAAAGGTTGTGATGACATCTTGGTGGTTGGACTGGCAGTATGCTGGGGTGGAAGGGATGCCTATTATTTTTCATTGCAGAAGGAACAAAAGCATTCTGGTAAGTAATGAGTATTTGAGTAAGTCACTATGTAATTAGTGTAACATCCATTAGGGTAGTGATCTTATATTTTGAGAATAATTTCCTGATATTTACCTAGGATTTATTTTTAGAGTTTAAATTTCTTTTTTTTTTTTGAGACAGAGTGTCATTCTTGTTGCCCAGTCTGGCTTGCAATGGCCTGATCTTGGCTCAATACAACCTTCACCTCCTGGGTTCAAGCGATTCTGCCTTAGCCTCCCAAGTAGCTGCTATTACAAGCATGTGCCACCACGCCGGCTAATTTTGTATTTTTTTTAGTAGAGACAGGGTTTTCCCATGTTGGTCAGGCTGGTCTTGAACTCCTTACCTCAGGTGATCCACCCGCCTCGGCCTCCCAAAGTGCTGGCGTGAGCCACTGTGCCCGGCAAAACTTGTAATTTTTTGGAGAGCAGCTGGCATATACGTTATTGCATATATTAACTAGAATTAATGTTTTAAGAAGCACTTCCTTACTTCTCCCTGCCTGTCACATGAGGCTATTAATGCTATGGGTTTTTCCTCTGAGTGGGCAGTGAAGCCTCAGGAACTCTCTTGCCATTTTCAGGGTTTGCTTTTGAAGACTAAAGTATGGCAGTTTATTTTCAGTCTTTTGTCCTCCCATTGAATGGGTCTGAAACTCATCTAGAGGGATCGTTGAGCTAGAGGTCTATAGTAGTCGAATCATATAAACTTTGGAGAAGTCTTTGGAATGGAAAGGATGTAATCTGGAAATACCCTGTGATCTGACTATGGTTGTTGGATACCCCAGCTGATAGGTTGGTTTTGGACAGGAGCAAAATTAATAAGGAAACATTTTAAAGGATGCTGTATAGTGTCTGTTCCTTAGTAAGCATGAAATATTTTCAGTTGTTTTGCAGGAAAATATGTTGGGGTGAGTAGTTACTTAAGCTTTTTCTTTATTTGGATAGAATAGTATCTGTTCATACTAAATCTCTCTTTAAAATTTATTTCCAAATACTTTTCCTGTCTTTAACTCCTCATTCTGGGAAATTTTGTTTTTAGAAGTATTAATGCTTAATATTTTCTCCCACCTAATTAAGTAGAGCATTAAAAATCTTCTAGCCCAAACCATAATTTTTAGATTATGATGCACTTCGTCTACATAGCTGATATGACCTTGATAAGATGCTGAATTACTCGTCACATGGAACCAGACCCTTAGGCTTCTAGTCTTTTTCAGTCTTTCTACTAAAGATTGCTGCTTCAAATGAAAACATGTAGTTTTTGCCTTAAAACTGTGTTTTCCTTTTTTTTTTTTTTTTTTAAAGAAATTAGTGCCAGTTTGGTTCCACCTTCTCTAGATCCAAGCCTGACTTTGAAAGACAGGATATGGCACCTTCAATCTTGCTTGCGAAAGGAATCTGATAAAGAATGTTCTGTTGTCATCTATGACTTCATCCAGAGCTATAAAATTCTTCTTCTTTCTTGTGGCATCTCCTTGGAGCAAAGTTATGAAGATCCTAAGGTTCTATGTCTTATTTAATTTTTATATACTTAAAACATTTTTAGTGTTAATTCTTAAATGACTTGGTATTTCCTTAGCTTCAGTAATGCAGCTTAAGAATTTTAGTCAATTCTTTATTCAATAATCTCATCTACCCAGAATAGAATATCATGCACCAAATATCTCTGTGTAGATAAAAACAGAGATGTCACAAATTTGGAGCCCTAAAGTTTATGTCTTTCCTCAGAGATTTTGAAAAAATTTTAATTTGGGTCATAAGTCCTAAGTTTTCTGTCTAATAGTAAATTGGAAGTGAAATGAGAACAGATTTAGGTATATGATAGCAGAAGGTTTTAAATATTCATGAGGGTGGAGGCAGAAAATTGGAAAAGAGTGTGAATAAGATGTCAAAAAGGATTGTAGTTAGTGGCCATTTAGCATAGAGGCAAATCCCCTTACTGGCTCCTGAGAACTTTCCTTTATAATAGCAAAGTTTGATGCACTCTTCATAATGATGACTCAGTTAAAAAACCTGTTAACCTTTACATGAGACTGTTTCATTCAGTATTCCCCTATAAAACTTTATTCTTAACCTACAAAAGAAATAATTGGGTCATATAGTAAAGTAATTGTCAGAATTGTGAACAGGGCTTAGATTCCCTTATTCTGATCCAGTTAATGATCTGCTTGATCTAGTATTAGAAACTACAGGACTCCTACTCATGAGGAGGTTGGAAATGGCAATCAAATGAATAATTGGATGGTTTTCTGGTGACAAACCCCCCATCCTGAGGGGAAAGTCTAGAGGCTTTCTGAAACTCTGGATATAAACTTTTAATGGTAAAACATTTATGCCTCACTTCTTTTTTTTTTTTTTCTTTGAGACAAAGTTTTGATCTTGCTGCCCAGGCTGGAGTGCATTGGTGCAATCTCAGCTCACCGCAACCTCCACCTCCCAGGTTCAAGCAATTCTCCTGCCTCAGCCTCCTGAGTAGCTGGGATTACAGGTGCCCACCACCACACCCAGCTAATATTTTGTATATTTAGTAGAGACAGGGTTTCACCATGTTGACCAGGCTAGTCTTGAACTTCTGACCTCAGGTGATCAACCCGCCTCAGTCTCCCAAAGTGCTGGGATTACAGGTGGCAGCCACCGCGCCCGATACCTCACTTCTTTTAGTGTTGAAAGAACTAAATATACCTAAAACCTCACAGTAGCCCATCTTTATTACAGTAGCTTAGCCCAAATTAGCCTAGTAGAGGAGTCCATCTTCATTTTCAGACGCATGGTTTGAGTTTGCTGAGACCCACTTGTTTGTCAAGCCTACTGCTAAACTGGTTCGGCCTGAGCATTGTAGTAATGGAATAGTTACAACTTTTCTTTCTTTGAAAGCCATTGCTGTTATTGCTACCAAAAATGAGTCCTGTTACAATTATTCTTTCCTTCTCCTTTCCTGGGAAAACCACTGAATAAATATTAAATGAAAATGAGTGAGGTTAGAAATAAGCTTTCTTTTTTTCCCTTTTCATTTAGAGGTACAAAAGTGTCTTCGAAAAAAAATCAGGAAAATATTCTCATTGCTATCCCATTCAGGTGGCATGCTGGTTACTAGATCCAGATTCTCAGGAGCCGACTCTTCATAGCATAGTTACCAGTTTTCTTCCTCATGAGCTTCCACTCCTAGAAGGGATGGAGACCAGCCAAGGGATTCAAAGCCTGGGGCTAAATGCTGGCAGTGAGCATTCTGGGCGATACAGAGCATCTGTGGAGTCCATTCTCATCTTCAACTCTATGAATCAGCTCAACTCTTTGTTGCAGAAGGAAAACCTTCAAGGTAAAAACCAAGTTTCTGGCATTTTTATGTTATAGATTAGAGATAGAGATTTAGCCACTCTTTATCAAAAATGGGTAAATTACGTATTTATGTAAATCCTACCTTTGGATTGTCTAGTGCTTTTTTTCTGTAAAAGGCCAGAGAGTAAGTAAATATTTTTGGCTTTGTGAACCAAACAATCTCTATCACGAATACTCTGCCATTGTAGCAAAAGAGCAGCTGTAGACAAGACCAAAACAAATGGCTGTCTTCCAATAGCACTTTACAAAAACATGCATCTAGTGTTAGTTTGGCCATAATTTGCTGACTTCTGGCCCTTGTGTGAAGAAAATTACAAAATGGCATTTATGCAGTTGTTGCTAATTCTGTATTTGAACTTTATCAAATAATTTTTATTCACACTTAGAAGACATCCTTAATGGATTTCAAAGAGTTAACTCTTTTCTTTTTGAAACTGTTAACCAACAGATGTTTTTTCACAGCAAAGGATAGTCATGAGAGTCTCTTTGTTCCCGCATAGCAAATAACATGAATTTATTGTCATTGTTATCTGCTGGCCCAGATTGAGCACCCTGACTACAGAGAGCTTAACGGATGCTTATGATAGAGATGTGAGGTAGAACAAATTTGGCTTCATTGTGAGGAGATGACTGAATTTATTGACTGATCAATAGGTACTAGAAAATAGATGGATGAGTTCATACAGACTAGGGTTTGGATCTGGACTATCCACTTACGAGCTGAGGGACTTTGGGCAAACTACTGAAACTGTAAGTCTGGTTCTTATAAAGTTGTTCTAAGGATTAAATAAGATAGTGAATATAATATGGACAGTGTTCGTCATAGAGCAGGTGCTTATTATGTTAGTTGATTATTATAATTTTTAACTCTCACCATTTCAATGTGCTTTTGAAAGCTCCTTTTTTTCTGCACTTTCAAAAATGTATGGCTAGCCTGGCTCAGTGGCTCCTGCCTGTAATCCCAGCTACACAGGAGTCTAAGGTGTGAGGATCACTGGAGCCCAGAAGTTTGAGACCAACCTGGACCACATAGTGAGACCCCATCTCAAAAAAAAAAGGGTGGTTAGGAGGTATTAAATGCATTTTTATACATTGTTAATGCTTTCCTATTCATAGAATTCAAGAATTGAAGTGCATTGAGATAAGGGAAGTTTTGGGAGAGAATGTAGACAGCTATCAGATTTAGTTTGAATATAATTATTTCTTTGTAGAAAGAGATATAGATACGTTTTATTTTTAAAATTTTTCTGTTAGCCAGGAGGTATTCTCATCTGATATAGAAAGATATTTTTACTACAACTTTGATTTCCTTAATAACTGTAAGATTATTCAGTTATTTCTTTTTGAGTATATTTGGTAAGCTATATATACCTATTTTTTTCCAGTTTTTTTTTCTTTTTATTACTCCGCTGTGACATTCCCAACCTATATATTTTTAAGGAATTTATGTTTCATCTAAATTTTCAAATTTATTGGTATACAGCTATTGCTAAGTCTCTCTTTTTTACATCTCTGGTTTATTTGTTATATCCTCTTTTTCTTTCATAATATTATTATTTAATGTCACTTGAAATTTTGCCAATTTTCTAGTCTTTTCAAAGAACCAACTTTTGTCTTTGATTCTTCCTATTACTTTTGTTTTCTATTTCCTTGATTTCTGTCCACATCTATATTATCTATTTCCCCTTACTTTATTTTGTAGTCCTTTTTCAATATTCCTCTTTGACCTTAAAACCATTACTTCTCAAATTATTTTTTTTCTTTTCTAACTTAAGAATATAAGGTGGCGGGGTGCAGTGGCTCACGCCTGTAATCCCAACACTCTGGGAGGCTGAGGCGGGTGGATCACTTGAGGCCAGGAGTTTGAGACCAGCTGGCCAACATGGTGAAACCCTGTCTCTACTAAAAATACAAAAATTAGCTGGGTGTGGTCGCATGCACCTGTAATCCCAGCTACTTGGGAGGCTGAGGCATGAGAATAACTTGAACCCCGGAGGCGGAGTTGGCAGTGAGCAGAGATTCTGCCACTGCACTCCAGTCTGGGCAATAGAGTGAGGATCTGTATCACACAAAATGTATATATATATGGCTATAAATTTTCCTCAAAGCACTACTTTTATTGTATTCCACAATTTTGATGTGTACACACACACACACACACACACACACACACACACACCTTTTTTTTGTTTTTTGTAGAGATGGGGGTCTTGCTGTGTTGCCCAGACTGGTCTTGAACTCTTGCCCTCAAGCAGTCCTCCCAAAGTGCTGGGATTACAGGTGTGAGCCACTATTCCTGGCCTGATATATAATATTCTTATCATGCTAGATATTTTTAGATTTCTGGTATATTTTTTCACTCAAAAATTATTTAGAAGAATGATTTTTAATTCCTAAATATTTAGAAACTTTTATTTTGTATTTTTATTATCTTTAAACTTAATTGTGTTGTAGTTAGAGTACATGGTTATGTAATACTTATTCTGGAAATTTTTAGAGAACAATTAATGATCTAAAACTTGAACTATTGTGTAAGTGCTCTATGTGCACACAAAAGAATGTGTACTCTAATTCTGGATGCACAATTTTATATGTCTGTTAAGTCAAAGTTGTTTTCAAAATATTCTATGTCTTATTTTCCCTGTAATTCAATCAGTTTTGTTTTGAGGCCGTTTTATTAGGTGTGTATGTGTTTAAAATTGATTTGTCTTCCTGGTGAATTAAACCTTCTATTATTGTATTATGACCATCTGTATAACAAATAATGATTTTTATTCTTAGTCTGTCTTCTTATATGAATATGGCAACATCAGCTTTCTCTTAATATTACTTCGTATAGCTTTTTTCTACCCCTTTTAACCTTTCTAGGTTCCTATCTTCAGACATGTCTTATAAACAAAGTATAGCTTATTTATTTTTCAGGCTTACCATATTTTTTTTTTTTGCAAGTTTGCCAATTTATTGTGATCATTGATGTATTTCTGCTTATTATGATTATTGATACACACTTGTTCTCTATTTTCCTACTATTTTACTTTGTTTCCAGTCACTTTTTGTTTTGTAAGTAGTTCATTCACAGTTGTGCAATATTCTTAACTAGTCGTTATCTGCAATTTGGGGATCTGAATTTGTTCTTGGTTGTTTCTTCTGAGTCCTATTCACATTTCTTTGCTGTCTTGTATTTTTCACATTTTTTGTGAGTTCATACAGGATTTATTATGATCAAGGATCCCTGCAGGACTTACGTGGGGAAATCTTCCCTTAGAAAGGTTTTGCTCCTGCCTCTGCTGGGTACCACATTACTCCGCATCCAAGGACCACAGTAACCTTTGAGAGTTTTGTTTCAGAACAGGAGTCTGAGACTCAGCTCCTCATCCTGTTGTTGTTTCAAGGATCCATATCCCCTTAACTTTTTTTGCTATGGGACTCCATTCCCATAATGACCTTGCTCCTTCCTAATGGCTATGGATGCAGTCTAGCTTCCTGCCAGTCTCACTTTGTGCTTCTCTGATTGTTCCTGTTTTGACCCAAGTTCATTATTTCTCTAGTCTCAAGTAACATGAATTTCTCCACTAGTTCCAGGCTTCTAAAGCCAGGCTCTGACAGCTTCGTACCTTCTGCAGGTGGTTAGAAGCCAGTAACTCTCATTTGTTTCTTTGCTTTTCATGGTGGTTATGGGTGTCCCTGGAGATTTCTCATGCTAATTGAGACCAGCAGTGCCTCAAATTATGTGCTTGTGTGGAGCTGGGAAGGGTGGGCCAGGGTTGCTCAGATTCCTAGTGACTCAATACTGGAAGCTGAATTGTTAGGGATTCTTTCTTAATGATTTAGGACAGCATTTCCTATAGTACATTCCATGGATGCTTACTTTTCAAGATGTTAAGAAGTATTATATGAAAAAAGGATTTAATGGTCAAATAAGTTTGGGACTTTCACTTAAAATAAAATTAAATAGTTGTCTTTGCTTCAGGTCCTCTCAGGGCCTTAATATATAAGTTAAGTCTGCCTTATCCAAAATGTGGGACCAGAAGTGTTCTTACATTTCAGATTTTTTTGGATTTTGGAATATTTGCATATACATAATGAGATATCTTGGGGATGAGACCCAAGTCTAAATGTAGAATTCATATATACCTATAGACATAGCCTAAAGATAATTTTATACAATGTAATAGTTTTGTGCACAAAATAAAATTTGTGTACACGGAACCATCAGAAAGCAAAGGTGTCACTGTCTCAGTCACTCATGTAGGCAGTCTGTGGTTGTCTGGCAGAAAAGAGATATTGAAACTGAATGGGGCAAGGAGGGACTTTTTTCCTTTAGAGACGCTGAATAAACTTTGTGTTGTACACCTGCATTTTGACTGTGCCCTGTCACATAAAGTCAGGTATGGACTGTCCTACTTGTGGTGTCATGTCAGTGCTCAGAAAGTTTCAGATTTTGGAGCATTTTGGATTTCAAAGTAAAGTTGATTGTTATGCTCCTGCTAGGAGTAGAAGCAGAAACATCTTTGGAGAAATATAGTCTCTTGTAATCCAGACTAGCCATAAGATTGCCAACTCTTCTACTCTCTGCAGAGACAAGGATAGTTGTCCAGTGCTAAACTAGCATGTACTTTTCCACCTTTCATTGTTGGCTTGAGGATGCTGCTTGGGAGACTGGCTCCTGAAGGATACCTTGGTAGCGTTTCTGGATTTTTCTAGATGAATTCTGTATAGTTTAAGTAAGGCTGCTAATCTAGCCACTTAGCCAATGAATTAACATTTCAATTTTCTTTTTTTCTTCCAGATGTTTTCCATAAGGTGGAAATGCCCTCTCAGTACTGCTTGGCCTTGCTCGAACTAAATGGAATTGGCTTTAGTACTGCAGAATGTGAAAGTCAGAAACACATAATGCAAGCCAAGCTGGATGCAATTGAGACCCAGGCCTATCAACTAGCTGGCCACAGTTTTTCTTTCACCAGTTCAGATGACATCGCTGAGGTTGTATCATGGGGATAGGGATATAGATAAATAATTTTTAGAGTTAAAATGATTGTGGGGTGTGTGTGTGTGTGTGTGTGTATTTACCTGGACACTAAAGATCACTAAAATGAAACAGCCAGTTAACCAGATTGCTTTGGGGATATTCTAGCATCTAATTTGTAAATTATATCTGTATATTTTATACAGATTATAAATTATAATTATATACAGATATAAATTATATACAGATATAATTTACAAATAAAGGAAGGTAATAAAGAGGACTTCTAGAAAGTAAGCTCCTCAAGAAGGAGATTTGCCTGGAACAGAGGAGGGACTCACTAAGTATTTGTTGAAGAAATGATTGGTAGTGGTGGTTGCATGACAGCATAGCTATTTCTCCAGAAAGTTAGTCATTTCATGAGCCCTTACCCCTTCCTTGCTTGCCCTAACATCTTTCTATAGAATAGGAAACTGGACATTTCTCTGAGATTAAATGAAAAAGGGATTTTTGTGCTCATGAATTCTCATCATTTAACTCCCACTGGTAAGGGAGAACATGCAGTATTTGATTTTCTGTTCCTTCGTTAACATATTTTAAAGAAAATGAGGAACTTGATTTCTCTTATTCATGTGTTGAATTCAGTGGTGCCCTTTTTTTTTTATTTTTGGTATCCGCTTTTAAAGTCCCCAAGCCAATGCCTAGCTGACTGCACATAAAATTACATAGGGAACTTACAGAAAATATAGAATCTCTGTTTCAGCACAAGTAGGTTTGGGGCAAGGCAGGAATTGCTGCCCTTGTGATTCAGATGGGCCTGAAAGCATGTAAGCTACAGGTCTCAAGCAAACCCTGGACTAAGAGTAAAGGACCTTTCATATTATTGGCTTCTTCTTAGTCCTGCATGTCAAAATGGCAGTTACCTGGAAGGTAATTTGTATGAGAAGTTTCACAGTTAATTCTGAAAGCTTCACCAAAAAAAAAAAAAAAAAAAAAGCTTAAGCTAAAGAACTTCTACATATATAACTTGAGATCTTTGTGTTGTCTTTATTCATAATGGGTCTCTCTTCCTGGGTTTGTTGCCTTATTGTTCCTTTAATAGTGTTTTATTTTTCCTATCCAGTTACTTGATTTTTTTCTCCCATACTGCCATTCGTGTACCCTTCGATACCTGTACTAGGGTTGCCTGATAAAATATGGCACAATAAAATATGGCACATCCAGTTTCAATTTTGTATTTCATCCTGTCATTTTTGAAAACATGGATGAACCTGGAGGATGTTATGCTAAGTGAAATAAGCCAGTTAAAGAAAGATAAGTACCATATGTTTCAGATGATCTCACTATATGTGGAATCCAATGAAGTTGAACTCCTTGAAGTGGAAAGTGGAACAGTTGTTACCAGAGGCTGGGGAAGTAGGGAGTGGGGAAATGGGGAGTTGCTAATCAAAGGGTATAAAGTTTTAGATAGGGGAATGGGGAATTGTTTATCAAAGGGTACAAAGTTTCAGATAAACAAGAGGAATCGATTCTAAGATTTATTGTACACAGGGTGGCTATAGTCAATAATAATGTATTATATATTTCAAAGTAAGAGAGTAAATTTCAAATGTCTTACCATAAAAAAATGATAGGTCTAAGTGTGGTGATTAATATGTTAATCAGCTTAATTTAATCACACCACATTGTATACTTACATCAAAGCATCATCCTGTACCCCATGAATGTATACAACTATAATTTGTCAATAAAAAATTTTGAATGTCAGGTAAACAATGAAGAACAATTTAGTATAAGTATGCCCCATGCAACTCAAATTTAACTGGGCATTTTGTAATTTTATTTGGTATGTGTGGCGACCCTAATCCCTATACATGCATATGTTCACATCTGTGTAACACAGTTCTTGGGCTAAGTAGTTACTGACATCTGCAGAAAGCCTCAGTACTTTTCATTCCTAAGACCCCAGTTGAAACTGGAACCAGATCATTATTTCTGTCATCATTAATATTCTAGGGAAGCACAGGGATTATCTTCCCTTCCATCCCTGGCCCAACTTGTGGGAAAAATTCTTGTGCTTACACAAATAGTTTCAATTTTTAGAATTATTACTGGGAAAATAATTCAAGGTTCATTAAAACCCACTCAAAATATATAAGTGAATGATTAGGTATAGTAGATAATGTTCTGAATTGCCCTAGTTTCATCCCCTCTAATCTGAGCTTGTGAGTGTTACAAGGAATCTTCCACCTTCTGCACAGCGTGGTCCTGGTGTCTTCAGTGGGTGCTGCCAGCCCTCTCTAGCATTCATTATTGCCACATTGTTTTGGCCACCTTCTCCTAACTTTTTGTGCCTAGGGACTGTCAGGGCCCAGCATTGTAGTGGTGGTACTAGATGACTTTTTAAACCCCTTCCTACTTTAGTGTTTTCTGATTTTTGTAATGAGACAATAGCCATGTAAGCGTCCATGTTGATCTATGGGGCTTAACTGATTGAACAGGCTCATTTAGGAGAGCTCACAATTCTTACAGCAATAAGTCTCAATGTTAATAACTTGTTTGCCAGTTGCTCAGCACAGCGTGTATACATGCCTGTGTTCCTGACTGCTTAAAAGCTGGCTGGGTGTGGTGGCTCATGCCTATAATCCCAGCACTTTGGGAGGCCGAGGTGGGTGGATTGCTTGTGCTTAAGAGTTTGAGACCACCCTGGCCAACATGGCGAAATCCTGTCTCTACCAAAGATACAAAAATTAGCCTGGCATGGTGGTGCACGCCTGTGGCCCCAGCTACTCGGGAAGCTGAGGTGGGAGGATCACTTGAGCTCAGCAAGTCAAGGCTATAGTGAGTTGTGATCACACCACTACACTCTGGCCTGGGTGACAGTGAGATCCTGTCTCAAGAAAAAAAAAAAAAAAGGCCTGTGTTAGTATTAATCTGATAGTGCCTAATTAGAATATGGATAGACTACCTGACATATACATTTTCATTGCCATCATTTATTAAATGCGGTAATTCCAAATTATCCGGAGAAACATTATTTCAATCCATGTTGAACTGTAGAGATTGTTTTCTAAAATAACTTAAAATATTTTCTAAATGATAGTCCTTGCAAGTTTCATTCTTGACTAAAGAGGCATTAATTTCTTGCAGGTTTTATTTTTGGAATTGAAGTTGCCCCCAAATGGAGAGATGAAAAACCAAGGCAGCAAGAAAACTCTGGGTTCCACCAGAAGAGGGAATGACAATGGACGCAAGCTAAGGCTAGGAAGACAGTTCAGCACTAGTAAGGTGCTCTTTGGGGCAGTCACAGAGCAGGGCAGAACCTAAACTGCTTTTAACATTTTGGTGTCTAGAAAGAATGCTGATGAAATCAAGATCTTAGCCTACCATTTGAATTTACCCAGATATAAATTAACACATTGGTTTGTGGTTTGGTAGCCCACAAATTCTGTGGAGATATTCCAGCATGGAAAATCTGAATCATAATCTAAGTTAGCAGTTGTGTCCTTCCTTCCTATCATTAACATGGTATAAAGGTTTATAAAGTTGAGCCACCGTGCCCGGCTAATTTTTGTATTTTTAGTGGAGACAGGGTTTCACCATGTTGGCCAGGCTGGTCTTGAGCTCCTGACCTCAAGGGATCCTCCTGCCTCGGCCTCCCAGTGTGCTGGTATTACAGGCATGAGCCACTGCACCAGGCCCTGATTTAAGAATTTAATCTGTTAATTTCAAAGTAAAATTGTTAATCATAATCCATGGAAACTATATGCATTAGTGGGATGGAAGAAAGGGCTTAATTTTACTTTTTACTGATGTTTCAGGGGAAAAATAGGGTAGAAAATATAGCCATAGAGCTATCCAAGTTGCCCTTGTGTAGAATTGTGGTCCTTATACCGTTATCTATGATTTGTCTGCTCCTAGGAAGTTTCTTTAGCTCCAGGCTATAGCACATTTTTTTATTTAATCTCACTGGCCTTTTTACTCACAAGTTTCTGTTCCTTAATAGTTCACTGAAAGTCTATAGTATGAAAAATTCAAACTTTTAAAAATAAATGTCTCCTGATGACCTTCATATGGAAACCATATTAAGTATCCGGGCAAGCACAAAAACAACTGGTATACTTCCAGTCATGTGAGGAGTGAAGGAGGAAAATGCATAAAGAAAACAGATGATGTAAAATAAACTTTTGGTGGGGTGTGCGGAGGCAGTTACTTTGTTAGACTGACAATTCATTGATTTTTTTTGAAAAAGGTAGTTTTAAATTGATAGTGCTCAGTATTACCACATTTGCATTTTATAAACTATAGTTATAGTTTTATCAATATGGTGGTTTAAAAAAAAAACCCAAGTAAGAGTTTTGAGTTGTAGATATTACTCTCAAATTTAATTCTGAGATTGTATTATTTACAGAAAAGAGATTCTAACTTGCTATGGAATTTGGACAAGAATTCAATCTTACCTTATTATGTTTTTTTGGCAGGATGTTTTAAATAAATTAAAGGCATTACATCCTTTACCAGGTTTGATATTAGAATGGAGAAGAATCACTAATGCTATTACCAAAGTGGTCTTTCCCCTTCAGCGGGAAAAGCGTCTTAATCCTTTTCTTGGAATGGAAAGAATCTATCCTGTATCACAGTCGCACACTGCTACAGGTGATGAGAAATCTTAAGTATAAACAATATCCAATTTTGAAGTAAAAACATTTTCATATGCAATATTTCTTATGATGGCCAAGAATTCAAGTGTTAATCAAGGGGTTCAGTAAACTTTTACACCTATAAAATACATGCTTTTTCCAAAGCATAGATAGATACTACCTGGGTACAGAGATGAGTATTGGTTCCTGCTTTTATTTTTAGTTATTTATTTATTTTTTATTTTTTATTTTTTTTGAGACAGAGTTTCACTCTTGTTGCCCAGGCTGGAGTGTGGTGGCACGATCTTGGCTCTCTGCAACCTCCACCTCCCAGGTTCAAGTGATTCTCCTGCCTCAACCTCCCGAGTAGCTGGGAATACAGGCACACACCACCGCACCCTGCTAATTTTTGTGTTTTTAGTAGAGACGGGGTTTCATCATGTTGGTCAGGCTGGTCTTGAACTCATGACCTCAGGTGATCCACCCGCCTCGGCCTCCCAAAGTGCTGGGATTACAGGAGTGAGCCACTTTACCCAGCCTGGTTCCTGCTTTTAAGTACTTGTATAGAGTAACTGGGATGTCTGGGACAGTGCTTTCAGTGTGAGTATACAGAGGAATTAAATATTTGAGTCAGTGGTCTTATCTGATTTCAGTCCCAGCTCTTTTTTGAGCCTCTTAAGATTTCTCCAAGTTGATCTCAGTAGGCCTCTGGGGCATCTGTATAAGTAAGTGTCTTATTTTACCCAAGCAGAAAAGAAAGCTGTAGAGTCCTTTGGTTATCTCATGGTCCTCTCGAGATAAGTAAGAGTGTAATCTTACGAAGAAAAATGTATTCTTTCTCTAGGCAATACAAAACTCTAAATATTTGCCAAATGTGATGTGTAGTGGAAGAAAGGGTGGCTTTAACTCATTCATAGAGGAGGCAGGCAGTTTAGATTGGTGGTATAGAATGTGGGCTTTGACATCAGAAATCAGGGTTTGAATCCTGGTTCTGTGAATCTTTAGACAAGATACTTAACCTCTCAATGCCTAAGTTTTTTCATGTATAAAAGAAGGTAATGGGCCGGGCACAGTGGCTGCTGCCTGTAATCCCAGCGCTTTGGGAGGCCAAGACGGGAGGGTCACTTGAGCCCAGGAGTTTGAGCCTAGCCTGGGCAAGATAGTGAAACCATGTCTCTTTAGAAAGTTAAAAAATTAGCCATGCGTGTGGTATCTTGTGCCTGTAGTCCCAGCCACTTGGGAGGCTGAGATAGAAGGATCGCTTGAGCCTGGGAGGTCAAGGCTACAGTGAACTGTGATTGAGCCACTGAACTTCAGCCTGGGCAACAGAGTGAGACCTTGTCTCAGTCAATCAATAAATAAACCAATAAACAAATAAACAAGGTAATAACAGTCTTACCTCACCTGGTAATTCTGAGGATTAAATAGTTTCATAGATGTAGAGTATTTAGAATAGTGCATGGCTCCTAGAAAGCGCTCACTATCAGTTGCTGCTGTTACCTAGTGCGGAAGCTTCATGAGGCGCTGCTTTTCTCTACTTGCTTTATCCCTTGTTCTAAACTTTCTAAACTTGTCCCATCCTAGTGATATCTTGCCCTGTTAGTATTTAAATTTCACTTTGAAACATACGCTAGGCCGGGCACGGTGGCTCACGCCTGTAATCCCAGCACTTTGGGAAGCCGAGGCGGGCAGATCATGAGGTCAGGAGATCGAGACCATCCTGACTAACATGGTGAAACCCTGTCTCTACTAAAAATACAAAAAATTAGTCTGGGCATGGTGGCAGGCACCTATAGTCCCAGCTACTCGGGAGGCTAAGGCAGGAGAATGGCGTGAACCCGGGAGGCGGAGCTTGCAGTGAGCCGAGATAGTGGCACTGCACCCCAGCCTGGGCGACAGAGCAAGACTCCATCTCAACAACAACAAAAAAAGGAAACATATGCTAATAATATAAACGTATGTAAAATAAAACCCTCCGGGATGAAAAGACAACATCAACCTAGAATTTTCTTTTTTAAATTTTTATTTATTTATTTATTTATTTATTTATTTATTTATTTTTGAGATAGAGTCTTGCTGTGTTGCCAGACTGGAGTGCAGTGGCGTGATCTCGGCTCACTGCAACCTCTGCCTCCTGGGTTCAAGCGATTCTCCTGCCTCAGCTAATTTTTGTAATTTTAGTAGAGACAGGGTTTCGTTATGTTGGCCAGGATGGTCTCGATCTCTTGACCTCATAATCCACCCACCTTGGCCTCCCAAAGTGCAGGGATTATAGGCATGAGCCACAATGCCCAGCAACGTAGAATTTTCAATGGTGTTGCACATTTATTTGTTCTTTACAAAGCAGAAGGTAAAATCAGTAATAAGCCTTCTGCTTTGTTATTTGTTTGTAAAGAACAAATAAATATGCAACATTTATTTTGATTTTGTTACTGATTTAGTGAATTTAGAAATGTATTTTAATAATATTTTATAACTTTTATAATATTTAGAAATACAAGCTTAAGCATAGCAAAGCCATTTCATGAATATACTTCATGTCCATTAAGCTATATATTCATTCTTTGTAATTTATTTTTACCATTTTTTTGGTCTGCCAGTGTTGCCTCATTAATTCAACTAATAGACCAGAGTAGTGTGCTGAATATTAAGTGTTATAGAAAAGAAGACAATGTGTTGACGTAAAAAGAGCCTTGGGTGCCTTCCTCTGCTGTTTGTTAGCTTTGTAACACTGCACAGGCCATTTAATGACAACAATTATGTTAAAGGTTATCATTGATGGAGCACTTATTTTGTGCTAAAAGCTAAATGACAAATATATAATATCGGGATCATTCAGAAAAACAATGTCCAAGTCACTTAAAATGTCTGGTTTATCAGAAGACGATAGAGTTATACATAGCTAGTAGACAGCCTGTTACAATGAAGAGTGTGTCATAAAATAGTTTTAGTGTTACTGATAGTGTTATAAAAATCACAGTAACAAAATTACTCAAACTTTTTTGGAGTGATACTTAACATGTTTTCATGTTTTAGAGAAATTCAACCAATAAGTAAACAAAAGATGTAAAATATATTGGGAAATAAAGGTTTTATAAGCTTTTTTTTTTTTTTTTTTTGAGACAGAGTCTCACTTTGTTGCCCAGGCTGGAGTACAGTGGCATGATCTCAGCTCACTGCAACCTCCACTTCCCAGGTTCAAGCGATTCTCCTGCCTCAGCCTCCCAAGTAGCTGAGGATTACAGGCACCCGCCACCATGCCCAGCTAATTTTTTTTGTTTTTAGTAGAGACGGGGTTTTACTGTGTTGGCCAGGCTTATAAGCATTTTTTAAAAAAACAGCTTTCTGTTCACTGGAAAATTTACTATTAACCACCTGATTCAAGTTTCACCTGATTCAGTACTTCTAGTCAGTACTATTGTTGATTCTCTTGATGAATGATAATGATGAAGAAAAACAGCCAGATGATGTCTGAAAGTGATGGGCTTTTTAGAAGCTTCAGTGGTTGTTTCTCCTAAGATCCATTTGATTAGCCTTTACTCACGAATCTGGCCGCTAACATGTTATAGGGCTGAAATCTGATACTCATTTTAGCATAGGAATAGTTCAGTTTATCAAATTACTTCTCATTGTGAGATTGTTTTCTGTGTAAAACATAGTATTGTAGCCAATTCATACATTCATATATTTTGGGATGATCTTGTACTTATTTTATCATTGTTAGACACATGAACATGATGAAAAATATTTAAATGTAAATTTATTTCAGTTCAGCATTGATAGTCTGCATTTTTAAGATAATCCAGAAATGTGAATACTGTTAAAACAAATACCAGATTTTTTTTCTAATTTTATATCTTTATTCTGCTTGATTTTAGGACGAATAACCTTTACAGAACCAAATATTCAGAATGTGCCAAGAGATTTTGAAATCAAAATGCCAACACTAGTAGGAGAAAGCCCACCTTCTCAAGCTATAGGCAAAGGCCTACTTCCCATGGGCAGGTAGGCACTGTTTCTCTGTATCTGTATTAATAAACTTTTTAAAGTATGAATGGCTCAAAATAGCTTATTAGACAAATAAAATGAAATTAGCTTAATTTTATGTTTCAGACATACCCATTTCTGTCCTAGACCATTTTGAATTCTGAGTCCCATCTATAAAGAATCTAATTCATGCTTAATTGACTGTTTGCTAAAAAAAAGTTCTAATGTCTTTGTTAAGCTTTAAAATGAGTCTCAGATAAAGGTTTGTTTGTTTTTGTTTGTTTGTTTGTTTGAGATGGAGTCTTGCTCTCTTGCCCAGGCTGGAGTGCAGTGGCACGATCTCAGCTCACTGCAACCTCTACCTCCTGGGCTCGAGCAATCCTCCCACTTCAGCCCCCTGAGTAGCTGGGACCACAGGCGTGTGCCACCATGCCTAGTTAATTTTTGTAGAAACAAGGGTCTCACTTTGTTGCCCTGACTAGACCTGAACTCCTGGGCTCAAGCAATCTGCTCGCCTTGTCTTCCCAAAGTGCTGGTATTACAGGTGTGAGCTACCACATCCAGCCCTCAGATAAGGGTTTTATTAAGTTTCTTAGATGGAAATACTGATGTTACTGAAAATCAGACCTTTTTCATATATTTGAGACTGCTTCATGTCTAACTGATGATGTTGTTTGCACCACAGAGGAAAAAGTAAGAAGGGTTGCAGCCTGAACCCTGGACGCCAGGCACAGATGGAGGAGAGAGCTGCAGACAGAGGAATGCCATTTTCAATTAGCATGCGACATGCCTTTGTGCCTTTCCCAGGTAAGGTGGCTGATAGCTTTGAAGCTTCTCATTGCTGTGAGAATGTTTTTCAAAGCATGGATAAAGCCTGAAATATGAGTGAGATTTAGAGCATGCATTGGTCCCTCCATCTTTCTGTCTACAGTGGAGCCTGCCTTTCTCCTTTGTCGTGCCAGGTTTATAGCCGTCATCGTCTCCATGATCTGTTCTGTGGAAAACTTTTATGGTGTGTGCTCAGCAGCAACAGTCTGCTGAAACCATGTTTTCTAACGTCATAAACTTCTTTGCAAAGTCCAGTTGATTTTGTCAGTCTTCATCCTCTTTAACTTGTTTACAGCATTTGTCACTGTTAATCAACTCCTCCTTCAATTTCTCTTCTCCCTTGACCTGTAAGGGCACAGTTTTTCTCTCCTTCTAACTTGTTTGCTTTTATGTTTTTTCTCTCTTTTTCTGCACTGCTGCTTCCTATTGCATGGGGTGGCCCCTAAAGCTATTCTCATTCTGCCTGACCTCTCCTCAGTACTCTAGTCGTAAACCTTTTGTTGTCAAGACATTTGGAAGTGATGATGTAACTTGCAGATCATCCCGACTGTTAGTATACATATTTGTTCTTTAATCTTTCACCAACTGGCAAGTCCTAGTGAGCACAATTAACCATCTGAATTTATTTAAATTCCATCAGAAGCTTTTTGCCAATGGTGAATTCAGACCTATGATGACATGCCCTGCTTGGCAATTTTTAGTTTTACTTATATCTAAACTATCAGCATACAAAATTCTATCAAAGTTATCCAAGGGAGTCCCCAGAAGGTCTGTGTGGTGTATTGTAATTTCTTTTTTTTTTTTTTGAGACAGACTTTTGCTCTTGTTACCCAGGCTGGAGTGCAATGGTGCGATCTTGGCTCACCACAACCTCCGCCTCCCAGGTTCAAGCGATTCTCCTGCGTCAGCCTCCCTAGTAGCTGGGATTACAAGCATGGGCCACCACACCCGACTAATTTTGTATTTTTAGTGGAGACGGGGTTTCTCCATGTGAGGTCAGGCTGGTCTTGGGCGCTCCGACCTCAGGTGATCCCACCCACCTTGGCCTCCCAAAGGGGTGCTGGGATTACAGGCGTGAGCCACCGCGCCCAGCCAAGGTGTATGGTAATTTCTTTCTTTTTTTTTTTTTTTTTGAGACCGAGTCTCACTCTCGCCCAGGCTGGAGTGCCACAGAGTTTTCTTAAAACTCATGAATCAGTTGTTTTTTTTTCCCTGCAGCTTCCTCACCCCTCTCAGCCTTCATAGAAATTCTGGAGTAGGAAAATGCAATTGACGTGCTGAATAGTACATCAGAATCTCCTTGCTCTGGATTAGACTTTGGCTTAAGAGAATGTTGTGGCTGGTTTGATTTTTATTGTCCAGACCACTCAAATTTTCTCCATATTAGCAATAAGCCTGTTTTGCCTTCTTATCAGTTGTGTGTGCAGTGGAGTAACACTTTTAATTTCCCGCTGGAGCTTTTCCATGCGTTTACAGCTTGGCTAACTGTGTGTGACTTCAAGGCCTAGCTCAGCCCTATCTCAGCTTTTGGCATTTAGCCTCGCTAAAGCAATCAATTCCCTGGCTTTTGGTTTAACTGAGATGCTTGACTTTCCCTTCCTTGAACAATAGGGCCATTGCCATTTAGCGAGGTGATTCATTATTTCCATTTTATTAAACGCTATCTCAGGGCTGGGAGTTCTGAGAGAGAGGGAGAAGAGTAGGAACCAGCCAGTCCAGTGGAGTAGTTAGAACACACACAAAATTGATCAATGAAGTTCACTCTTACATGAGTGTGGTTCATGGGTTGTAATAACAATAATATCAAAGATCACCATAACAGATAATAATGAGAGGGTTTGAAATAATGTGGGCATTACTATTAATAAAATGTGCCACAGTGAACACATGCTGTTGGAAAAATGGTGCTGATACACTTGCTCCGCTCAGAGTTGCTAAAAACCTTTAATTTCTTTAAAAAAGCAAAACACTGCAATATCTGTGAGGCATAATAAAGTCCAATTAGCAAGGTATGCTTGATTTTATAAAACTTATATTTTGAAAAAGTAGATCACATGCCCAAGTTGTTTCAAACATACTTGAAAGTATTTCTCACAAGGCGTGGTGGCTCACAGCTGGAATCCCAGCACTTTTGGAGGCCGAAGCAGGAAGATTGCTTGAGTCCAGGACTTCACGTCCAGCGTGGGCAACAAAGGGAGACCCCATCTTTACGGAAAGTCAAAGAATTAGCTAGGCATGGTGGTGCGCACCTGTAGTCCCAGCTACTGAGGAGGCTGAGGTGGGAATATCATGTCACTTGAGCCCAGAAGGATGCAGCTGCGGTGAGCCATGATCATGCCACTGCACTCCAGCCTAGGCGAAAGAGCAAGACCCTATCTTAAAAAAAAAAAAAAAAAAAATTCCAGTAACTGAATTGAGTACCAGAGACTCATTTTTATTAAAAATTGCATCTGCATTGACAAAGCTGGTTCATCTTTTTTTTAGAAGTATTAATTTGACTTTGAAGCAGAAACATCCATTACAAAACAATGTCTATACAAGTTAAGTAAATTTACTCTTATGTTACTCATTATTACAAGTTGAGTTTCCCTTATCTCAAATCCTTGGGACCACAAGTGTTTCAGATTTTGGAATATTTGCATATACATAATGTGATATCTTGGGGATGGGCTCCAAGTCATAACATGAAATTTATGTTTCATATACATCTTATAGACATAGCCTAAAGGTAATTTATACAATATTTTAAATTTTGTTCATGAAACAAAGTTATAACTTTGACCTGTTACAACAGGTCAGTTGTAGAACTTTCCACTTGTGGCATCATGCCAGTGCTCAGAAAGTTTTAGATTTTGGAACAGTTTGGATTTTGAATTTTCAGATTAGGGATGTGTACCTATAGTATGTCAAATTCAAAGGACTGTTACTTAAATAAAAAAGCGACTCTAAATTCATCAACATCAGAGCATTTTAAAAAATTTTTAATATTTTCAATTTATATAACATGTTGATTGTAATTAAACTATACTGCATATTGATTTATTCTTGAAAAATGCATAAAATTATCATTATTATTATTGTTGTTGTTATTGGTAGAGATGGGGGTCCTACTGTGTTACTCAGGCTGGTCTGGAACTCCTGGGCTCAAGTGATCCTCCAGCCTTGGCTTCCCAAATTATTGGGATTACAGGTGTGAGCCACCGCACCCCGCCCATTATTAATTGGTTTTATGAAAAGTTTTCATTTCCAAATAAATTCTCTTACCTGTCTAGCTAGATCAGAAGTACATTTTTCACTTTCTTGGAGCCTCAAATATATGCTGTGTGATATCAGTCAAAAAACATAACTCACATTGTTCTTTTTGTCTCTGATTACTGAATACTTGGCAAATGTTCTTTTGTTTCAAGAAAATATTGAATTGGAGTACAGTAAATCTTTGTAGGACTCTTTCATGAGTGAGCTTTGACAGAGTACACAAGATTGTTAAATTCATTGTCAGAAATTTTCAACAGTTCCTTAAGCTAGTGATGACTCAGCATTTGTACACATATATAAAATAATTTTAACTGTATTGTAACACTTTTGATGGTCTGATTTAGAAAACTGAATATAAATCTTTTTTATATATATAGTAGAATGAAGAAATAGGGAAACATCATTCTCCTGTTTAAAATTCTAAAAAAATAGAGGTTTTTAATGACAAAGCTAGAGCATTGTCAGTATGATAAAAACCAATTTTTTCATATCTATTTAAAATTCTTCTTTGACAAATGTGAAAGATTCCAAAATATCTGTGTCACTGGTTTGATTCTGTAAGCTAATAAAATTTGGAAGTCCACTGAGACAAAGCCTATTCAGAATATTAATTAAGCAGTTTCTCTGTTATGGAACAATTTATCCAAAGCCAAAAAAGAAACACTTGCAATTTGATTGATCTACAATACTGTTAGGTTACCTATAGAATCTATGGGTAATTGTTTGGTGATATTAGTCCGTTGTCATGCTGCTAATAAAGACCTACCTGAGACTGGGTAATTTACAAAGGAAGGAGGTTTGATGGACTCACAGTTCCCCATGGCTGGGGAGGCCTCACAATCATGGTGGAAGATGAAGGAAAAGCAAAGGGGCATCTTGACATCTTACATGGTGGCAGGCAAGAGCTTATACAGTGGAACTCCCGTTTATAAAACCATCAGATCTTGTGAGACTTACTACCATGAGAGCAGTATGGGAGAAACCAGCCACATGATTCAATTATCTTCACCTTGCCTCTTGACATGTGAGTTTTGTTACAATTCAAGGTGAGATTTGGATGGAGACATAGCCAAATCATATCAGGTGAGTTATTTGAAGATCTTTCGCTTTTTGTAAAATGTGATTGATTCTTGTTATTCATAGTAGTTGCATTCTACAAAGCCACAGTGAACACTAAATTAACAAATACTGAAGCATTGCTGCTAGTATGCGGACGTTATGGTTGCCACCTTGTTGAATCTTTGGATTTTGTAGTCTTCACTAATAGAATATAAAGTTGTCTTTTGTCAGACAATTTACTTTCACATCAGCTTGGTCATTTTGAGGCCTTTAAAGGTTTGCTAACAAATGTTTAGAGTAGCCTGCACTCTAGGGCTAGGTTATTCCTGTTCATAAGGTATGGCCTTTCTGGAGTCTGCTTGGTGCTAAAGTTGTTTAAACAAGATTTCTTCTCAGTCTTGTTACAGCTTGATCATTTCTTAGCATTCAAGAATATGTTGTTGAAGTAGTTGTTCAGCTGAAAGCTATGCAGTATTTGTTCTTCCTTTAGTAATATTTATTTCTTCAGTGTTTGTTCTTTGCCTGGTGCCCTGCACTTTCTCCCTGCACAACTTAATATTTGATCAAAAATCCAAGGAGATTCCTGTGCATATTTCTGGTGCTCCTTTTATGCACACCTTTTTTCTCTCCAAATTCCAGCTGCCTCAAAGCCTCAAACTCTAGACTCTGTTTCCTTAGTTGAGAGAGATAGAGTGCTGTGTTTCAGCTCCCTTTCCCTGCTACAGATTCTGGAAAATGCCTCCATTCAGATCCCTAAGACCTTTGTGTGGCTCACCTCATTTTCTACCCTTCTCAGTGATTATAGTTCTGCATGGCTTGTTGTCTAACATCTGAGAACTTTTCTCCTTATAATTTGTCCAATTTTATAGTTGTCTGTGGTAGGAAGTCCACCAAAGTTGTGGTCATTTACAGGTTGAGTATCCCTTATGTGAAATGCTTGGAACTAGAAGTGTTTTAGATTTAGACTTTTTTTTTTTTATTATTTGCACTATATTTACCAATTGAACATCTCTAATTCAAAAATCCACAATCTGAAATGCCCCAGTGAGCGTGGCGTTTGAGCTCTTGTTGGTGCTCAAAAGTTTTGGATTTTGAAGCATATTGGATTTTGGAATTTTGGATTAGGGATGCTCAACCTCTATTTTAAATTAGTATTTATCTCTGTTTTTGAATAGGTTATTAACATAGTTCAGAAATCAACATGATGTAAAAGATGTGTATTGGGAAGCTTTGCTTCCTTCCCTGTCATCTACACTATCCTTCCCGGCTCTTATAGATTACTACATGTATGAGGTTTTTTATGTTTTCTGATGGTATTTTCTTCCTTCCCACCTGTCATCCTCCTTCCCAGCTCACCCTGGATTACTACATGTGTAAGGGTTTTATGTATTTACGGTATTTTCTTCCTTCCCTGTCATCTACACTATCCTTCCCAGCTCTTACAGATTACTACATGTATGAGGTTTTTGTATTTTGACAGTATTTCTTTATGCAGATATAAGCAAATATGGGTATATAATCTTTTCTTTCCCTATTTTTACACAAAATTAGCATTCTGTATATACTATTGTGTACCTTGCTTTTTTCATGTAATGTTTCTTTTTTGTTTTTTTTTTTTTTTTTTTGAGACGGAGTCTCACTCTGTCACCATGCTGGAATGCAGTGGCAGGATCTCAGCTCATTGTAACCTCCAACTCCCTGGTTCAAGCAATTCTCCAGCCTCAGCCTCCCAAGTAGCTAGGATTATAGGCATGTGCCACCATGCCCAGCTAATTTTTGTATTTTTAGTAGAGACAGAGTTTCACCATGTTGACTAGGATGGTCTCGATCTCCTGACCTTGTGATCTGCCTGCCTTGGCCTCCTAAAGTGCTGGGATTACAGGCATGAGCCACTGTGCCCGGCCGTAATGTTTCTACACTAGAGACTTCTGCTTATCAATAAGGACATTTAAACAAAAACCAGTTTAAACTATGTGCAGGCAGTCTGTGCAGCAATCTGTGGGCTTGTTTGCTGAGTCATGGAGTAAAAACCTGTTTAATTTCAATAGATATTGTTAAATTGCCAACTAATGGGGAGGAGATTACCATTTTACTTCTCAGTAACGATGTACGAGTGTTTTTCTCCTTAGCCTTGTCACAGAGTATTGTCTGACTTTTGTAATTTTTGCAATATAGGTGAAGAAAAATTGTTTCTTGCCATAGATTTTTCATTTCTCTTATGAAGTTGAGCATTCTTTAATATGTTTAAGGTTCTTTTGTTTTTAGTATGTCTGAACTTCTTATTTATAGTTTGTCTTTTCCTCCACAAGTAACAACTCTTCTTGTGAAATGGCAATGAGTCCTTTGTGATATCAGTTGCAAATATTTTTCTAATTTTTCTTTGACCCTGCTTTTATTTTTTAACTTTGTTTTTGTTTTGTCATGCATATCTAATCCTCCCATTTCTAATCTATAGGTAAATTATTTTAATCCTTTTAATAACTTGCTCACCTGTTGACCACTTGATTTTTTTCACTGAATGACTTTGTTATTGTCAAATCAGGGCACACATTTCTCTCCAGCCCACTTAACATTTGCACACATTGGACACCAGTTTTTTCATTAATTAATTCATTCAACAATCGTTTGTTAAGGGCCTATTATCTACCAGCAACTGTGCAAGGTTTTCTGTAGAATGAAAAGGAAAATTAAGCTTCCTATTCATAAGTACTCAGAGCAAAGTAAGAGAGGCACGAAAGCACCATTTTGGATTATGTGCCAGGTGCTGTAGGAACACTGAGGAACACACTCCACAGTGGGCAGATGTCCGGGTGGCTTTACCCATATTATATGTACTTGAAAGCTACATGGAAAAAAATGACCTAAGATACAGAGCCGAATTCCATCATGTTAAGAGGAAGGTTTTAACTTTTGGCATGTGATTTCAAAGTTCTAAGTTAGAACTAAATTTTTGTCATCCTGCTCAATTATATGATATAAAACTTGGATTGTGTGATACAGAACTTGATCCTAGCTTTTCTGAAATCACTTCTACTTCAGGTGGTTTAATACTGGCTGCTGACTACTCCCAGCTTGAACTGAGGATCTTGGCTCATTTATCCCATGATCGTCGTCTCATTCAAGTGTTAAACACTGGAGCTGATGTTTTCAGGAGCATTGCAGCAGAATGGAAGATGATTGAGCCACAGTCTGTTGGGGATGATCTGAGGCAGCAGGCAAAACAGGTGATTTTACTGAACATGCTTAATATAAAGGAGAAGAATTTAGTGACTCAAAAAAATTTTAAAATGGTCTCAATTATTTGCAACTGAGAAACAGTTTCTCCAACTTTGGATCTTTCAAAGCACATTTCATCTGAGCTTATCTCATGGTATTCATTATATTTTCTTTTTTGGTGGCAGTAGAAAGAACCAAAAAGACTGAGATCTGAGGCTACTTCGTGTCAGGAAAACCATATGCATTTAAAGCCATTGTATGGCTGGTCACAGTGCCTGGTACTCAGTAGATGTCATTGTGGCAGTGGTGGTAAGAGTGTGTGTGTTAGTGTGCACCCGCATGTGTGCTCATGTGTATACTTAAAAAACATGTTTCTAAACCGGGTGCAGTGGCTCACGCCTGTAATCCCAGCACTTGGGAGGCTGAGGCAGGCAGATCACGAGGTCAGGAGATCGAGACCATTCTGGCTAACACGGTGAAACCCCGTCTCTACTAAAAATACAAAAACTTAGCCGGGCTTGGTGGCCGGCGCCTGTAGTCCCAGCTACTCGGCGGGCTGAGGCAGGAGAATGGCCTGAACCCAGGAGACAGAGCTTGCAGTGAGCTGAGATAGCACCACTGCACTCCAGCCTGGGCGACAGAGCGAGACTCCATCTCAAAAAAAAAAAAAAAATCTTTCTAGTCTGTAAGTGTTCTGAGGTAAAGTTCCATATTTTCGTGTTTGTGTTTTCTTATAGCATCAAGCCATAGTGCTTTGTATAGAAGGTGGTCTCTAAATGTTTGTTGAAAAATATTGCTGACCTGTAGATTATAGTTAGTACCTGATAGCTTTTTAGCTCTTGAAGTTATTGGTTAGTTAATCCACTTATTAGGCAAAGAGTAAGTCAAAGGCCACATTTATGCCATTTCCTGGCCTGGATTAACACTGATACTTTCTTACCACATGACTCGTGGGAAATCGGATGCCATTTGCAAGACAGTAGGATTGCTAGCTGACGTAAATGCACATCACCGTACTCTGAGATCCTGCTGTTTTTGTGTTTTTGTTTCACATTTACACTTCTCAGAGCTGTAGGGTTTGTTTATTTATTTACTTACTTATTTATTTATTTATTTATTTATTTTTTATGGAGAGGTGGGATCTCAATTTGTTGCCCAGGCTGGTCTTGAACTCGTGGCTTCAAGTGATCCTCCCACCTTGGCCTCTCAAAGTGCTGGGATCGCAGGCATGAGCCACGGCACCCAGCCTCACAGCTGTACTTCTTGACTGGCTCATCAAGCATGGAACACTTTCTCTAACCACCTGTTTAGCACCAACACTTGTTTCTTCCACTATTTAAAAAGCCAGCTCTGTCCTCTCTGTCTGTTTAATCCCCAGAGGCGTCCTGCATTTAGCAAGAATCAAACCCTAGGTAAAATGGATAATATTCCCATATTTAATTCTCATAACCCATGAGCTAGCTATTATTATTACCATCACCATTTTATAGAGGAGGAAACTGAAGCACAGAAAGTAATTTGCTTAAGGTCATGTAGCTATAAGTGGTAGAGCCAGAATAAATTCAGAATGCCAGAACTTAGGCACCCTGACTTCCTATCCAACACACTTCCCCGCCGGAGACAGCTGCTTCTATTTAATAGATTCTCACATGATTTAAGAGTGTTCATGCTATTCCAGTTTTTGTTTGTATCACCATGTACCGAACCACCTAATCCCTGAGCCTTGCTGAGATCTCAGACAGCACTAAGTAACATGAGTTAAAAAAACAACAGTAGTAACAACAAAACAAAATGTGAAAAAGAAAAAAAGGAAAGGAAAAAAGCCCTCTCTCAATATATTTAAAAACGTGGGGATGGGGGTAGACTTTAGCTAGCTTATGTTGAAAGTTTTTTTCGGAATTCTGATAATCATGCGAGTTATCTTTTTAGATTTTATTTAATGATATGTATACAGAGCTTGCTTTATGTCAGTTTCCTAAACAGTTATAAGTAAAACCTAACAATCCTTTAAACCCAACAATCCTATGATATATATATTACTGTCTTCATTTTATAGATGAAGAAATTAAGGTACAAATTGGTTAAGTGACTTGTGCAAGGTTATACATTTTGTGAATGATAGAGCTAGGCTTTGAACCCCGGCAGTCCTTATGATTAAATCATACTTTCTTTAGTGGCCTATTTAGATCATTTCCCTTCACTACTCCCAAAATTTTCTTAGGTGTTTTTGTTTGTATTTAAGTGAAACGAATTCTGCAGTTGTAGCATTTTAGGTGGCTGCGAGGTGAAGAGGATATTTTTTACCAGTTACGTCTTCGTCATAAAGTCACGAAGCCTACTCTTTCTACTCTTCAAGTCTTCAAGGGCAAGAAGAGGGATGTTTGTAATGCTTCTCTTCCCTGACTCCTAAGCACTTGAAGTGGAAGTTAATGAAGTTCTGTAAGGAGTTAAAAAGTTGCTATAAAGACTGCTGGATAAATGACAAATAGTCAAAAATAAATTTTTCCTTAGATCACACATACCTATTCACTGATACTCTCTCCTGCCCTCTCTCTCTCAAAAAGTAATGCTGAAAGGCAGAAAAGATGTTTGCTGGATATCAGCCTCTGGACCTAACCCACCAAAAGCAATCTAATTTTTTGACTCACTGTGAAATAAAAAGTTTGCCGAAATTCCAATCCTAATGAACCCTTTTATTTGCATTTTATGTACTTATAACCTTTATTTGTTGGATGACTCCCTTTCAGATTTGCTATGGGATCATTTATGGAATGGGAGCTAAATCTTTGGGAGAGCAGATGGGCATTAAAGAAAATGATGCTGCTTGCTATATTGACTCCTTCAAATCCAGATACACAGGTAATTTATCTTCTAGATAGTATTCTTTTCAACCATCTTACCATATTATATTCTTAAAAATTTGTATAATGGAATTTTCTTTTGAAATATGTATTAGACATTTTCATCAGGCATTGTTAAGGGTAAAAAATATTAACCTTATAATCACTTACTAAGAATGTGATAGTCTTATTTCATATTTTTCATTAAAGTAGGGACAGAATAGTAAAATACATCAAAATAGCAGTTGATGTAAATCTACTGTGTCATTGTGAACAACCCATAAAATCTAGGAGTTGACTGGTGCTTTGATTTAGATAGCCGTAGTTCGAAACAGTTAACTATTGAGTATATATACTAGGAACTCTGATAATTGCTAATTAAATATATGGGGAATTTTGAGAACAATTGCTGTTATGGAGCAGTTTGAGTATTGTCTAAAATGATCTTTTTTGCCTGTTTGTTGTGGTATAATTTACATATAATAATAAGATTCACCCTGAAAAAGGTATATAGTTCTGTGAATTTTGACAAATGCATATGGTCATAAAATTTACACCACAACCAAGATATAGAACCATTACTCTATTATCCAAAAAACTTCTTTTATGCTCTTTTTAAATCAACCCTGTCCTTTACCCCCGTTGGTACTGAAGCAAATAATGCAATACTGGGCATGGTGGCTCACGTCTGTAATCCCAGCACTTTGGGAGGCCGAGGTGGGCAGATCACGAGGTCAAGAGATCGAGACCATCCTGGCCAACATGGTGAAACCCCATGTCTACTAAAAATACAATAATTACCTGGGCTTGGTGGCATGCACCTGTAAATCCCAGCTACTTGGGAGGCTGAGGCAGGAGAATCGCTTAAACCTAGGAGGCGGAGGTTGCAGTGAGCCAAGATTGTGCCATTGCACTCCAGCCTGGGAGTAAAGAATGAAACTCCATCTCGAAAAATAAAATAAAATAAAAAATGAAAAGAATCAAGCGGAAATTCTGGAGTAGGAAAATGCAATTGATATGTTGAAGAGTATCAGAGTCTCTTAATAGCCGAATTATTCAAGCAGAAGAATTACTGAGTTTGAAGACAGGCTATTTGGAAATTCACAGAGGAGACAAAAAGTATAAAAAAGGATGAAGCACACCTGCAACATCAGAAAATAGCCTCAAAAGGGAAAATCTAAGAGTTATTGGCCTTGAAGAGGAGGTAGAGAAAGAGATAGGAGTGGACAGTGTATTCATAGAGATAATAAAGAACTTTCCAAACCTAGGGAAAGATATCAATATTCAAGTAAAAGGAAGTTGTAGAACAGATTTAACCCAAAGAAGACTGCCTCAAGACATTTAATAATCAAACTCCCAAAGGTCAAGGATACAGAAAGGATCCTGAAAACAGCAAGAGAAAATAATCAAATAATATACAATGGAGCTTCAATATGTCTGGCAGGAGACTTTTTAGTGGAAAGCTTACAGATCAGGAGACAGTGGCATGACATATTTGAAGTGCCGAAGGAAAAACAGCTTTTACCCTGGAGTGATATATCTGGCAAAAATATTAATATCCTTCAAACATGAAAGAGAAATAAAGACTTTCTCAGACAAATGAAAACTGAGGGATTTTATCAACACCAGAGTTGTCCTACAAGAAATGCCAAAAAGAGTTCTACAATTAAAAAGAAAAGAATGTTAATGAGCAATAAGAAATCATCTGAAGGTACAGAACTCACTGGTAATAGTAAAGTATGCAGAGAAACACAGACTATTATAACATTGTAATTGTGATATATAAACTACTATTATCTTAAATAGAAAGACAAAAATATTAATCAAAAATAACTGTAAAAGCCTTTCAAGACATTGGCAGTATAATAAGATATAAATAGAAACAACAAAAAGTGGGCTGGGTGCAGTGGGTCACACCTGTAATCCCAGTACTTTGGGAGGCAGAGGCAGGCAGATCACCCGAGGTCAGGAGTTCAAGACCAGCCTGGCCAACATGGTGAAACCCCGTCTGTACAAAAAATGCAAAAATTAGCTGGACATGATGGTGAGTGCCTGTAATCCTAGCTACTTGGGAGACTGAGGCAGAAGAATCGCTTGAACCCGGGAGGCAGAGGTTGCAAAGAGCCGAGATTGTGCCATTGTACTCCAACCTGGGAGACAGGGTGAGATTGTTTCTCAAAGAAAAAAAAAAAGGCTTATAAGACATTATTTGCAAGTTTCATGGTAACCTCAAATTAGAAAACCATACAACAGATACACAAAAACTAAAAAGCAAGAAATTAAATCATACCACCAGAAAAAAAATCACCTTTATTAAAAGGAAGACAGGAATGAAGGAAAAAAGGAGGAAAAAAAAAAACACAGAACAACCAGAAAACAATAAAATGGTATTGTCCTTAACTGTCAATAATAACATTGCATGTAAATGGACTAAACTTTCCAATAAAAAGACACAGAGCGGCTGGATAGATTTTTCAAAAAAAAGAAAAACAAGACCCGATGATCTGTTGCCTACAAGAAACACCCTTCACCTCTAAAGATACATATTGAAAATAAAGGGACGGAAAGGAGATTCCATGCCAATGGAAACCAAAAAAGATCAAGAGTAGCTATACTTGTATCAGACAAAATAGATTTCAAGACAAAAACTATGAAAAGAGACAAAGAAGGTCACTATATAATGTAAAAGGAGTCAATTAAGCAAGAGAGTATAAGAATTGTAATATGCACCCAATATTGGAGCACCTGGACATATAAAGCAAATATCGTTAGAGCTAGAGAGAGAGAGAGAAAGAGATCCCAATAATAATAACTGGAGACTTCAACACCCCTTTTTGAACAGTGGACAGATATTCCAGAGAGAAAATCCACAAAGAAATTATACTAAATCTGCACTATAGAGACCAAATGGACCTAATAGATATTTACAGAACATTTCATTTAATGGCCACAGAATACACATTCTTCTCAGCACATGGATTAGGATAGACTATATATTAGATCACAAAACAAGTTTTAAAATATTCAAAAAACTAATATCAAGTATCTACTCTGGCCACAATTGAATAAAACTAGAAATTACTAACAAGGAATTTTGGAAACTATCCAAGCATGGAAATTAAACAATATGCTCTTGAGTGACCAGTGAGTCAATTAAAAAATTAAGAAGGAAATTTTAAAATTTCTTGAAACAAATGATAATGGAAATACAACATACCAATACCTATGGGATACAGCAAAAGCAGTACTAAGAAGGAAGTTTATAGCTATAAGTGCCCACATTAAAAAAAAAAAAGAAGAAAAACTTCAAATAAATAACCTAAAATGCATCTTAAAGAACTAGAAAAGTAAGAGCAAGGCAAATCCAAAATTAGTAGAGGAAAAGAAATAATAAAGATCAGAGCAGAAATAAAGAATGAAATTGAAATGAATACAAAAGAACAACAAAACGAAAAGTTGGTTATTTTTTGTTTGTTTTTCTTTTTTTGTTTGTTTTGTTTTGTTTTGTTTTTGAGATGGAGTCTTGCTCTGTCATCCAGGCTGGTGGGCAGTGGCATGATCTGGGCTCACTGCAACATCCACCTCCTGGGTTCAAGCAATTTTCCTGTCTCAGCCTCCCAAGTAGCTGGGATTACAGGTGTGAACCACTATGCCTGTCTAGTTTTTGTATTTTTAGTAGAGACAGCATTTTGCCACATTGGCCAGGCAGGTCACGAACTCCTGAGCTCAAATGATCTGCCCATCTTGGCCTCCCAAAGTGCTGGGATTACAGGTGTGAGCCACTGCACTTGGCCTGAAAATAAGTTGGTTTTTTGAAAAGATAAAATTGACACATCTTTAGCCAGACTAAGAAAAAGGAGAAGATCCAAATAAATAAAATCAGAAATGAAAAAGGAGATGGCACAATGAATACTCCAGAAATTCAAAGGATCATTAGTGGCTAAGATGAGCAGCTATATGCCAGTAATTTGGAAAATCTAGAAGAAATGGGTAAATTCCTAGACACATACAACCTGCCAAAATTGGACCATGAAGAAATCTAAAACCTGAACAGTCTAAGAACAAATAATGAGATCGAAGCCATAATAAAAAGTCTTCCACAAAGAAGAGCCTGGGGCTCGATGGCTTCCCTGCTGAATTCTACCAAAAATTTAAATAACTAATACCAATCCTACTGAAACTGTTCTGGAAAATAGAGGAGGAGAGAACACTTCCAAACTCATTCCATGAGGCCAGTATTACCCTAATAACAACCAGACAAAGACACATCAAAACAAACAAACAAAACCTACCTACTGCCCAATATTTCTGATGAAAATTGATGCAAACATCCTCAACAAAATAGTAGCAAATGGAATTCAACAATATATTAGAAAGATCATTCATCATGACCAAGTGGGATTTATCCCTGGGATGCAAGGATGGTTCAACATATGCAAATCTATCATTGTGATACATCATATCAACAGAATGAAGGATAAAAAAAATGATCATTTCAATTGATGCCAAAAAGGCATTTGATAAAATTCAACATTCCTTCATCGTGAAAACCCTCAAAAAACTGGGTATACAAGAAACATACCTCTACATAATAAAAACCATGTATGACAGACCCACAGCTAGTGTCACACTGAATGGGGAAAAAGTGAAAGGCTTTTCTCTAAGACTTGGAACATGACAAGGATGCCCCCTTTTGCTTTCATCACTGTTATTTCAAATCACATTACCTGACTTCAAATTATACTACTGACATATAATAACCAAAACGACATGGTACTGGTATAAAACAGACACAAAGACCAATGGAACAGAATAGACAACCCAGAAAGAAAACCACACATCTACAGCGAACTCATTTTCAATGAAGGTATCAAGAACGTACACTGGGGAAAGACAGTCTCTTCAATAAACGGTGTTGGGACAACTGGATATGCAGAAGAATGAAACTGGACCCCCATCTCTCCCCTATCACTGTTATTCACCATAGTACTGGAAGTCCTAGCTCGAGCAATCAGATAAGAGAAAGAAATAAAGGACATCCACATCAGAAAGGAAGAGGTCAAATTCTCCTTGTTTGTAGAAGATACGATCTTATATTTGGAAAAACCTAAAGACTCCATCAAAAAACTATTAGAACTGATAAACAAATTCTTTAGTAAAGTTGCAGGATGCAAGATCAACATACAAACATCAGTAGCATTTCTATATGCCAGGAGCAAATGATCTGAAAAAGAAATCAGGAAAGTAATCTCATTTATAATAGCTACAAATAAAATTAAACCCTTAGGAATTAGCCAAAGAAGTGAAAGATCTATGTAAGAAAAACTATAAAACACTGATGCTAGAAATTGAAGAGGGCACAAAAATATGAAAAAATATTCCATGTTCATGGATGGCAAGAATCAATATTGTTAAAATGTTCATACTCCTCAAATCAATCAACAGATTTAATACATTCCCTATCAAAATACCAATAACATTCTTCACTCATCACAGAAATAGAAAAAAAAAAAAAAAGTACTACAATTTATATGGAACCACAAAAGACCTAGAATAGCCAAAGCTATCCTGTGCAAAAAGAAGAAAACTGGAGAAATCACATTACCTGACTTCAAATTATACTGCAGACATACAGTAACCAAAACGACATGGTACTGGGATAAGTACTGGTATAAAACAGACACAAAGACCAATGGAACAAAATAGAGAACCCAGAAAGAAACCCACACATCTACAGTGAACTCATTTTCAATAAAGGTACCAAGAACATACATACATTGGGGAAAAGACAGTCTCTTCAATAAATGGTGTTGGGACAACTGGATATGCAGAAGAATGAAACTGGACCCCTATCTCTCACTATATACAAAAAATCAAAATGGATTAAAAACTTTAAGACCTCAAATTGTGAAACTACTACAAGAAAACATGGGGGAAACTCCAGTACATCAGTCTGGGCAAAGATTTCTTAAGCAATACTCACAAGCACAGGCAACCACAGCAAAAATAGACAAATGAGATCACATCAGGTTAAAAAAAAAACTGCATAGCAAAGGAAACAACCAACAAAGTGAAGACACAGCCCACAGAATGGGAGAAAGTATTTGCAGATACCCATTTGATGAGGGATTAATAAGCAGAACATATAAGGAGTTCAACTCTGTAGAAAAAAAGATCTGATTTTAAAATGGGCAAAATCTCTGAATAGATATTTCTCAAAGACATACAAATGGCAAAAAGGTTTATGAAAAGGTGCACATCATCACTGATCATCAGAGAAATGCAAATTAGAACTAGAATGTGATATCATCTCACACCAGTTAAAATGGCTTTTATCCAAAAGACAAGTGATAACAAATGCGGGCGAAGATGTAGAGAAAAAGGAACTGCCATTCACTTTTGGTGGGAATGTAAATTAGTACAACTACTGTGGAGAACAGTTTGGAGGATTCTCAAAAAACTAAAAATAGACTGGGTGCGGTGGCTCACGCCTGTAATTCCAGCACTCTGGGAGGCTGAGGCAGGCGGATCACAAGGTCAGGAGTTCGAGACCAGCCTGGCCAATATGGTGAAACCCCGTCTCTACTAAATACACAAAAATTAGCCAGGCCTGGTAGTGGGTGCCTGTATCCCAGCCACTCGGGAGGCTGAGGCAGGAGAATCGCTTGAACACGGGAGGCAGAGGTTGCAATGAACTGAGGTCACACCACTGCACTCCAGCCTGAGGAACAGAGTGAGACTCCAACTCAAAACAAAAACAAACAAAAAACTAAACTAGAAATAGAGCTATCATATGATCCAGCAATCACACTGCTAGGTACATACCCAGAAGAAAGGAAGTCTGTATACTGAAGAGACATCTGCATGCACTCCCATGTTTATTGCAGCACTATTCACAATAGCCAGGATTTGGAAGCATGCTCAGTGTCCATCAGCAGATGAATGGATAAAGAAAATGTACGTATACACAATGGAGTACTATTCAGTCATAGAAAAGAATGAGATGTTGTCATTTGCAACAACATGAATGGAACTGAAGGCCATTATGTTAAGTGAAATAAGCCAGGCACAGAAAGACAAACTTCACATGTTCTCAGTTATTTGTCACTCAGCAAAAAATTAAAGCAATTGAACTCGTGGAGATAGAGAGTAGAATAATGGTTACCAGAAGCTGGGAAGGGTATTGGGGGTGGGGGGCATTGTTAATAGGTACAAAGAAGTAGTTAGAATGACTAAGAACTAGTATTTGCTAGCACAACAGGGTGACTATAGTTAATAATAATAAATTGTACATTTAAAAATGACTAAAAGAGTATACTTGGAATGTTCGCAACACAAATGATAAATGGCTTCAGGTGATGGGTACCCCATTTTCCCTGGTGTGATTATTATGCATTTCATGCCTGCATCGTAATATCTCATGTACCCCATAAATATGTACACCTACTATGTACCCACAAAAATAAAAGAATTATGAAAAATGTAAAAGCAAGGTACAGACTGGGAAGAAATATTTGCAGTACTTCTATCGAACATAGGATGTATATCCAGAAGGAACTTTTACCATTCAATGCTCAGAAGTTCAACAATACGATAAATTAAAGGTCAAAAGATGTGAGGAGACACTTTCCAAAAACATGAATGACCATATTAAACATTGTCATCATTTGTCATCAAGCAAAAGCCAATTGAGATGCCAAAGAACAAAGAGATGCCGTTACAAAAACACTAGAATGGCCAATATTAAAAACACCATCTTTTACATTGTTCATTTAATTCTAAAATGGTAAAACTACTTTGGAGAACAGTATGGCTCTTTTGAATAAAGTTAAACATCCATTTAACTATATAACCCTGCAATTCTACTATCAGGTATTTGCGCAAGAAAAATGAAACCATGTCCAAAGGAAGGCTCGTACGTTAATATTATAGCAGCTTTATTCACAACAGCCAGATACTGAGAACAGGCCACATGTCTATCAACAGCAAAATGTATAAACAAATTTTGTTATACGTCCACAACAGAATAGTATAGATCAAGAATAGTAATTAAATATTGATACTCAGTACGATATTGATGATTCTTAAAAATGTTTTTCTTAGCAAAAGAAGGCGGACACATATGAGCATATACAGTGTCATTCAATTTGTATGATATTCATGAACATGAAACTCAAGAGTGTCATAAAGCAGATGAGTGAGTTTCTGAGGGTGATCATGGGGCCTGACTGTAAAGGGAGATGAACATGTTTCGTATCTTGTAGTAGTAGCTGCAGGGGTGTGTACATTTGTTAAAATGCCTCAAACTGTTTAAAGTGAGTTTTGTTGCATGTAAATTATACCTCAGCACTGATTGTTTTTTAAAGTAGCTCTTTGAGTATTTGGAGGTCTCATCGGAGTTCGGTAAGAGATTTTGTAGAGGTGCAACCTCCTAAATCTCACCATTTTCTTTCCTCTTTACCCGAAAATATCACAGTAATTCTTAAACAGAAAAAGATGAGAGTCTGATGGCTTTTGGAAATTCCCATGCTATTGATCACATATTGCCAACAGCAAAGGATTCATCCTGGAGATGCTTAAGACATAATGACCGACCCAGATTGCAAAGGATGAATGCTGGTCTAGGAAATACGAATACATTTGAAAACTACACTACACATAGTCTTTTTTAATTTTAAAAAGTGCATCATGTTTATTCCTAGTGAAATATTTATCATAACTCATGCATTAATTTCAGCAAGGTCCTACTTTGGATCATAGTGTAGATGGTAACAAGGAGCTATTGAAATGTTTTTAAACCTAGGAATAAGATGAGAGAGTAAAAGGGGATTCACACAATCAACAGAAACTTGTGAAAAGTGATGGGGAATAATCTTAAGATCCTGGAGTAAAAACACTTAGATATCTGCCCTTTTCTGGAATTTTTAGTTTTATGTTTTGTTTTTGTTGTTGTTACTCAAAAAACAAAGGCCACGTACAGTGCCTCACCCCTATAATCCTAGCACTTTGGGAGGCTGAGGTGAGCAGATTGCTTGAGCTCAGATGTTTGAGACCAGCCTGGGCCACATTACGAAACCTCATCTCTACAAAAAATACAAAAATTATCCTGGCATGGTGATGTGGTGCCTGTAGTCCCACCTACACAGGAGGCTGCGGTGGGAGGATCACCTGAGCCTGGGGAGATCCAGGCTGCACTGAACCGTGATGGCACCACTGCACTCCCGCCTGGGTGACAGGGTGAGCAAGATTCTGTCCCAAAAACAAAAAAACCCAAAGAGTTAGAGTATTTCATTTCTAAAGTCTCTTTTATTTCTAACTTTTTGAGTCTAGAAAAGGTGAAAGTTTGTATGCCTGGTTTGATGCTATGATATTAATGTTAAGAATCATGGTGGGGTTTTGGTATATTTTGCTATATTTAAACCAGTGAATAAAGTGAAGGATATACTTCGGTTCTAATTAATTATTTCTGTATTTTCTTTGTAGGGATTAATCAATTCATGAGAGAGACAGTGAAAAATTGTAAAAGAGATGGGTTTGTTCAGACCATTTTGGGAAGGCGTAGATATTTACCAGGAATCAAAGACAACAACCCTTATCATAAAGCTCACGTATGTTGAAATTTTTTAGGAATTTTAACTTAACATTTCAATGACATGTACTTTTTCAGCAGAGTAAATACTACAAATGTCCATTTTAGGGATTACTGGCATATTAATTGTATCTTCTGTGTAGACAAAGTCAACCATTGGTTTCATTAAGGACTTCTGAAGTGATGGCACATGCCAGTATTTGCTGAACAGAGTCTGGGGGATTAATGTAAACGTGTCTTTACTTAATAATACTTTAAATGTTCTGTTGCAGTAAACCAATTATTTGTTAGCTTAGGTAATAAGTTGTAAATAAACTTTTACATTTGCTAATTATTCTTTGTTTCCTATATATTAATTTATCATATCATACCAAATTGCTAACATTCCTCAGAGTTTAGCCAGTCACTAAATTTTGATTAATTTTTGGTTCATTCTACTTGTTTGCTTATTTTAAAAGCACTATCTGGCCAGGCACAGTGGATCATGCCTGTAGTCCCAGCACTTTGGAAGGCTGAGGCAGGAGGATTGCTTGAGCCCAGGAGTTTGAGACCAACTTGAGCAACATAGTGAGACCCCATATCTACAAAAAAAAAAAAAAATAGCTGACTGAGGTAGTGCATGCCTGTAGTCTTAGCTGCTTGGGAGGCTGAGGTGGGAAGATTGCTTGAGCCCAGGAATTGGAGGCTGCAGTGAGCCATGATTGAACCACTGTATTCCAGTCTAGGTGGCAGAATGAGACCCTATGTTAAAAACAAAACAAAAAAAAAAACACTGTCTCGTCAGAGATTATTAGGATATCCCAAATAGTGAATAAGGTTATTTTTAACAGCATTTAAAAGATTTATTGATATTTGCTCAAATTATGTTTAAGTCTCTTTCTGAATTCATTGGGATTCATGAAAGTATTCTGTGTACCTAAGTATTTAAGCTTCTAGTGTAATTCAAATCTTCCTATTTTAACTAGATGTTTTTTGCCCTTCACCCATAACTTTGTGTTTTAGTGCTCATTAGACATTGCATGTAGTGAAAATACCCAGCTAAACTTCTGTCTGGAGCTCAAAGCCTTCCGAGCATTAATTCTTTTAGGGACTGTGGCTTTTTGTTACTTCTTTATTCTGTAGCCTCTCATATATCCACATGCAAATATCAGATATTTATCAGGCTTTTACTGTATCTCTAAGTGAACTAGTAACTTTAGTTAATGGACTAGGAAACCTAAGTTTTAAGTCTTGGAAGAGATAATGCAAACAAAATATATATATATATATGAAAACATCATTGATATACTTAATTATTTAGGTTTCAGGGAGAAGGAAAGACTTAAACAGATTCTTGAAGGCTATTTAAAGTTTAGGCTGTTGGGAATGAGAAAGGATAAGTGAGTGAGGACTGCTAGAAGCCAAACTGGTAGGAATGGAGAGTTTGAGTTGTCATGTAGGGGTAGATAATTTTCTCCTGGATAGATGGAGCCAGCTGGAAGCTAGCTAGGAGACTAAAAGGCTTCTTCTAAATGACAGAAGGCTTTTAATGGCAAGCTGAGAAATTTGGACTTGATCTAATAGGAATTGATTATGTTTTCTGGAATTTGCATGATAAAACATGGAATATATAGTTATTAATGTAAATGAATCATATGTTTGTGAAAATATTATTGCACCTGAAGATGTGAGAGAGTAATAAGGCTTTTTCATGCCAAATACTTCAGTGTTAAAGTTCTGATTCATCATGTTGCTGCTGAGGAAAAAAATTCCAGCCCTCTGAATTAGGAATAGAGTAAACATAGCCAGGTTGTTTTTTGGTTTTTGTTTGTTTTGGTTTTTGCTTTTGTTCAAACTTTTGTTGTACTGAAAAGTACATTCTCACACATAGAGAATGTAGATTTCACTAAATTATCACAGAGCTACACCTGTGTAACTACCACTCAGGGCAAGAAATAGAATATTGGCAGTGCCCCAGAAGCGCCCCTCATGCATCCTCCTAATCACCACCCATCGCCTTCCCAGAAAGAGCCACTGTTATAACTTCTAACACTGTAGTTTTGTTTTGTATTTTTTTGAGCTCCATATACATCATATATGTATATTTTTGTATCTAGCTTCTTTCAAAATTACGTGGGTAAGTCATTCTTGTTGTTTCATGTAGGAACAGCTGTATACAGTTATATGAATATACCATAATTTATCTGTTTTTCTCTTGATAAGAACTTGGGTTTTCAGTTTGAAGGTAAACTATTGTGTTTTTGAACATGATTGTACAAGGTTCTTGGTGCATTTGTGTTTGGTAAAGACACAGTGGTAGGATTGCTGCGTATTTTCAGCTCAGTAGATAAAGCCAAATTGTTTTCTGTGGAGATTACAGCAGTTTGTCCTCCCATCGTAAGAGTATGTGAGTCCTCGCTGCTCTGCATTCTTGTCGACACTTGCTATTAAGCTAATATAATTTTAGCTATTCTGGTGGGTATAAAGTAGTGTCCTGTAGTTTTAATTTGTGTTTCCTTGGCTGCTAGTGAGGTAACCTTACAAATGAGCAACCTTATAAATGTGTTGTTAGCCATTTAGTTATTTTTTCATGGGTAAATACCTATTCTGGTTTTCTTTTTAAATTTTCTGTTGAGTTTTCTGCATTTTTTCTTATCAATTTGTAGGAACCTGTTACTGGTTACATGTGTAGAAAATACTCTCTCCCACATTGTGTGTGGCCTTTTCTCCTTCTCATTAGTAATTTTAGTTGCAGAGAGAGGTTTTTGTTTTATTTTGTTTTTCTTAAAGACAGGGTCTCATTGTGTTGCCCAGGCTGATTTCAAACTTCTGGTCTCAACTGATCCTCTTGCCTTAGCCTCTTGAGTAGCTGAGATTACAGGCATTTCATATACTACAAGTTGGGTACAGCTCAGGTGACAGAGGACTAGAGAATACCTCTCACGTTACATTGACCCCCTCCCCGCTCCCTGGAGTAGACCTTTTTCATTTTCTGAGACATTTTGGGGCACTGGGAATGATATTCATATATAGATGACACCTGGATATTAACCTAAACTGCCTCCTCTACTCTTCCAAGATGATTAATTTTAGTAGGCATGGTTCCCTGCCAAGAAGCACTTGGCAGCAGTCATTTCAAGGAAGTTATAACTGAATACCCAGGGATCTAGGATGTGCATTTTCACTAGCCGCTAAGGATTTGCCTCAGCAGCCCATGAAAAGCTCTGATTCACATCAGAGGCCTCCACACCTGCTGGGCTCAAACTCTGTAAGACCAAGAAGCCATTGGTATAGAGGGTGTGCTTAGAACATTCCAACCCACATCCCAAAGAATGATATTCTACTTATTTAGGATTAAGATTATTTTGAGGAGTAGATCTTTTAGAATGATGCCTAGAACAGCCAGAACACTGACGAGCTAAATACATTCTAAGTGCAAAGTAGTTTTTGGATCCTAACTAAGTAGTCAAGATACCTAAGCTGAAGCAATCTGACCTTCTTATATTTTTGTCTGCCCTAATGTGGAAACCCCAGAATCTAGAGCCCTGGATCATGACAGTTGTTATTCTTAGGATGCATCCTGATAGTTGGTGTCCTGGGTCACATCTCAGTCCAGCTCTCCAGTCTGGCTGCTAATGTGAGCACTGATCTGTGGACACTGAAGGAAGGTATGAAACCATGTTGGCATATCTGGTGGAGCACCTGTTAATTGTTTTTTATAGGCTGAGCGTCAAGCTATCAACACAACAGTCCAAGGATCGGCAGCTGATATTGTCAAAATAGCCACAGTTAACATTCAGAAGCAATTAGAGACCTTCCACTCAACTTTCAAATCCCATGGCCATCGAGAGGGTATGCTCCGAAGTGACCGAACAGGTTTGTTCATAGATGAGTCCTATGCTGTGACATGGTGAGAATAATTATATCGGAAATGTAAATGGAAAGTATTTTTTATTTTATTTCTCAACAGTTCTCAAATGTTTTGGTCTCACGATGTCTTTAGACTATTAGAAATTATTAAGGATTTCAAAGAGCTCTTGTTTTTGTGGGTTGTGTCTATATATTTACCATATTATAAATTAAAACGGAATTTTAAAACATGAGCATTTAAAGTAATAACAAACTCACCTGTGAGCTGTGCTCTTATAAGAAAATGAAACTGAAAAAGGCAAATAGCTTCATAGTGTTATTATGAAAGTAATTTTGACTGCAGATTTTGGGATCCTCTGTGGTCTTCAGACCATATTTTAAGAACATGTTGATTTTCCTATTTATGACCTTCAGTGTTCTCTGGTCTTAGAATATACTTTTGATCTCTTTATCACATATGTTACTTTGTTGACATTGTTTTCTTGTTCTTAGTTTCAGAATATTTTCCCTGAGTTTTCGCTTTATTGCTTGGATAAATTATTTCTTGTACTAACAAGTATAGTGAAATTTTCTTTTTTTCTTCTGTCACATGTCCATAGTTCTACTTTAAATACTATTTCACTGTCACTGAGATTGTCAAACCATGACAGCAGACAATTTTTTTTTTTTTTTGAGACAGAGTTTCACTGTGTCACCCAGGCTGGAGTGCAGTGGCACAATCTCAGCTCACTGCGACCTCTGCCTCCCAGGTTCAAGGGATTTTCCTGCCTCGGCTTCCCGAGTAGCTGGAATTACAGGAGTATGCCATCACGCCTGGCTAATTAAAAAAAATTTTTTTTTTTTTTTTTAGTAGAGAAGGGGTTTCACCATGTTGTCCAGGCTGCTCTAGAACTCCTGACCTCAAGTGATCTGCCTGCCTTGGCCTCCCAAAGTGTTGGGATTACAGGCATGAGCCATCATGCCCAGCCAGGAGGCATGTTTTAAATTTTCCTGGGAAGAAATTAAGGTTTGGTGCACACAGAGGAAGAAAAAGCTGCTAGAGATGGGGCAGAAAGGTCGTGCTCAGTTATTGAGGATAAGATTTGCTATTTCTAGAACAGACATACATACAGGTTATAGAGAATAATACAGTCAGTTATAACGTGTTCACTTATGTACGAAAATATGTAGATATAGAAGTTTATTTTCTCATTGAGGATTATTAATTTTGTCATCAGTCCCCCCCCAAAATATGAGACCCCTCGTTCATTTTGAGTGTGGGACTATGTGTGTATATACACACACATACACATTTATATTTAATAGAGGGAGAATATAATTAAACTTATTTGGGGAGTAGTACTGTGCTCTGTGCTTTGGGGATTTAGAAGTAAAAGTTACCAATCTATGTTTAAATTTAAGGTCTATTTAAGAAAGGAGAGGAAGGTATGATACCTGACTAAAGTATTTTTATTAATTCCACACAGCAGAGTGATAAATGTCAAAATGAGGATACAGACAATAATGACTTTAAGAGTCAGTGGAAAGCGATATGACTCTGTCACTAAGGATGGCTTCATGGTATCATGCCAGCTTAAAGTGGTGCTAGGTCAGTGGGATGAAAGGAAGGTGAGCGTGAGGAAACAGACCACATGGGGAACAAGAGCATCGTGGCATTCTGTGTCAGAAGCCAGGTAGCCAAGGGAAATCAAGAGGTCTAAGGCATGGTCATCAGAAAGCTAGAGCATCCAGACAGTCAATGGTGTGAGCCAAGTGTGGCTTCATGGGGCAGATCAGATTTCAGCCGAACTGGTGAACAGAGGTACAGCCTTTGCAGTCCTAGTGTGGAAGCAGCTTGCTCCAGCCTCAGGTGCTTTTGTTTGCTTACTGTGTGAGAGCCACCTCTGAGCAAACTGGCACTGCAGATAGTGACAGTTGAAGAACTCTATCTCTGAGGGAAGCACCAGATACTGAGGGAGAAGGTACTCATGCTGGACCTGGAAGATAAGTAGGGAATTTGGACAACAGAAAGGAAGATGTCTGCTGTGAGGTTTAAGCAAACAAGTAAAGGCAGTTCCAGTAAAGGTGTTCATGTGGAGCTTTATCTTTTTGGGCAGAAGGGCATAATCTGTACCACTAGGTCCAGCTAATGGGGAAATAGTAACTAAGTCTAGTATATATTTTGAAGTTACGGCCACTGGAAGGTATGGATTATCTCCACAGAAAAACGTACAGATGTAGACTCTTATTTATAACTGCAAGGGGTTTATGTAGTCTCTGAAGTCCACTTTGGGAGCCTAGGTTTAGAATTACTTGTTTAGAGTGTGTACGGTTCAACTGGGGAAGCATCAGTTCTATCATGATGACACTTCTGGCCATACAAAGACATGAGGGGGTGTCCCCCTTAAGAAACACTGCATAACAGTATTAGTTTGCTTTCCTGGGGCAGGAATCAGGCCCCATACCTTCCTGGTGCTATTACTCAGGTGGTGGTAGGGGGACTCCATGGAAAGAGAAAATGTTAGTTATTCATGAGAAATAAGTTGGACTAGAGCTTGGAGCAGAGTTCCTCACACCCCATTTACTGACTTCTTCGGGAGACTCCTTCTTTCTGGGAGGAAGTTGGTGAGTTTACACTGGATAGTTAGGATAGGTAGCAACCAGCAAGTAGTTATTTTCCTGATAGTTCTTAATCTTGTGTGTTCTAATCTTTTCATTAACATTCCTCAGAGTTAGTCAGGATCTCTAAAAACATTCTCCTATGACTCAGCGACATGCTGATCAGTTTTGCTCCTTTTTCATGAAGCAGGATTGTTACGAAAGAGAAAACTACAAGGGATGTTCTGCCCAGTCAGAGGAGGCTTTTTCATCCTTCAACTCCATGATGAACTCCTGTATGAAGTGGCAGAAGAAGATGTTGTTCAGGTATTTTTGCAATGCTTGTGTCCATTCTATAGGAAGCCAAGACACTGTATTGTCAGGCTGACAGCTTTTTTTCCTATGCATGAGGATTTTGGAACTGTACCCTAGCCCCAGGATGGCTGTATAAATGTTGAGTCCTTACAGGTAGAAAAGTTGCTAAGAGTGTTCCATTTTGTACTAGTTCTTAATAAGTGAAGAAATTGCCAATGCAGAGATGTTTTTGTCCTGGAGGAATTAAACAAAAATTTGGAGTCTTTCCCTGAGGGTTTCCAAGCTCCAAGCATTCTAGCAAAAACTTTCAGAAACTCCTGCTCATCAGTGAAGAAGAGTTCCAGATGTCTTTTTATGTATTTATTTTTATTTTTATTTTTTCTGATTTAGCATTTTAAGCACCATTGGGTGAAGAGCTCCAGTCTGGTTTATAACCTTCTCAGGGGGTGACTTGGGAAACATTCTTTGACTGAGCAGAGAGTTTGTTAACCTCATTTTTTTTTCCCCTTAGGTAGCTCAGATTGTCAAGAATGAAATGGAAAGTGCTGTAAAACTGTCTGTGAAATTGAAAGTGAAAGTGAAAATAGGTGCCAGCTGGGGAGAGCTGAAGGACTTTGATGTGTAACTGTGCTGCTGCTGAAGTCCTCCCAGGGAAGCCTGTGCAGATACAGTCACCTGGAAAGAACAGAGATTACCCTTTCACCTTCCTCAGGAAAACAAACTTTCAAGTCTTGATAGACTTAGCCTAGTGATTTTATAGTGAGAGTTTCAACCTATATATTAGGATCTGTCTTTATAGCATCTTCTGGGAGAGTGGGGGAAGTAAAATACCAAGTATGATAGTTACATTCACTTTCAAAGAGCATCTATGAATTTGCCTTTTGTAATTTACTGTGGCTTTAAACATATTCAGAACAGATGCTTGAAATATGCACTTAGCACTTTGGCTCCACCTCTGTCTGGGTAAACCATGAAGAAAATGAAGCTGCTGCCTCTATCGACCCCGACAGAGCCACAGGCAGATAAAGATTTGGTTTCACCCTGGTGGTGTTAGGCATTGTGTGTGACTTTTTTTCCTCTAATATCAATTTTAAAGTACCGAAATAGTATTTTAAAATAGTATTGGCTAATAAATTATGAATTCTATAAAGTGGTAAGACTTGGTATAGTTAGAGTCTAGGAATGAATATTCATGAAATGTTTCTTATTGCTTTTCCTTCCCTCATTCATACAATGAATGTATTTGGAATACTTACATATTATAAAATAAACTATACCTCTTCAAGAGGTATCCTGTTCTGTAAGATCAGATGTTTTTATTGCAGGTAAATATAATACTGCCAGAGACAGAAAATACCCCCTTATCAGTCCCTTAGTGCCTCTTTCTATTTGTGGCATCGTGAGAAAACCCATGCTGAAAAGACTGTACTTTGTGATCCCAATCAGAGGGGTGGAGCTGATCTTTTGCTGTTGAAATAAAGTGAATTTATGAGAAACTTTATATCAACAATTGTTTTGTTAAAAATTGTAGTTGGTCTAAGAGTATCAGAAACCCATGTCCCTTATTTAGTTACTCCATAGCTTGTTCATAGAAGGCACTAATTATATTCTTAATCAGTCACCAGAAGAGCTCTTTTATGTTTATTAATCAGAATAATGAAAAAAAGATAGTTGCTTTAGAAAGTGTAATGCATTATCAGTAGTTGACTATTAATGCATAAGAGACATAGTTTTTTTGGGGGGGTGAAAAAGGCAGAGATGGCAGCAGTAAGAGGGAAGATAAATCATTATTTCTTTTGCCATATTTACCTGTACTATGTTTCTTTTTTTTATTATTATTATACTTTAAGTTCTAGGGTACATGTGCACAACGTGCAGGTTTGTTACATATGGATACATGTGCCATGTTGGTGTGCTGCACCTATTAACTCATCATTTACATTAGGTATATCTCCTAATGCTATCCCTCCCCCCTCCCCACAATAGGACCCAGTGTGTGATGTTCTCCTTCCTGTGTCCAAGTGATCTCATTGTTCAATTCCCACCTATGAGTGAGAATATTCTGTGTTTGGTTTTCTGTTCTTGCGATAGTTTGCTGAGAATGATGGTTTCCAGCCACATCCATATCCCTACAAAGGACACGAACTCATCCTTTTGTATGGCTGCATAGTATTCCATGGTGTGTATGTGCCACATTTTCTTAATCCAGTCTGTCACTGATGGACATTTGGGTTGATTCCAAGTCTTTGCTATTGTGAATAGTGCCGCAATAAACATACGTGTGCATGTGTCTTTATAGCAGCATGACTTAAAATCCTTTGGGTATATCCCCAGTAATCGGACGGCTGGCTCAAATGCTATTTCTAGTTCCAGATCCTTGAGGAATCGCCACACTGTTTTCCACAATGGTTGAACTAGTTTAGAGTCCCACCAACAGTGTAAAAGTATTCCTATTTCTCCACATCCTCTCCAGCACCTGTTGTTTCCTGATTTTTTAATGATTGCCATTCTAACTGGTGTGAGATGGTATCTCATTGTGGTTTTGATTTGCATTTCTCTGATGGCGAGTGATGATGAGCATGTTTTCATGTGTCTGTTGGCTGTATGAATGTCTTCTTTTGAGAAGTGTCTGTTCATATCCTTTGCCCACTTTTTGATGGGGTTGTTTGTTTTTTTCTTGTAAATTTGTTTGAGTTCTTTATAGGTTCTGGATATTAGCCCTTTGTCAGATGAGTAGATTGCAAAAATTTTCTCCCATTCTGTAGGTTGCCTGTTCACTCTGATGGTAGTTTCTTTTGCTGTGCAGAAGCTCTTTAGTTTAATTAGATCCCATTTGTCAATTTTGACTTTTGTTGCCGTTGCTTTTGGTGTTTTAGACATGAAGTCTTTGCCCATGCCTATGTCCTGAATGGTATTACCTAGGTTTTCTTCTAGGGCTTTTATGGTTTTAGGTCTAACATTGAAGTCTCTAATCCATCTTGAATTAATTTTCATATAAGGAGTAAGGAGAGGATCCAGTTTCAGCTTTCTACTTATGGCTAGCCAATTTTCCCAGCACCATTTATTAAATAGGGAATCCTTTCCCCATTTCTTGTTTTTCTCAGGTTTGTCAAAGATCAGATGGCTGTAGATGTGTGGTATTATTTCTGAGGACTCTGTTCTGTTGCGTTGGTCTATATCTCTGTTTTGGTACCAGTACCATGCTGTTTTGGTTACTGTAGCCTTGTAGTATAGTTTGAAGTCAGGTAGCGTGATGCCTCCAGCTTTGTTCTTTTGGCTTAGGATTGTCTTGGCAATGTAGGGTCTTTTTTGGTTCCATATGAACTCTAAAGCAGTTTTTTCCAATTCTGTGAAGAAAGTCATTGGTAGCTTAATGGGGATGACATTGAATGTATAAATTACCTTGGGCAGTATGGCCATTTTCACAATATTGATTCTTCCTATCCATGAGCGTGGTATGTTTTTCCATTTGTTTGTGTCTTCTTTTATTTCACTGAGCAGTGGTTTGTAGTTCTCCTTGAAGAGGTCCTTTACATCCCTTGTAAGTTGGATTCCTAGGTATTTTATTCTCTTTGAAGCAATTGTGAATGGGAGTTCATTCATGATTTGGCTCTCTGTCTGTTACTGGTGTATAAGAATGCTTGTGATTTTTGCACATTGATTTTGTATCCTGAGACTTTGCTGAAGTTGCTTATCAGCTTAAGGAGATTTTGGGCTGAGACGATGGGGTTTTCTAAATATACAATCATGTCATCTGCAAACAGGGACAATTTGACTTCTTCTTTTCCTAACTGAATACCCTTGATTTCTTTCTCTTGCCTGATTGCCCTAGCCAGAACTTCCAACAGTATGTTGAATAGGAGTGGTGAGAGAGGGCATCCTTGTCTTGTGTTAGTTTTCAAAGGGAATGCTTCCAGTTTTTGCCCATTCAGTATGATATTGGCTTTGGGTTTGTCATAAATAGCTCTTATTATTTTGAGATACGTTCCATCAATACCGAATTTATTGAATTTATTGAGAGTTTTAGCATGAAGGGCTGTTGAATTTTGTCAAAGGCCTTTTCTGCATCTATTAGATAATCATGTGGTTTTTGTCTTTGGTTCTGTTTATATGCTGGATTACGTTTATTGATTTGTGTATGTTGAACCAGCCTTGCATCCCAGGGATGAAGCCCACTTGATCATGGTGGATAAGCTTTTTGATGTGCCGGTGGATTCAGTTTGCCAATATTTTATTGAGGATTTTTGCGTCAATATTCACCAGGAGTATTGCTCTAAAATTCTCTTTTTTTTGTTGTATCTCTGTCAGGCTTGGTATCAGGATGAAGTTGGCCTTGTAAAATGAGTTAGGGAGGATTCCCTCTTTTTCTTTTGATTGGAATGGTTTGAGAAGGAATGGCACCAACTCCTCCTTGTACCTCTGGTAGAATTCGGCTGTGAATCCGTCTGGTCCTGGACTTTTTTTGGTTGGTAGACTATTAATTATTGCCTCAATTTCAGAGCCTGCTATTAGTCTATTCAGGGATTCAACTTCTTCCTGGTTTAGTCTTGGGAGAGTGTAAGTGTCCAGGAAATTATCCATTTCTTTGAGGTTTTCTACTTTATTTGTATAGAGGTGTTTATAGTATTCTCTGATAGTAGTTTGTATTTCTGTGGGGTGAGTGCTGATATCCCCTTTATCATTTTTTATTGTGTGTATTTGATTCTTCTCTCTTTCCTTCTTTATTAGTCTTGCTAGTGGTCTATCAATTTGGTTGATCTTTTCAGATAATCAGCTCCTGGATTCATTGATTTTTTGGAGGGTTTTTTGTGTGTCTATCTCCTTCAGTTCTGCTCTGATCTTAGTTATCCTTCTGCTTGCTTTTGAATTTGTTTGCTCTTGCTTCTCTAGTTCTTTTAATTGTAATGTTAGAGTGTCAATTTTAGATCTTTCCTGCTTTCTCTTGTGGGCATTTAGTGCTCTAAATTTCCCTCTACACACTGCTTTAAATGTGTCCCAGAGATTCTGGTATGTTGTATCTTTATTCTCATTGGTTTCAAAGAACATCTTTATTTCTGCCTTCATTTCGTTATATACCCAATAGTCATTCAGGAGCAGGTTGTTCAGTTTCCATGTTGTTGAGTGGTTTTGATTGAGTTGCTTAGTCCTGAGTTTTAGTTTGATTGCACTGTGGTCTGAGAGACAGTTTGTTATAATTTCTGTTCTTTTACATTTGCTGAGGAGTGCTTTACTTCCAACTATGTGGTCAATTTTGGAATAAGTGCGATGTGGTGCTGAGAAGAATGTATATTCTGTTGATTTGGGGTGGAGAGTTCTGTAGATGTCTATTAGGTCTGCTTGGTGCAGAGTTCAGTTCAATTCCTGTATATCCTTGTTAACTTTCTGTCTCGTTGATCTAATGTTGACAGTCGGGTGTTGAAGTCTCCCATTATTATTGTATGGGAGTCTAAGTCTCTTTGTAAGTCTCTAAGGACTTGCTTTATGAATCTGGGTGCTCCTGTATTGGGTGCATATATATTTAGGATAGTTAGCTCTTCCTGATGAATTGATCCCTTTACCATTATGTAATGGCCTTCTTTGTCTCTTTTGGTCTTTGATGGTTTCAAGTCTGTTTTATCAGAGACTAGGATTGCAACCTCTGCTTTTTTTTTGTTTTCCATTTGCTTGGTAGATCTTTCTCCATCCCTTTATTTTGAGCCTGTGTGTGTGTCTGCATATGAGATGGGTCTCCTGAATACAGCAAACTGATGAGTCTTGACTCTTCATCCAATTTGCTAGTCTGTGTCTTTTAATTGGACCATTTAGTCCATTTACATTTAAGGTTAATATTGTTATATGTGAACTTGATCCTGTCATTATGATATTAGCTGGTTATTTTGCTTGCTAGTTGATGCAGTTTCTTCCTAGCGTCAATGGACATTACATTTTGACATATTTTTGCAATGACTGGTACCTGTCGTTCCTTTCTATGTGTAGTGCTTCCTTCAGGATCTCTTGTAGGGCAGGCCTCGTGGTGACAAAATCTCTAAGCATTTGCTTGTCTGTAAAGGATTTTATTTCTCCTTCACTTATGAAACTTAGTTTGACTGGATATGAAATTCTGGGTTGAGAATTCTTTTCTTTAAGAATGTTGAATATTGGCTCCCACTCTCTTCTGGCTTGTAGAGTCTCTGCTGAGAGATCTGCTGTTAGTCTGACGGGCTTCCCTTTGTGGGTAACCCGACCTTTCTGACTAGCTGCCCTTAAGATTTTTTCTTTCATTTCAACTTTGGTGAGTCTGACAATTATGTGTCTTGGAGTTGCTCTTCTCGAGGAGTATCTTTGTGGCGTTCTCTGTGTTTCCTGAATTTGAATGTTGGCCTGCCTTACTAGGTTGGGGAAGTTCTCCTGGATGATATCCTGCAGAGTGTTTTCCAACTTGGTTCCATTTTCCCCGTCACTTTCAGGCACCCCAATCAGACGTAGATTTGGTCTTTTCACATAATCCCATATTTCTTGGAGGCTTCATTCATTTCTTTTCACTCATTTTTCTCTACACTTCTCTTCTTGCTTCATTTCATTCATTTGATCTTCAATCGCTGATACTCTTTCTTCCAGTTGATCAAGTCGGTTACTGAAGCTTGTGCATTTGTCATGTAGTTCTCATGTTATGGTTTTCATCTCTATCAGTTCTTTTAAGGTGTTCTCCGCATTGATTATTCTAGGTATCCATTCATCCAATCTTTTTTCAAGGTTTTTAATTTCTTTGGGCTGGTTACGTAGTTCCTCCTTTAGCTCTGAGAAGTTTTATCAACTGAAGCCTTCTCTCAACTCATCAAAGTCATTCTCCGTCCAGGTTTGTTCCGTTGCTGGTGATGAGCTGCATTCCTTTGGAGGGGGAGATGCACTCTGATTTTTTGATTTTCCAGCTTTTCTGCACTGCTTTTTCCCTATCTTTGTGGTTTTATTTGCGTTTGGTCTTTGATGATGGTGACGTACTGATGGGGTTTTGGTATGGGTGTCCTTTCTGTTTGTTAGTTTTCCTTCTAACAGTCAGGACCCTCAGCTGTAGGTCTGTTGGAGTTTGCTTGAGGTCCACTCCAGACCCTGTTTTACTGGGTATCAGCAGCGGAGGCTGGAGAAGATAGAATATTGCTGCACAGCGAGTGTTGCTGTCTGATTCTTGCTCTGGAAGCTTTGTCTCAGGGGTGTACCCTGCCGTGTGAGGTTGAGGTGTTGGTCTGCACCTAGTGGGGGATGTCTCCCAGGGGTCAGGGACTCACTTGAGCAGGCAGTCTGTCCGTTCTCAGATCTCAACCTCCATGCTGGGAGATCCACTGCTGTCTTCAAAGCTGTCAGACAGGGGCATTTACCTCTGCCGAGTTTTCTGCTGCTTTTTATTTAGCTGTGCCCTCTCCCCAGAGGAGGAGTCTACAGAGGCTTGAGCTGTGGTGGGCTCCACCCAATTCGAGCTTCCAGGTGGCTTTGTTTACCTACTTAAGCCTCAGCAATGGTGGGCACCCCTCCCCCAGCCTTGCTGCTGCCTTACAATTAGATCTCAGACTGCTGTGCTAGCAATGAGGGAGGCTCCCTGGGCGTGGGACCCTCCGGGCCAGGTGTGGGATATAATCTCCCAGTGTGCCGTTTGCTAAGAACCTTGGTAAAGTGCAATATTAGGGTGGGAGTTACCCGATTTTGCAGGTGTTGTGTGTCTCAATTACCTTTGGCTAGGAAAAGGAATTCCCTTCCCCCTTGCACTTCCCACGTGAGGCGATGCCTCTCCCTGCTTCAGCTCTTGCTGGTTGGGCTGCATCCGTGGACCAGGGCCAACTGTCCGACATGCCCCAGTGAGATGATCCCGGTACCTCAGTTGAAAATGCAGAAATCACCTGTCTTCTGTGTCGCTCACACTGAGAGCTGGAGGCTGGAGCTCTTCCTATTCGGCCATCTTCGGCGCGCCCCACTGTACTATGTTTCTTAAAAGCTGAAGTGCTGTCAGTATTCTGGTAGGCTTGAAAGATTTTGGACAAGAGAAAGCTCAATCTGTTTACCTGTGAGTGTTTTTCAAACATGAGGTCAAACAAAAGTCCCTTCTGCCTCATTCTCTGCAGCCGTGGCCTAGTCTGTGTAGTCAAATGCATTTTCTCATTCCGTTTGACCTGTCAGCTGGACCTGAAACAGGCCATCCCCATTTTGCATGATTCAGGTATGCAGAAATCCCAGTTACTATGATTTACTTAATAACACGAGTCTTCCCTGCAACACAGTTCAAATTTCAGTTACCAGTGGATATTAACTGTGAGTAACTGCATGAAATTCAAACTTCACTGATAGTTCTTCAAACCACAACCACTGTGTAAATAAGAAATGCACATTGTGTTAGGCAGAATAATGCCTCTCATCCCAAAGTTCACATCCTAATTCCTAAAATCTGTGAACTGTTATATTACATGGCAAAAGGGACCTTGTTGATGTGATTAAGTTAGAGATCTTGAGGTGGGGGATTTTCCTGGATTATCTGAATGGTTCCATTGTAATCACCAGGGTCTTTATAAAAGGGAAGCAGATGGTCAGAGTCAGGGAAGATACGACAACAGAAACAGAGAAAGATTGCAAGATGCTACACTGCTGGCTTTAAAGTTGGAAGAATGGTCCATGAGCCAAGGAATGCAGGAACCCTCAAAAAATTGGAAAAGGTAAGGAAGTGGATTCTCTTCTAGAACCTTTTGAAGGGATGTAGCCCTGCCAACACATTGACTCTGGCCCAGTTAAGACCATTTTGGACTTCTGCCCTTTAGAACTGCAAGATAATAATTTGAGTTGTTTTGAGCTAGTAAGTTTGTGGAATTGGTAGCAGTAATAGGAAATTCATACATGCATCATGATGAGGACCAGTTACATCACTTCTTCCAAAAGCTGTCTATGATTGGTCATTTCACATCTGTTATTCACTTTACTTACAGATGGCAAAGTGTAGTTGTGTTGATTGCTTGTCTCCCAATGGTAAATCCACCTTCTACAAAAATGGATAATCAAAAGTGGAAGTTGGCTAATAAAGATGAAAGTGTACCAGAGAAGTAAAAAAATGATAACACTGGAAGTGAAATTCAAATTGAACATAAATGGAATTACAGAATAACTACCGTCCTGGGAATGCTGACACTGCTGCTGTTTGAGATATGGTAGATAAGCAACCTGAGAAACAGTGAAGGCACAATTAACAGAAATTAGGGAAATGGTTGTGACAAAAAGATAAGGATGTCCCAAAGGAAGCAATGCCAACAAAAAACTTCATTAATTTTTAATCTATAACTTTAATTCCATCAAAGTCTCATCAAGATTTTATATTTTTTAGATAGATAATATCTTAAAACTCACCTGAAGAAAAAAATACACAGTCCTATCAAACTTGAGAAATAACAAAGATTTGTATCAGATATTAGGATGTATCACAAAGATATAATAGCTTGATAAGGGGATAGAAATAGACAAGTAAGAGTATTAAAACAGACTAGACTGGGCGTGGTGGCTCACGCCTGTAATCCCAGCCCTTTGGGAGGCCGAGGCGGGCAGATCATGAGGTCAGGAGATCGAGACCATCCTGGCTAACACAGTGAAACCCCGTCTCTACTAAAAATACAAAAAATTAGCCAGGCGTGGTGGCGGGCTCCTGTAGTCCCAGCTACTCGGGAGGCTGAGGCAGGAGAATGGCGTGAACCCAGGAGGCGGAGCTTGTAGTCAGCCGAGATCACGCCACTGCACTCCAGCCTGGGCGACAGAGCAAGACTCCATCTCAAAAAAAAAAAAAAAAGAATTTAAGAAACAGACTTATACACATATGAGAAATGATTAAAATGTCATTTCAAATCAGTAGTGAAAGATAGGCTGTTCATAAACAGCGACGTAGTGATAAGAGTATCCATTGGTAAAATATATCAGGTTGGATCTCTATGTCAAATGCTCACAAAATACTCCAGATGGATTAAAAGCCTAAATATTTAAAAGAAGGCTATGAAAGTAAATTTAAAAATGTGAGAATGTTTATGACTTTATAGAAATAAAAGCCTTCTTTAAAACAAAGTTCTAAAATCATAAAGGTAAAAGATAAAACTTGACTACATTATAAAGAAAAATTTTCAGTATGAAAAAGTGACATCAATAAGGTTAAATTGTGAAAGACACTGAACCGTCTAACCCAGGGGCCATGGCACAACAGCAAATTCAGAACGGATCCATAGCCTACGTAAGGCTGAGTTAGCGAGCGAAGACCATATGGTGCTAACCCCGAGTGAGAGCAAACCACACATTCACCAGTTGTACTTCAGCACATATCAGTGGAAGGTACTCAAGGGTCACAACAGACCAGCCACTGTTACAGAGTCCCAGAGGATCCAGGGAGGAAGACAAGGACCAGCACACCTCCTCCTTTATCATGGGTTAATGTAAGCCTTCCCCTAAACCCAGAAGCCAATCTTGCAGGGAGGAGGAGGGAGAGACTACACAATTCCTAGGAAGACTCCAAGGCAAGGAAAAATCAGTCATAGAAGCTAAGCTACATTTTAAAAATCAACAATAGACAAATGATCTGTAGTGGAGTCTGACTCCATCTTTTGATGTTTGCTGGCAAGTTTTGAGCCTCTATTCTCCCACTTCCTCTTCTGTCCACATCTGAGTAAGCTGAGAGGAAATCCGATGCTCCCTTCTTTGGTGCCAGTGGGATTTTCAAACCATGCAAACCCCATGCTGCAATCCCTGGCCCACCTTCTGACCACAATAAAAACCCAGTCTCTTCCTTGTTTTCTCAAGTTGGCTTGCTCTCTGCTGAAAGCCTTACTGAGGAATAAACCTTTTCATATCAGAAAAATTCCAATTAAAACAATAAGATGCCATTTTCATCTTTCACAGTGTGAAAAAATAAAAATATTTGAAAATAGGTGAAGATGAAAGGAAACTAATTTTTATACACTGGTAGAAGAATAATTTAGTCAACATCTATTTAAATTGTTTGAACGAGCATGCCGTTTAATTCAGCAATTCCACTTGACATTAACATCTTAAGCACTTGCACGTACGGAAAACACATGTGCAAATGTTCACTGCAGTCGTGTTTGTAATATCAAGAGACTGGAAAATATCTAAATACTAGTAAAAGAGTGGTAACAAGTTATGGTTTATTGACACCTTGGGATAATATAAGTGAGTTAAAAAGAATGAATTATAGGTACTGACATGGAACGATCTGAGACATAGTAGAGACATAAATAAGCACGTTGCAGCATAGAAAAATATTTAGAAGGAAACACAGCAACTATAACTTGTTAATTTCGATGAGTAGGAGGTAACCAAAGGAAATACTCACTTGATCTTGTCTAAATTTATCATATGATTATTACAGTATGCATTTATGTATTATTTGTGCAATTAAAACACATTTCAAAAAAATGTTTAAATAATGGTTGGATTCCCAAACCAGCTCACGAGACCATTGTTTAAGCTGCAAAGCAACTGTCCATTTGCTATGCAAGGCAGAAGACGATGCCATTGAAGTACAGGTAATACAGCAAGATTGGAAATATTTTATTTTTGTAATTTTATTTTGGAATAATTTAAAACCTAGGTGAAAGTTTGAAGAATAGTACCAAGAATCCCAATCAAGTCAGAAATCACCACTCAGGTTTTGTTAATTTCTCCAGTTATGTCATTTATAGCAAAAGGGTCCAATTCAAGACCAAGAGTTGCACCTAGTTGTCATGACCGTTTAGTCTCTTTAAATCCGGAACACATCTTTCCCTGACTTTTAGGACACTGAAAATGTTTAATAGAAGGCAGATATTTTATAGAATGTCATTCAATTTGGTTTTGTTTATTGCCTCATGATTAGACCTTGATCCTGCATTTTTGGCAGGGATATTGCAGAGGTGTTGTGGGTTCTCACTCACTGCATCCTGTCAGGTTGCACATGATGATTTGTTCCCTTGCTGGTGGTGATAACTTTGATAACTTGATTAAGGTGGTGTCTGCCATGTTTCTCTAGTTATATTTTTCTTTATGATTAGCAAATGTTTTTTGTGCAGATACTTTGACTGTGGAAATATCCTCTTCCTCTGTCCCACTTTACCTCACTAGTTTTAGCATCCACTGGTATTTGTTGACCAAGTCATTACGATAATGGTTGCCAAATGGTAATTTTAAAATTCCATCTACATTTATTTATTTGTTGATATTCTATTGTAAGGAAGAGTTTTCGCTTTCTGCTTTTATTTATATCAATGTGGGCTAGTGGGTACTTACTAAGTTTCTGTTATGACATGTTATGCTTTTTCCTTTTTCTTTTCTTTTTGTTATTATTATTATTATTATTATTATTATTATTATTATTATTTTGGGTAGAGACAGGGTCTTGCTATGTTACCCATCTCGAATTTTTGGTCTCAAGCAATCCTCCCCCCTTGGCCTCCCAAAGTGCTGGGATTATAGGCATGAGCCACTGCACCTGGCCTTGATGCTCAAATTATACCTGATTTGTCCTGTGTAGCCTTTAAGGTAGCTGCTGTGTCCTTTTGACATGTCCCTATTCTTTGAATACTTTATTTTCTGACACAAAAATGTTCTAACCTTAAAATCAGACATTTCTTCAGAGAACTCCAGTTCCTTTTAGCAGAGAATAGTAATTGGAAATCAATATCCAGGCACTAGTTGTGCTCATTGCTCCAGGGGGTGAGGGGCTTGCTCCCTGTCTTCTTGGTGTACAGAATTAGGAAATATATATGTACTATGCAGGCACATGTGCACACACACATCTTTATTATCACATATGTATGTAAAGTATGTAGCGATACCCATCTATATTTGTATACATTATATACACACTTTATATATATGTAAACATTTGCACTGATACTTCCAATTGTAATCTAATACTCTAGGGTTTATTCTAGCTTTCCCTTTTAATTTTTCCTTTCTTTGTTCTCCATCAGTGAGAAACCTGGCTCCCATAGTATCAGTATTCTTGTTAATTGTTCAATGCCCTGTATGTAGCCAACCTCCTGACCCCACTGGGCTGCCTTCTGCCCTGTTCCAATGCCAACATCACACACCATCACTGACCACTGAAGGGTTGACCCTGCCACTTCACTCCAGTGCTGTCTTTTGTGGGCTGTTTCCTTTTCACCCTACTCCAATGCAGTCTTTGTATGGCGATGCCATCACCAACCTTTTTGAGTGTGGCTGACTTTTGGAGTGAATGAATGAAAGGAAAGAAAGGAGGAAGGAAGGGAGGAGAGGAAAGGGCAGCAGGGAACAGAGGGAGGGAGGGGGTGAGGAAGAAACAGGAAGGAAGGGAAGGAGGAAGAAAGGAAGTCGAATCAGTATTTCAGATATTGAATGCAAGTATCTGAAGCTTGAGTTATTGTAATTCAAAAATAAGGTAAATGGATCCCTTTGAAGAAATTCTGAGAGAGAAAAATTCTGAAAAGGGCTTTGTATTTTAAAGTGTCAGTATGCATATTTGTATTTTTAATCAACAAGTTTTTTAGCCTAGAGTTGGTTGGCTGTTTTTTTCCATTTTTATATGGAACTAAAATTAGGAGAAAAATTGTGGTGGGGAAATTTTCCTGAGATTAAATTAGACAGGATTTGGAAGAATAAAGTCAGTTGTTTACAGCCAGAGTATAGATAAATATGGGGAAAGTGCCTGGAGAGGAATTAACTATGCTTATGAAAGCCAGAGGTGCAGGAGAGCACACTTCCGAGAACCGTTGGAGGTCTTGAGTTAATGAATGTTTATCATAACTACTAAGAGCTGGAATAAGCCCATAGTAGCTTAATTTTTCTGCCTGGATGGGGACAGAGCCTGAGCTGAAAAGAAGTGAGGAAGTAAGGTCTGCATGTTAAGTTTGTAGGCACATCTTATCCACCTTGGTTTCATTTGATGCATTATTAACAAATTATTTTTACTTGTACTTCACTGAAGGTGAACTTCAATCAACATCGTCAAAAGTTGTCTTTAAATTCTTCCAACAAAAAGTAACACATTTCCTCAAATTGATGGAGATTTTGAATGGCTATTGGGTTAATAAATTCTAGCAAAACGTGTGAGTTTTGGGAAGTTGTATTTGATAGATTTGCTGTACATTGCTCTCCCACCCCCTCCCTGTCTTTTGAAAACAATTACACTTTGCAAAACCATAGTTCATAGTGTTATAAATGGGTCTTACCTCTGTCCATATGTAATCTTGGCAAAAATCATTAGTGCATGACATCATGACATAAGAGAGCATCTATGTACAAACATATACAATTTTATTGATATCTCTACAGACTACAAGAATTTTGTTAAGTATAGTCACAATTGCTGAGTGCAACAGAAAAATAGTAATTTGTCATTTTCTGAAAAGATGCAAAAATTCTGAAGATGAAAGAAAGATACATCAATGATGTCATCTGTTTCTTATTTCCTAGAATAAAACATCACATAATTAAGTACTAAAAATTATAGGTTATTAGAGATTCTGATCCTGTGTACAATTGTCCAAAACCACCACCTAGTTTATTTTCTGGCTTTGCGGTCAAGAAGGGTGGGCCAACAGCAGAGGGAAAGCAGTATGAGGGCGATAACTCTGAGTTTCTTCTCAGTATGCGTTACTGCCTTTGATAGGCTGGATTTTCCTTTTTTGAAGGTGTAAGCACTCTTTCAGGGCACTGGATGTCATACAGGAAGTTACAGGTATTCTTTTCCTTTAAACATATGTCCAAAGACTAAGAAAATAAATCCAAGTGGCCCTGGGAGCTTTTGATTGAGATAACAATCAAAAAGGAAGATTTGTTCTTCCTTTTTGCTAAGACCAAGTCCAGTGAAATATACCTACAACAGAACAGGTACCTGGTACCTATGTCTCCTCCAGAAGAAGAATGAATAATAAATTTGGACCTAATTTAGCAAATGATTGTTTTGAGAATTTCCACTGTCTAAATATGAAGAATTAGTTTTCCACTTAGCTTTATATGCTGTTGTATGTACTGTGCTACTTCTGGTATCTTGTGATGTCACATGTGTAAGACAGTTGAAAAAAAAAACCTAGACCTTTTAATTGGAATAATTGATGGACAAGTCACATAGGAGAATATCACAAAGACGGTTATTAAGAGTTAATGGGGCATTGCCTGGTCAGAAATTCCCAAATACTTTTGTTCTATGAGACATCCAGAATAAATACCATTACAATATCTTACATTTTGCCTTCCCTGACCACTCAGAACTGGGGCTGGAGCACCAGCCAAGGCAAACAAACAAGTTTTCCTTAGTTGGCCATAAAGCAGTGATAATCACCTTTGGCTGGATATTAGAACCACCTTGGAGCTTTCACAAATATTGGTATCTGGTTCCCACTCCAAACGATTTTAATATAATTGGGAATTTTAAAATTTCCTGAGGTGATTCTTATGTAGAGCCAAGGTTGAGAATCACTCCTCTAGATAAATATGGAAATCAAAGCATCTGTGTATCTGATTCCTTAAAGCCTCTTTCACTTCACTGTGGCTCCCATGTCCTTCCTCACCACAATCTTCTTGCACCAAATTGGTACTTCCTCCTCCTTTTCTGAGACAGACCTTACCTATTCTACATTTCATGCTTTCAGGGCTATGTTGTCTGCAAATACACACACTAAACTTGTTATGTTAACAACTATGTTCCCTGGAATGGTGCATATTAGAGGTACTGCTCAAACCAGGTACACCACAAGTATTTCTGGCACCGAGGACAGTGTGCATGTGAAATAGTACCCAGCCAAAAATGGAGTTGCGTGACAGAGGACAGAGGTGAAGAAGCTGTGAAAGGTACCACATTTCTCCTGACAGAGAGACCAAGACCTGATACGTTTTGACTTCTTTTTTTTTTTTTTTTTTTTTTTTGAGACGGAGTCTCGCTCTGTCGCCCAGGCTGGAGTGCAGTGGCCGGATCTCAGCTCACTGCAAGCTCCGCCTCCCGGGTTTACGCCATTCTCCTGCCTCAGCCTCCCGAGTAGCTGGGACTACAGGCGCCCGCCACCTCGCCTGGCTAGTTTTTTTGTATTTTTTAGTAGAGACGGGGTTTCACCGTATTAGCCAGGATAGTCTCGATCTCCTGACCTCGTGATCCGCCCGTCTCGGCCTCCCAAAGTGCTGAGATTACAGGCTTGAGCCACCGTGCCCGGCCACGTTTTGACTTCTTTTGGCATTGCCCTGTGTGAGCCAACATGGTCAGGTTACAGTTCTTTTTTCTCATAGCAGCAGGGTGTAATCACACAGATATACTCCCAGTTTGTCCCAATGATCCTAAGCCAAGGAGAGGATTTTTAGCTTACTTTTCTAGATCGGCTTCATTTTTCCCTTCTGCTTGAACGTAAGAGTCTATTTTAATCTTCAACCAATCTTAGGCCTAATCTGATTCTTTTTTCTCTCAAAGTCATGGTGATCCCTTCATGTAGATAAAGTATACATGGTACCTTTAAAACTGGTACATTGGTCACATAAAAAGGGACTCCAACAGTAAACTTTTTCCTCTCAGATCCCTAAAAACTTTGAGGGAAAATAGTTGGATTTTGATTTATTAATTTGAGAATCACTTTCAAAAGATTTGAAAGACTTATCTTTGTGACTGAATCACTGGAAAACATCTCATTCAGTTCTGTCACTGTCCTTCCAAAGTTCCAGTCGGACAATGATCTTGACAGTGATTGGGGCCCTAAAGTCTGGGGCTCAGTGAAGTGTAAGAAGCAAAGTCAGTAGTACTGCTTTTGTAGGCGATTAAAACCAATGAGGAATCAATTATCCCTCCCTCCAAACTCCAAGATTAATGGATGATTTCAAGGTAGGGATTATTGCTCATGTTATTATCAGAGAAGTACCTCTAGCTTCTCATAGATGAATAAATTAAAAGGCCCATTTTCTGCTGTAACACTAAAAAGGCCTTATCTTTTGAGGAAGCCATAGGGAGACAAGGTCAACTTGTTGGGACTGTGGTTTGCAAGCCTTATCTTCTGATATCGCTTTAGCAGACAAAGTGTAATTTTGATGGTAACTAAGGCTCAGAGTCACTTTCTGTATCATTGTCCACGTTACTAGGAGTATTTTTCTTATGTTCCAGAATAGAAGAAAGATAGGAAAGATGAGACTATGCAAAGGATTACATGGATCAACAGTACTCATTTTCCAAAGGTGAGGATAAGATGATGATGGTAGTGGTGGCGATGTGTGTGTGTGTGTGCGCGTGCGCTAAGGTCAGTGCAACAGAACAGAAATGTTCAAAGAGAAAAATCACATCCACATTAGATTCTTCTTATTGCTGTCTCTTTGAATTATAAAAATAATTTTGATACAGTAAAACCTCATTAATTTGGATTCCACTAACCAGGAGTTTGTGAGATGAAGTACCCTTACGTTAAGGAAGGGCTTATAAAAACAATTTTGAAAGACACGTTTAAACTACTTCAAAGAGCCTTTTCTTTTCAAGCATTTTAGAAGCACCTGTTTACTTCCAATTGGTGTGCTAATTATAAGCTTTTGATCTATTCAGTGAGACCAAAGTTTTAAGCACTTCTACAGTGAAATACTATAATGTCCTTTTTGATATTTTCTCTATGTGCCTTAAAATATTCTGTAGTTGTTATTTTTCACTGATTCCTATACGCTTTCTTCAAAATTGTATTTTATTGCATATGAACCACACATGTAATTTTGGGTATAATAATTTATCTTGTGAAGACATTGTATACTTATTGTACAGTTTTATACAACATATATTACATATTCACACAATCTACCTCTTTATATGATGTAGAATAGTGGCTATAAACTGGGAGCAATTTTGGCCATGACATTTCGATTGTCATTACTAGGAGGTTCCTACTGGCATCTAGTAGACAGAGGCCAGGGACGTTGCTAAAATCCTGCAATACACAGGACAGTTCCCCACAATAAAGACTTTCAGCTAATAGTGCCGCTATTGAGAAATCTCGATGTAGATCAAGTTAAAACAAGTTAAATCTTATTGAGGGCTTCAGAGATACTCATCAAAGGTACTGCTACTTTGGACTGAATTTCATTATTTCTAAAATAAACTAATATTTTACTCTTTTAGGTTTTTTTTGAAATACAGAAATGATAAAGTATTTGTTCTGAAAATCAGAAAACTAAGTCTTTGAAACTGGGGGTACAAATAATACATTGCAATTTGGCCACTAGTGTTTTCTAGATCCTAATCTTAAGTTTCTTTAATATTTTTAACATATAATTTTATAATTCTATACATTATACAGTCATGTAATATCTGTTTCCAAGCTGGATTCTGTTACCATAAGGCTGTTCACAGGAGTCTGGGAGATTCACAGAGAGGCTTTTTTAACAAGAGGATTCAAGGACTCTGAGAAATGCTGTCCTAGTGTACATTATCTTAACTCTTTCACTCATCTTTGTTTTCTCAAAATTACTGAGAACATTGTACCACTAGAAACATTTGCTAGAAAGTACAACTTCTGGCAAAAAATTAGACTATAAAGGAAATAAAAATACCGTTTTTTTGGCTAATAAAATAACCTGAAATTCAGGAAAATTGTGAAGTCTTAACACAAATGTAAATCCAGTAAGACCTTGATTAACAAAAATGCAATAAGCCAAAACCATAATTAAAAATTTTCTTGAATAAACAACATATTACAGGATGGGTCCTGGAATATGTATATATACATTCCTATAACGTTTGACTTCCAGAATCATGTGAAATGGTAGTGTCTATTTGGTTTTGATTCTGGTGCTTTTCTGGTGAGTTACAATAGATACCTTGTATCATGTTAAGGATATTCTTTATTCCAACTTTAAAAGAGTTTTTAATAAGGGACAGGTGTTTGGCATCTATTGACATAATCTGGTGGCTTATATTATTTGACCTAGTGACAAAAACATTGATTTTGTATCATTAAACTCTTTATGTATTTCTGTTGTCTATAATGATGACTGAGGCCAAGATAGCAAACACATCACTATATTTTATAAAGATTTCCAGTGGTAAATATCAAACCGAAAGGTATTTTCTAATGAAAGCCCTTGTAAATCAGAAATGTCATAAATCAGAATCCCTTTCCCAAAACATTAACTGAGGTTTTACTGAATCACACTAAAGAGAATGACCAGTTTGGTTATCTGGTTTGGTTTGTGAATGTCAGGCTGCAAGAGCACCTTTCGATTGCAGGCCCTACTGGGTTTGAACAGTAATATACTGTGTAACTGGCAGACAAGGATACAAATGAAGCTTTTAAAATATATCACTTTAGAAACTGAAATTGGGGTGTGTGAAATTTCCCTTTTTGTGAAGTCAGTTCTCATAGCTAACTATTATTCCTATAGATTCCCCAAACCTACTACCAACTCCCCTATAGAGTACGAGCCAGGCTGAAGAAAATGCTTTGAGGTGACCCAACCCTGCATGGTTTGTGCTAAAAACAGCAACCCATTCTGAAGGTGATAGAAATGAAAATAATTGTGTTGGGAATAATTTACTATACTGGCAATATTTGATTATGACAGAACTGTGAATGATGTAAAACATGGAGAGAGAACATTAATCAGACCCTTGCCATAAGAATTCAATAATGTTCTAGTAAAATGATGAGGAGAAAACTCTGGGTTCTTGTTTTGTTTTGTTTTCCTTTTCAGTTGGGTATGGCAAATATATTTGAAATGCACTGATATCTTCAAATGCAGATTTTTAAAATTGTTGAGTGTGGCCCAATTGATAGAAATAGTTTACCATGAATCTTTTTTTTTTCTTCTATCACAACATGCTTTTTTTTTTCTTTTCCTCTTAAGATGTTAATTTATCATGCAAAGATTTGTTTTCATTAAGTGCATTAATGCTTTTGTTTGTACAGGAATTTTCAAATCAAGAGGACTCCCCGTAGTTCCTAAATATAAATCCTTATCGAATGACATGCCAAGATGATAGCTCCATTCCACATGGGAAAAGGCAAATTCAGCCATATCTTAGGATTTTAACCAGGGCTCCAGCCTTTGGGTTGTACAGCGTCTCTGATACATCTCCTTTATGATAATTTCAGATTGACTGTAAATGGAACATTTTGTAGAAGAAACTGGCTTCTAGCAGTTGAATAGTGATGCTGGGAATAAATTTGGTTTCCCTGAATATGGTTTCTCAAAGCAGTCACAGCTTCTTTAGAAGTTAGAATTGGTACCACTTCTTATCCTTGTATTTCAGCATTAACTGCAAAGAAAAAAATAGCCACCATAAGATGCTAAAATACTTTAAAAGTGCTATTTAAAGCAAGGCCTTTTTGAGCTAATCATGCAAATCTAATCTCAAAACTTATAATCAAACTGAATGGCTTCTTTTATTTTGTGAAATAAAGTGCATATGAGAAAGATTTTAAAAATAAGCTGTAAAGACTCAGCTGATAGAAAATGATTTTTCATGACTGAGACAAAATGGAGGATGTGGATCCCAGATGTATGAGAACCAATGGATAATTTTCTTTATCCCCTAAGGTAAATAAGTATCGATACCTTAAAGTATTTAAAAACAAACAAACAAACAAAGAAAAAACCTTTTATCTCCCAAGCATTGGGGGAATTATAATACTTAGAAGAGATCCAGGCTACCATGATTCTCATACAGGATTACTTATGTGGATCTCTGTTTAAGCGTTCTTGTTCAGAGCCTAAATGCTTAAAGTTACTCCTGTATGAAGATGTCTGTATTTACTTAGGCAGTTTACCTCATGTGCATGTTTGGAAAATGCTTCTGCACTGGTCATCATGCCTGCAGTTTTCTCTTCCAGCTCTCCTAGCCTCTGTCCTCTTTCATCAAGTGCGATTCGTGCACGGGTCAGCTCTCCCATCACCCCTCCAGCAGCACCTTTCATCCCTTCTATACTACCTGGTCCAGGAATGTGTTGCGCAAGGCTGCGGGATGCTTTTCCTGCTGAAGCTTCCCCAACTGAGAATATAAGCAATAGCAATTTAAAACATTTTGTCAGTAATTCAAACAGTCAAGCTTGTCACCAAGACAAAGAACTAACATTACATTCTACTGTCATAATTCTCATTAAAAGAGCATCATATATGTGTTTGGAGATGTTAGCACTTAAGAAAAATGCTAAGAAAGAGACAGTGAGATACATTGTTATCATAGGCCTTTTGTATGTGTGTGTGTTCCATACAATATGGCATAATTGCATTTCTTGATGCTGAATTGGAATATTCACATATGTGACTTCATATTTAAGCCATATTAATGTCTCTTCCAAGCTTAGACCTGATCGTTTGCTTAAATTTCTGCCTAAGTTTTTATTTCAGACTTCTCTGTTCACCTTCATATATAAGCCTTTCTAGGCCTCAGGTTCTCTTCCTCTCTCTTTCTATCTCTCTCTCCGTAAACACTGAAAAATGGGGTATATGAATATATGAATGATGGTTACATATGTTAAAAATTTGATTTATAAAACAAACATAACATTTACCCATATAAGTTACATATGTTAAAAATTTGTGGCTGGGCACAGTGGCTCACGCCTGTAATCCCAACACTTTGGGAGGCTGAAGCAGGCAGATCACTTGAGGTCAGGAATTCCAGACCATCCTGGCCAACACGGTGAAACCCTGTCTCTACTAAAAATACAAAATTAGCTGGGAGTGGTAACATGTGCCTGTAGTCCCAGCTACTTAGGAGACTGAGGCACGAGAATCTCTTGAACCAGGGAGGTGGAGGTTGTGAGCCGAGACCATGCCACTGCACTCCAGCCTGGGTGACAGAGTGAGACTTTGTCTCAAAAAAAAAAAAAAAAAAAAATGTGATTTCTAAAAGACTAAAAGAATTTCTCAGTCACCTACAAAGCTCAGTTTTATTCAATTTCAATGAAGTGAAAAAAATTTCTATCGACAGGGTCTTGATATGTTGCCCAGGCCTGACTCGAATTCGTGGCATCAAGAAATCCTCCCACCTCAGCCTCCCAAGTAGCTGGGACTACAAGTGCATACCACCACAGCAGCGCTCAATAAAGAAAAATATTTTTTAATTGAAAAACAGCTATCAAAAATTAGCCAAGCATAGAAGTACGTGCCTGTAGTCCTAGCTACCCAGGCGGTTGAGGCAGGAGGATCACTTGAGCCCAGGAGTTTGAGGCTGCAGTGAGTTATGATTGTGCCACTTTACTCTAAAGCCTGGGCAACCAAGTGAGATTCTGTCTTTTAAATTTTTTTTTTTTTTTTAAGAAAAAACAGCTATTTTGGCAGAAATTTAGTTAGAATTCCCAAGGATGTAATACTGGAATGGATTCTAGATTTTTTTTTTAATAAGAGTTGATGGAATCTAATTTTTTAAAAATAAGAGCCTTATTGAGATATAATTCACATAACATTTATCCATTTAAAGTGTACAATTCACTTGTTTTTAGTGTATTCACAAAGTTGTAGGACTATCACCACTATCTGATTGCAGAACACATACGTTACTCCAAAAAGAAACCCTATGCTCATTGGCAGCCACTCCCTGTTCCTTCCTTGCCTCAGCCCCTGGCAATCATTAATCTACTTTCAGTCTCTCTGAATTCTAGACCTTTTATATAAATGGAATCATACAATATGTGACCTTTTTTTGTCTGGCTTCTTTCACTTAGCAAGATGTTTTCAAGGTTATCCATGTTGTACCATGTATCAGTACTTCATTCCTTTTCATGGCCAAATAATATTCTATTGTATGAAGGAACCTAGATGTTTTTGCATAGTTAAAAGTTCCAGAGAAAGAGAATTTTGATCTATACTACCAAATGATGGTAGGATATTCTGGAAAATATATTCATACCTTCTCTCTGAAAATTTTCCCTAGTATCTTCCTATTATTTAAAAATCTACCAGTGAGGCTGGGCGCTGTGGCTCATGCCTGTAATCCCAGCACTTTGGAAGGGTGAGGTGGGCAGATCACCTGAGGTCAGGAGTTCGAGACCAACCTAGCCAACATAGCGAAACCTCGTCTCTATTAAAACCGCAAAAATTAGCCCAGCATGGTGGGCTCCTGTAATCCCAGCTACTTGGGAGGCTGAGGCAGGAGAATCGCTTGAAGCCGGGAGGCAGAGGTTTCAGTGAGCCGAGATCAGGCCACTGCACTCCAGCCTGGGTGACAGAGCAAGACTCTGTCTCAAATAAATAAATAAATAAATAATCTACCAGTGAGACTTTGATAAACAGTAATACTTTTCGATTTTGTTTATCAAAGTCTCACTGGTAGATTTTTTAAGTAATTTATTCTGTAGGATTGATAAATCTTACATTCTGAATAAGGAATCTGTTTTCCAGCAGTGGTTAAAGTCAGGCAGATTCAAAAATCTTTTTTCTAGACTTTTTTGAATACCTTCACATTGCCATGCAGGTATGATCTACTTGTAAATGAGATATTTATTAACTTGCTCATTATTTGTATGAATTATATATATCATTTTTGTTACACAGTTTCCTAATATGAAGTGACCACTTTTTTTCATGTTTGGTAAACGCAAATTTTTCTGGTACAGAAGGAAACAAATATTCAAACTTTAAGAAGCAAAAAATATGTAGTCTAGAATTTGAGATCACATATTACATTAAGTTATACACGCACATACACATACACAGAAACATGTCTTCTATTTTGCAATACATTTTTACAATCAGGAATTTACTCACAGAGCTCTTCTCTGTCAAATGTTTGTCCACTTCCACCAAACAGTCCCTTAAGAAAGCCTCTGTTTTGAGCTTCTGGTGTCTCTATGGGAGTAAACAAATCTCCTAGCATGTCCTGTATCAAATTCAAAGAAAAAAGCATTAAAAAATCAATTAATATACAAAAAGGTAACACTGTGGTATATTAGGAGACATCATGAAAAAAAACAGTGTGCTTTTCATGTATTTTCATGGTGATTTTTGCTGTGCTCACAGTTCTCCCTCTGGCATTTCTTTTATTCCTCCCCTTCTATAGTAACAAACATTCTAAAATTTTCCTTTATCTGTCCTCTTCTCTTCTTCCCTCCACCAAAGTATGGGAAGCTAGTATATCTACCCTAGGATTAATTTCCACCTGTACTCAATAATTACCAGTAGACTTCTGATCCTTTTTCAGTCACTATAGCCTCTTTTTTATCCTGGTACCCTTCCCTGAACCAAGCATAGACTGCCCTATGAAATAGGAAAGCTTTGGTGGTATGTGGAAGGTTGGATCTATTTTTGTAGGAGTACAAAATTATAAAATGATTAAAGAGAATTTAAATGAGTCAAAATAGGCAGCTACTGTATAGGGTGAAGTACAATTGTTTTCAATATTTGGTGAGCTTTACAATGACTAGAGAAATGCTTGTTAGAAATGCAGATATCTAGGCTGCATTCCACATATATGAAATCAGAATCTACATAGATGTACTCTCATTATCTATATTTTTACCAGACTTGCAAGGTTCTTAACCAAAGTTTAAGAACCATCAGTGTGGAGAAAGGAACTTAGACTGAGTCAGGAGATCTGTGACCTAATATTGGTTTCCTACAAACTTCCAGTATGATTTTAACTTCATCATCTCCCCTTACCTCTACTGAGACTTGTGCTCCTCCTCCTGAAGCCCTTCTCTTTGGAAATGGCACCATCATCTATTTGGTTCCCCAAGCCAGAAACCGAGAAATGACTAATTCCTTCCTTTCCTTCACTCCTATATCTAATAACCCTAAATCCAGCTGATTACACTTTATAGCTATTGAATCTGCTAACTTTTCTCCATCCTCATGCTTCCTGAAAACCAACTGCCATACTAACCAGAATATTTATTTTAATAAACAAATCTGCTAAAACTTTTTAATGACTTACCACTGCCCTTGGGTTAAATGCTATAATAGATTCCTTAGGGAGCTTACAAGGGGCTGCAAGATCTACTCGACTAATTCTCCAGCACAACACCTCCACTCTTTTCACTTCCCAATTCTGCACTTTCTTGGCAGTTTCCTTAGCCCTGAGGCTTTTGCATGCCACGACTTCTGTCTAAAGTATCTTACCTTTTTCATCCCCAACCATTCAGTCACCTGGATAACTCCTATTTACCATTTGGAAGTCAGTTGTGCCCATAATCCTTCTCTAACTTCTTTTGATTAAGGGACACACAAAATAAATATATATCCAGTGAGTTAGAATTGGGCATTTGTCTCTGATTGTAGCAGTATGCATAGACTAGAAACAGGATAGCTGTAAAGGTTTATCTAACCTTGAGTAAGGATAGTCACAAAATTTTTAAAAAGCACATTAGAGAGTCAACTGGTTAAACTGCCTCCCTTCTGCTCCATCAACCCAGGTGTCCTCCTTCTATGTCTCCCCAGTACTGGCACAGCCATATATAGCAGTTTCCACAGAGTAGTGTGATTGTCTGTTTACTTCTGTCTCTCCACACTGACAGGCAGGGACTTGTGTCTTATTTATTAGCATGTTCCTAGAGTCTAGCCAAGTATTAGGCATATAGTAAAAACTCAATAAATATCTGTAGAATGACAATGGTGATGATACTAATATTTATTATTATTTATTTTAAAAAAACCTACTATATTCCAGGCACGGAGCTCAGTCCTTTACATGAAATCTTACTAAATTCTGACAACAATGCTCCAAAGTAGAGTGTACAGATAAGTTAAGTAAAATGCCCAAAGTCACACAAATGGAGGAGCCAAAATACAACTTGAGTAGTTCAGAGCTTATGCTCTTAACCCCTATATTATAATAAATATGTTTTAGTTTTCTTATTTGTAAAATGAGGGGGTTTAACTACTAGTTAAATGTCCAAGATGCTTTTAAAAAATGTTGTGACCATTCTTATGCAAGGTTAGACATTTATATCTATTCTGTTTCTAGGCTATGCTTACTGCTACAATCAAAGGCAAATGCTCAATTCTAACCCACAGGACATATGTTTGTTTTGTGTGTCCCTTAATCACAAGGTTTCTTCAAGAGTTCTTGAACTCCCTGAATGATATGGAAAGTTTTTGTATGTACATACATATTTTCCACCCTGAGGGGAGAGTTTATAATCTTTCATAAGATTCTCCATGGACAAAAACAATAAAATAAATAAATAAAAAGATTAGCTATTAATGTGAATGATCTTTGCATTGTCTCCCTCTTATCATTTCTGTGCAATACCTAGAACTATACTAGAAGTTGGTAGGCTCAAAATGAAGAATATATGTTCAAAACATGTTATTGGAAAGGCATGTTTATTGTCTGACCTAATAATATTTTAGTTTTTAGACATCTTTCTCATTCTCTCAACCATGTCCAATGTCTTTTTCATAAATGTACCTCCTGACCTACCTGTAGATTATCACACATTTCTTGGCTGTATGTTAACCGCTGAATTTCTGTAGGAGAGACGAGGTATAATGCCTGTCCTTCATTGGTAAAACAAAATGTTCGTGCTATCCTCATGTCTGTCAGTGGCAAATAATTAACATCCAACATTGGGCGAAGACTAGGTAGGCTGAATGGAAAAAAGTAAATCCATATATCATATGCAGGTTATTAGAAGCAGATCTTCACATAAAAACAGCAATTTTTATTCTATTATTTTATGGTTGTTTCTTTTTTTAATTATAATTTTTATATTTGTCTTGCTCTATCACCCAAGCTGGAGTGCAGTGGAGTTAGCTCACTGCAATCTCGCCTTCCAGGTTCAAGTGATTCTCACACCTCAGCCTCCTGAGTAACTGGAACTACAGGCGTGTGCCACCACACCTGGCTAATTTTTGTATTTTTAGTAAAGACACGGCTTTGCCATGTTGGCCAGGCTGGTCTCAAACTCCTGACTTCAAGTGATCCACCTGCCTTGGCCTCCTAAAGCGCTGGGATTATAGGCATGACCCACCATACCAGGCCTGGTTGTTTCTTCTTATCTTCAAGGCTCAGTGGTAATAAACTCGACTTTCTTTTTTTCTTTTCCTTTCCTTTTTTTGGAGGGAGAAGCAACTTTATTTTCATCAGAAATAGTAATGTTTATAAATTTGTTTATAGTAGTTTGTAAACTATTATCAGAAATACTAATGTCAATAAACCACTTACTTTAAGAGATAATCGGGAACTATGATGAGGGTGATAATAAAAGGAGATATCTTACAAAAATTAACCTGGATGTTATGCTTGCTCTAAGATTAAGTCACTTAGGGAAACAGATTCAGTATTATCCAATGGCTTAACCTTCCTTCCTTCCTTTTGTTCCCATTTTGGTGGTGGCTGGATTACAAAGAGTAGTGTCTTCTGCCCTGAATGTAGCAGTAGTATGGTGGGTGCTTAGAGGTCAATTACTGGTTTAGAAGAGATTCAGGCTCTTAACTTTTACATGTGCTTCCCAGGAGGGGGAACACATTCTTTCTCAGCTCTGTGTGAGGACCATGTTAGCCCAGAAAGTGTTCTCAGAACACTGGGTGCCCATTCTCAGGTTAGGAACAGAAAGACCCTGGTTTCCTGGCAGAAATTATGGATCCTACAGCTTTCTCTCCATCAAACTTTAAGTCACAGTAAGACAGGACTCTGGAGTCACAGGCACAGCCAGAAGGAGAGTTCAGCATCCTTATGCTGACTCCTGTTCCTGGACATGGGTCTTAAGATCCAATAATCTAGACTTTCACATAAAATCATATACATGAAAAAAAAAATTCACAGGCACAGTTTCACATAGATGCTTAGCAAATGTTCTTGATGGATTAAATGCAGTGGCCAGCAATTTCCGGGGCACTTTTTGTAGCACTTCACATGTTCCTACAATGACTTACAGCATTTGGTTATGTCAGAAACACCACAGCTAGAAAGTGTCTGACTGCATACTCGGTCGATTGTCTTTCTTTAAGGCAAAACTGACAGTGATGTGGTGTGGGTCCAGTTCACTGTGCCTGGAAATGAAGTGGCTTTGCTCCCCATTCCTTTACTCTATACACAGGAAATGAAAATTACTCATAACTTAGGGCAACTGCACTGGAGGCATGACTAATAAGTAAATATGGCCAAGACTGTAAGGGAATGAGAATAAGTTATAAATAATAGATCAGAATTTGCACATCCAAATGAATACCACACATCTGAATTGTCTTACCCCATGGGTATATGCTTATCCTAATGTAGCTGATAATTTTGCTAAAATATTCATAGTGTCCTTTTGGATACTGTTTTTCGAGCCAGTTTTACAAACCACTGACGAAAACCAGTCTCACTGCCTTTTAATCTGAACTTTAATGCCAAAAGGAAAAAGATAAACTTGTAATTAAATAAATTTTGAAACCGTTGTACTGATTCTAAGTGTGCACAATGATTTTAAATTATCCCAGATCGTAAAACCAGCACCTTAAAAAAAATACTGATTTCCTTTATCAAAGTGGTTTGTAACTCTACTTTGAGACCTGGAAATTTACTATGTAAAATGGGACCTGAAATCTGTGCTACTGGAATAAGCACTGTGCTTTCCAATATGGTAGCCAGTAACCACATGTAGCTATTGAGCAGTTGATACATGGCTTGTCTGAATTGAGATGTGCTGTAAATGTAAATGATACACTGGATTCAAAAGCTTCATTGATGAACAAATTACCTAATATCTTAAGAATATATTAAAAGATGATCTGTTATAGCACTTCTGGTAACTAAGCTCCTTAAGATATAAGTCCAAACCAATCCCAGTTAAACAGATTTCCATGATAGATTCAGTCAAATTAAAGGGTGGAGTTGAGGAAGAGGTTCCAACCGACTTTTCTGATGTGCTACATTGTCTATATTGTATAATAATAAGTAAGCCAAGAAAAGAAAATTAAAGAGGTGTAGTCACTTCAGGTAGGAAAAGAGAGCAGTTGCTAACTTCTAGGAAACAATTGCTCTTATAACAGAAGAAAAAAGACTTTCTTCTATGCAGGATACTTTAATAAAGAAACAGCGTCAGGTAACAAGGTAGGTCTCACAAAAAGTGTCTCTTACAGCCAAGTTTGAGAATTCATACAAAAATAAGCTTCTTCTATTTCTCCTCTCTACTCTCAAACTTGCTTTTCTGGGTCTGGGTACTTAGGATCTAGGTAACCATTGGCTAGCTACCTGATATCTGTCAGAAAACTAGGACTTGAGAAGACTGGGCTCAGGAGAGTTACCTTCTGCTAGGGTCTGAAAAGATCCTAGGAATATACTCAGTATGGGAAAATGAATGAGTCCAGCTGCATGCTAATTTGTAGGATTCATTTCTTTAAACTATACAGCAGAGTACACACCATTGTTTCCTAGCTACACTTTATGTATATGTATTATTAAAATCATATCAAAATTATTTCCTTTTCAGTGAGTTTTGAGGATCCTCAGGAACACATGAAGAATTTCTACTATGACACAATATCAAAGTAATCATTATCATGTCAAGCAAAGTATCATTATCATGTCAAGCAGAGGAAGACAGATACCATTTATCAATGACTCAGTGTATGTGTGTGAGAGATACACCCACTTACACACATACACAAATAGACCTTTTTTCCCCCCCAAAATCTGAGGCATGTCTGTGAGTTAAATCATTTTCAAACAAGATTGAAATGACCTTATCAGAAATTTCTAAAAACAGTTTGAGAAAGGGGGAACTAGATTGAAAAGAATCAGAAATATATGAGAGAATGAACAGATCATAAAATGATTATTTCTATTCAAAATTTTCTCCTTCACTACTTTCCCTTGGCTTACAAATCTGCTCATATTTTCCGTATTAAAAAAAAAAAAACTCTCAAAAGCTAGTTTCATTCTTAAATGACTTTCCTGACTCATCTCTCTTTTAACCACAAAATTTCCTGAAAGAATAATCAATACCAGGGAAAAAGGGCCCATAAATATTTATGATAGTAAATATTTTAGGCCCTCTAGGCCATATAGTCTCTGTTGCAACTACTCAACTCTGCCCTGTAGTGCAAAAGCAGCCATAGTCAATATACAGAAACATGGGTGTGGCTGTGTTCCAAAACCTTTATTTATGGGCACTGACATTTAAAATTCGTATAATTTTCACATATCATGAAATATTCTTCTTCTCTTTGAGTTTTTTCAACCATTAAGTATGTAAAAACCATTCTTAATGCTTGCAGGCTGTACAAAATCAGATAGGGGAATGGAGGTAGATTTTGTTTTGGATATTAATTTGCCAAACTCTGATCTACACCACTGCCTCTATTCTTGTCTCCTTGAAAATTAGCTTTTGTTTCCACCATGCTGCTAATATTTGCTTTCTCAAAGATCATTAATATCCCACCAGTTGTGAGATCTACTGTTTTTTTCTTGTACCCAAATTCTTTGACCTCTCTGCTATATTTTACTACCTCTTGACCACCTCTTTTGTTTTAATATTCTTCTCTTTTTATTTAATGAAGTTATACAATTCTGGTCCTGTCCTATCTTTCTAATGACTTCTTCTCAATCTCCTTTGCTGCATCTTCTTCTTTCTTTCACTACGTAAACGTAGAATACCCCCAAGTTTCTATCCTCAGCTCAATCAATTTCTTGTTTCTTTTTATGCTATCTTTTTTTATTATCTCATTTGCTGACATAACTTTTACTGATGCATTTATATATATGACTTCCAAAGCTGGATCTTCCACATATATTTTTCTAAGAGTGCAAATCTTAAATTTATTGCCAAATCTCTGCTGCTTATAACACCTCACATTTCAAATATTTATTCTCAATTTATTATTAAATTTCTCTTTATCAGCTTTTTCAAATCCTTCTGACTTTCCTATATGCGAATAACATAACCGTTATCTAAGTTCAAAAAATGTTTTAACCTTTAAACTCTCTTCTAACCTCGAGATTTAATAACCTCCATTACTGTTCACAACAAATCAGCTTTGCATTCAATAAGTTTCCCTTACACCTGTTTCCTCCTTGCCTTCAATATAGAGACCACTTCAGTTCAAAAGCCTATCTCAACTTCTCCCTGTGTATGTCCTAACACAAGGCTAGAGAAGGTTAATTACCTGCTTAAAACCCCATTTCCTATTAATTGATTAATCTCAAACTCAACATTCAAAGTCCTCAACAATTTGCTTCAAACTATCTCTACATGTTACTGTCCTCCCAACAACTCTTTTTTTATAATACATGTTCAACTATGCTGTGACTTTGAACTCTGGGAACTTAGTTTGTAGCTAGAAAATTCAATCCCATATTTCCTCTGTTGGAATTTACATTTTCTTTTTGTTATAATGTCTGTGTATCTATCTTATCTCCCCAGTTAGACAGTGAGTTTCTTAAGGGTTAGGACCATGTTTTACTAATTTTTATATCCTTCACAAGCCTAGCACAATGCTTGTCTCAATGATTTTTGGAAATAAGTGAGATATTAAAAAGAATGACAATGACTTCTATATAGTATATGTTTATGAGTTCATTTTATGATAATTATTTTTGTGTCTCATAAATTTTCATTTCATTACAGTAGAATGAAATCTCTTGGCCAATATTTTATTATAAAAGTGTCTGATAACTTTTAGTTATCAGACTGGCCTCACTTTTCCTAGACTTGCAACCTCAGGCAAATTGTGTAACTTTAATTTATTAACACATGTAAAATGGAGGATGCAAATAATACTTTATTTTCCTATGTCCTAGAGAAGTTCTAAGGATCAAATGAAATTCTGTATGTAAATTTCTTGGGTGAAGTATGAAACACAGGAAAAGTAAAAGTTAACTTCTTTTCCACTTAGCTTATTCATCTTTTATTTCCAGTGCTTAGCATAGCATCTGGGAGATATGCTCAATAAACATTTGTTGAATGATTGAAAAATCATTCTTTTCTTAGATTCCTTGATAGCAATTAAAAATATATTTCACTCACAATGCCAAGCATTTTTAGCAAAAAAGAAAAACCAAAACAAAACAGAAAAACCCCAAACTCTCAACAAATTGTTGAACAATAAAACATCCAGAAACATAATGAAACAATGATCTCAGGTTGCTTCTTGATAACATCTTGCACATAACACATATATTTTTTAGAATTGTACCTTGCTGGTGTTGTGATTACCAGATAATTTATAAGAAGGCAAGTACCTCATTATCATGATATGTCCATTAGCACAAAAGCATGCCAAGCAGGCACTGTTACACATGACCACCACATTTGCTTGCAGTATAAAAGATGTCTCCGTGATGTTATGAACATAAAGGCAAGTCTGAGAAGGCAGTGAGAAGACTTTGGCTTGTTTTTCTGAGCAGATTATTGTATACTGATGATCTCCTATTTCTTGGGATGCAGAAGATGAGTTCATTACCACTTTCCTTCTCCAAGATTTTTCATTTTCATCTATGTTGTTTGGATCCCTCCAAACTTCATATGGCGGTTGCATTAATCCACCCGTTCGGTCCATACAGGAGAATGTTAGCACAGCTCCTTTCAATGAGAGGAATGTACCTATAAAAATAATTGGACATCACTGACATGTCAAATTCATTCTAAAGCGTCTATGGGGAATTAAAGTTTTACAGTGTGATAATTTATACCTATAGAGTCATAATATTCCCTAATGTATATGAATTTGTAGATTTATTTATTTATTTATTTATTATTATTATTATACTTTAAGTTCTAGGGTACATGTGCATAACGTGCAGGTTTGTTACATATGTATACTTGTGCCATGTTGGTGTGCTGCACCCATCAACTCGTCAGCACCCATCAACTCGTCATTTACATCAGGTATAACTCCCAATGCAATCCCTCCCCCTTCCCCCCTCCCCATGATAGGCCCCGGTGTGTGATGTTCCCCTTCCCGAGTCCAAGTGATCTCATTGTTCAGTTCCCCTATGAGTGAGAACATGCGGTGTTTGATTTTCTGTTCTTGTGATAGTTTGCTAAGAATGATGGTTTCCAGCTGCATCCATGTCCCTACAAAGGACACAAACTCATCCTTTTTTATGGCTGCATAGTATTCCATGGTGTATATGTGCCACATTTTCTTAATCCAGTCTGTCACTGATGGACATTTGGGTTGATTCCAAGTCTTTGCTATTGTGAATAGTGCCGCAATAAACATACGTGTGCATGTGTCTTTATAGCAGCATGATTTATAATCCTTTGGGTATATACCCAGTAATGGGATGGCTGGGTCATATGGTACATCTAGTTCTAGATCTTTGAGGAATCACCATACTGTTTTCCATAATGGTTGAACTAGTTTACAATCCCACCAACAGTGTAAAAGTGATCCTATTTCTCCACATCCTGTCCAGCACCTGTTGTTCAGGAATTTGTAGATTTGTGAGTTCATCTGTTATAATAAGTTGGATTCATAGAATGTTAGGTCTAAAAGGAGTTTAAGACATCAACTGGCCAACTCTCTCATTATATTAAAAAAGAAGAAAAAACAGACCCAGAAAGATTATGAAAGCTGGGCCAGGTCACATAGCAAGTTAGGTCAGAGCCTAGTTTAGAACTCAGATTTTTCTGATTCCTACCCCAGGATTCTTTCATTATACTATATAGTCCCCCTTAAAGTCTTTTTATAAAAAAGAAAATTTTAAAAATGTACATATTTTATTTATTGAAATAACTTCAACTGAAAAAATAATCACACCGTCTTATACCGCTTTCTTATTTCATAAACCAATTTGCTAGAAAATGCTTGATTTGTCTTCAAAATCAAACACTTAAGAAGAAATTTCAATATCTAGAATTCATGATGGCAATTTTAATTGTATGAAAAATACAAAACAATTACTTTCAGCTCTTAGGCAGGCTTTTGCATCTTTACACAGAAAGGGATTTTACTCACCTGGATTCTCTAAGATTGACAATGTATGCCAGATTATTGCCTATAGGTGATTTTCATCAGTCTTGGAGGACAACATACTATAAGCTTAGGAGGTTGTTTGGGCTCTAGTGATCTTTGGATATTTCCAGAGTCTTCCCTATGCAGTACCCTATTAGCCCTTTCTTTCCTTTGTCCTTTTACATCATGCAGAGAGAGTAAGTATGTCAGCTTAGACTGATATGCCTCAAGGGTGTACATGTGACAGAGACTTGAAAAGGGAAGGGTGACAGATAAAAATACATTCATTTAGAAAGCACTTACAAAGTCCTTAAAATTTATAAAATTGAAAAGAGTATATTGGGATGATCTTAGTTGTGTTTTTAAATCCACTTTAAGAAATCTATAAATGTACATACGGGCAACTGCAGAGGCTAGGGGAGTAGAGGTTTAGGTGCTGCAGTTTAAGGGTTAAGGGATAAAAGAACATCTCTCCCAGTCTCCCATGAAGGAAAAATGCCAAAAGCTATGAAGAATTATTTAATTAAAATTACCTAGGATTGATCCTGCTATTCAGTAAAACCACATTTTCATAACTACCTGCCATAGAAAGACTTTTCTAAGTATATCTTTGCATCCTTGATTTAGAGATGGCTGACAGTAGGTTAAAAAGACAAGAAATCCACATTTCGAAAGCCATTTTACTTATACTCTTTGCATACAATCTGTCAGCATCAAAATGAATTTCTCAATAAGCTGCCCTTGCCAAAACAGCTGCTTTGTTTCTTAATTTTTAGTCATAAATGCTTTGATTATATTCTGTTCATTAGGTTTATACAGGGTTAAGTTTTCCAAACAATGTATTATTAATCTTTCAGGATTCTTCCTTTAATCTTTTATAACTGGAAAAAACTCAAGTAAATCTAAATTGTAAGCAGCTACTACTTCAGAAATACATTTACAATGTATGCTTAAACTTACAGGCTTCAATAATAAGATCTTAATTAAATCTACCATAAGTAACTGACCACACAATTAATTAATTAGGACTTTCCTCTTAAAGAAGATCTCACTGGCTAGGAGTGTACTTTACTCCAGCTTTCCCAAATAACTAGCCTTGCCCACTACAACCTTCATTCAATCAATACATATAGTATCAAGGACATATAGTATAAAGCACACATTCTATGTGCTGTAGGCTCTATTTTAGTTAAAGGCAATATAGTAGTGAATAAAACAGACAAAAGTCTCTGCCTTCATAAAACTTACTTTCTGTGGTAGAGATAGATAGTATGTCTGATAAATAAGTAATCATATGGGATATTACATAGTAATAAGTACTAAGGAAAAAAAGCAGAAAAGAATATAGGAATTCTTGAAAAAAGGTAGATAAATTTTAAATAGTGTTATAGACTGAATGTTTGCATCCTCTGCCAACCTCTTACAAGAAAAATCATATGTTAAAGCCCCACCCCCCACTATGGATCTATTTGAAGATGCAGCCTTTAAGGAAATAAGATTAAATGAGATCATAAGGGTATGGCTCTAATCTGATAGAATTAGTGTCCTTTTAAAAAGAGATACCAGAGTACATGCTCTCTCTCTCTCTCCCCCTCCCTATGTGTACACAAAGGAAAGGCCATGTGAGCACACAGCAAGAAGACAGCCATCTGCAACCCAAAGGAAGAGACCTCACTAGACATCTACCCTGCTGGCACCTTGAACTTAGAGTTTCAGTCTCCAGAACTGTGAGAAAATAAATTGCTGTTGTTTAAGCCACTGAGTCTGTGGTATTTCATTATGGCAACCTGAACAAACTAATAAAGAAGGGAAGGCTTCTTTTCATCATCCTGTGGGAATTAGGGTTCAGGAAACCAGCACAAAATACTGATATTCTATGACTGTTATGAATAATAAATTATCCTTTGTCTCTGAGCCAGGAGTTTCATGTCTTCTATCAGCATCGAAACTGGCAACCTAACTTTATTAGCTTACAAGTAGAATAAAATCTCAGATTCTTTATAGATCTTGACTTTCTAGAATGCCAAGAAGATTCATAGGAGGTAACATCAGAGAGATAAAGTAGAGCCAGATCATGTTGGTTCTTTTAGGACATGGTAAAGACCTAGACTTTTACTTAGCATGAGATGGAAGGATTTTAAGAATGGAAGTGATGTAATCTAACTTTCATGTAACAGAATCACCCTACCTCCTGGACATATCCTAAAGGGAACCAAGGCTGGAAGCAGGGAGAGTAGTGAAGAGGTTGGTGTAATAGTCTGGGTAAAAAATGGATAGAGGCTTGGTTGAACTGTGTGGTAATAGTAGAGATGGTGAGCAATGTGAGAATCTGAGTATATTGTAAAGGTTGTGCCAGCAGGATTTGTTAACAAATTGGATTTAGGGTATGAAAGAAATATGGGGGTCAAGGATGATTCTAATGTTTTTGACTTGAGAAACTGGAAGAATGGAATTGTCATTAATAGATGTAGAAAAGTGTGGGAGGAATGAGAGGAATACCAAGAGCTCAGGTTTGAACATGTTAAGTTTGAGATACTTACTAAACATCCAAATGGATATCAAATAACTGCATATATGTTAGGAATTTGGGGAGAGGTCCAGACTATAAATATAAATGTATGATCCATCAGATTATAAATGACATTTAAGGGCATGAAGCTGGCTGAATTCATCTAGTGCTTCAATATAAAGAGAAAAGTTTCAAAGAATCAGTCTTGGGGCATTGTGGTTTAAGTCCACTGAAATGGAGGAAGAACAAGCCAAGGAGATTGAGAAGGAAGAGCCAAAAAGTAGGAAGAAAATCAGGTGAAAATAGCACTCTAGAATTTGAAGTGTTTTAAGGTAGGAATGGTAGCCTGTGTAATACGTTGCTGATATGTCAAATAAGATGTTGCCTGAGAAATGACCAAGAATTCCTATCTCCTTTTCTGCTCTATTTTTTTCCTTAGTACTTATTAGTATCTACTATTCCATATAATTACTTATTTATCATACATATTATCTATCTCTACCATAGAAAGTAAGTTTTATGAAGGCAGAGACTTTTGTCTGTTTTATTCACTACTATATTGCCCATGACTAAAACCGCCTAGAATCTATTGTTTCTCTTTTTTAATGGAAGATATAACAATATATTTATATAACAATTCAGTAGAAAGAAAAACATTTGTTATAAAGGAAACAAAGGAAAAGTTGCTGGATTGACTTTCTTAAGTAAGTGAAAGCAGGTAGAGTCTAGCATATAAGTGGAGTCTAGTGTATAAGCAGAGTCTAGAGTATAAGTGGAGTATAGTGAATAACTACCACCCAGTTCAAGCAAGCCTCTATCCATTTTTCATCCAGACTATTATATTAACCTCTTCACTGCTCTCCCTGCTTCCAACCTTGATTCCCTTTAGGATATGCCAGGAGATAGAATGATTCTGTTAAATGAATCACCTAGTTAGAAGCTTAGTTTAGTAATTGTAACAGGAGAGAATATGCAGGCCATGGAGATACAAGCAGATAGGTTGGTAGATGTGATGATAGCTGTTGAAGTTTTTATCTGATTGTTTCAATTTTCTCAATAAAAGAGGACACTTGGTGATTGCTGAGATTGAAGATAGAAAAGTAAGTTTTGGAGGTTTGAAGAGACTAGAGAAAATACGTAATTGTTAGCCAGGCATGATGACATGCCTGTAGTCCCAGCTACTCAGATGGCTGAGACGGGAGGATCACTTGAGCCTAGTAGTTCAGGGCGACAGTGAGCTATGATTGCACCACTGCACTCCAGCCTGGGTGACAGAGTGAGACCGCATCTATACCAAAACAAAACAAAACCCACACATACACACACACACACATGCAAACAACCAAAAGGATAAACAAGAAAATGTGCAATTGTTGTCCAGGAGTGCAGGGGCAAGGAGTAGGAAAATATAGTATGATTACCTAGCAGCATAAGAGCCCACTTGAAGTTAGTGATGGTTTATGATAAAATGAGACAATTTAGTGTGGTTATATATTTTTCTCTAGCCATACTCAGCTACATGGGCCTAGAAATAGGATAGGTAGAGTTGAATTTAACCAGGTTTGAGATCAAGCTGAATAAGCGTGACAAAGCAAACAAAGCACAAAGGAGGCAAGAGAGTTGAAAATGCATGAAAGAAAGGCATTATAGAGCTTGGCTGTGAAATTTAAATTAGAAAGTGGGAACATGAAGGGGGTGAATGACAATGAAAATGGAAGGATCAATAGATTAAGGTTCCAGTGAGGCTGAAGAATTATATTAAAGTTGGAGTCTTAAGGAGTCTGAGATATTTTCTTTCCTTTTCCCTTATATACATTGTTTAAACTTTAATTGTCTCTCAACTTCCATGGAACTTCTCAATTCCTATCTAGAATGTCAGCTCTTTGAGGACAGAAACTTCGTATGATTTCGTCATTACTTTATCTTCAGTGCTTATTATAATATCTGCTGGACATGTCATGTGCTCAATAAACACTTATTAACTTCCTGACTACTCCAGTTCACTCTTAGTTATGGATTTTAAAACTCCTATTTTATATTATATACTCAGGATCAGCTACACAATTTGTGGGCCTAGCGCAAAATGAAAATGCACTAGGCCCACAAATTATGGGGGCCTTTTTGTTCAAAAATTGGGAGAAGTGGTACCATTGAAGGTAGTAAATTATAAAGCTTTTTTTTTCTTCTGTGGTCTATCTCTTTAGTGTTTTTATATTTGCTATTTTCTATGTAAAGGAAAGTTAAAATTTTAAATTATTAACATGATTTTTTATTATTCATCTTTGTAATATTCTTTACAAGAACATTTAACCTCTATTTTGAACTGCAGCAAAAACACAATAGATAGTCTCCAGAGCTATGAAATAATTATCCACATGGAGTTGGCCAGAAGAGACAAACCAGTCAGTCTCAGGAAGGTTGGAAGGAGGAAGACAGGGTACTTCAAGTCCAGACCAGACCTGAGGGAGCACATTCTTAGGTATGGGGATACCTCTTTGAGCTTGAGAATACTTGGAAGATGACTGCAGATTTTCACAGGTATCTGAGAGTCTCACTACATGACTTCAGTTATTTAAGCACATTTGAGTCTGATGGCTGCCAAGTTTCTCCTCTTGACAGCAATAAGATCCCATCCTGCTACCTCAAACCATAGAAGATGGGTGACTCCCAGAAAGTCTTTAAAACTGTTTGCTAGGAAGTGCTAGCTACCTGAACAGGACTGATTAAGAGGCTCAATCTAAGACATGGCCTCTGGTTGGCTGACCACATGCTAGAGTCATGAAGTGCCACCAACTCAGGATAAGGATGACTGCCTCCATGCCCCAAAATGTCATCAGGCATATGCCTGACCCTGACCACCTCTGTGTATACTCCAGGCCCCAACAGAAGTGGAAAGTGAAAGTGGAATGCCTCTCTCCCCACAAACTAAGTCATTGCCTAGGTGAGAGGTAGGTGGGAGGTAGACTGTGCATAAGCAGACGCTTCAAGCCCCTAGTGCATGCTCTATTGTCTCATTGGTCTTCACTTACACAGCATACATCAAAAGATAAAATTGTTAAGAATTTTAAGATTTTTAAGAGCAGAGGGCCTTCTGGGAGCAGAACCCTGTGCATCAGTAGACAAAAGTGGCAACTAAGGTTTCATTTGTAGACTCAGCACATCTGAGAACTTGCTAAAAATGCAAATTCTTGGACCCTACCTCAGACCTAACGAATCAGAAACTTTGGGGGTGGGGCCCAGTAATCTGTGTTGTAATGAATCCTTCAAGTGATTTTGATACAGACAAAAGTGATAGGTAATAGAATAGATAAATCTCTAGGTTTGTAATTTCAATGATTTAATGCACTTCAAATTTCCGTATCATTAATAAGAATTTGTTGTCAGGACAACCAAAATAATTAAAGTGAAAATATTCCTTAAAAAAGAGAAATGGGCTTTTCCTAGTTAGGAGGTTTCTGATTACTGATTGAATTTCCCAAGTAGTTGTGGTTCTGTTCAGACTTTCTATTTCTTCATGATTTAGTCTTCGTAAGTTGTATGTTTCTAGGAATGTATAAATTTATTCTAGGGTATCCAGTTTGTTGGCATATAATTGTTCACAATAGTCTCTTATGATCCTTTCTATTTCTGTGGTAATCAGTTGTAATATCTCCATTTTCATTTCTGATTTTATTTTAGTCTTCTCTCTTTTTTTCTTAGTCTAGCTAAGAGTTTATCAATTTTGTTTAATTTTAATTAAATTTAGTTTTCAAAAAATTAACACTTATTTTTGTTAAAAAATAGGCTAAGGACTTGAATAAACATTTCTCCAAAGAAGATATGCAAATGGCCAACAAGTATATGTAATCATCCTCACTGTCACTAATCATTAGGGTAATACCAATCAAAACCATGACCTCATATCTGTTAAGAGTGCCATTATCAACAAACAAACAAACAAACACAAAAACAAGTGTTGGCAGGATGTGGAGAAACTGCAACCCTTGTATGCTGTTGCCGGGAATGCAAAATGGTGCAACTGCTATGGAAAAAAGTATGAAAGTTCCTCAAAAATAGAAAAATAGGACTATCATATGATCCAGCAACCCACTTCTGGATATGTATCCCAGGATCAGGATGTTGAAGAGATACGTACTCCTATGTTCATTGCAACATTATTCACAATAGCAAAGATTTGGGAATAACCTAAATGTCTGTCAACAAATGGATGGGTAAAAAAAATTGGTATATACATACAGTGGATTATTCAGCCTTAAAAGAAAAGAAAAGTATGCAGTATGCAACAACATAGATGAAATTTGAGGACATTAAGTGAAACAAGCCAGTAGCAGAAACACAATTACTGCATGATTTCACTTATATAAGGCATCTAAAATAGTCAAACTCATAGAATCAAAGAATAAGATGATAATTACCAGGTGCTGCGAGGGGAAAGTGGGGAGTTGCTAATAACATAGTGGAAAATTTCAGTCATGAAAGCTGAATGAGTTCTAGAGATTTGCTATACAACATTGTACCTGGTCACTAATAAAACTGTATTATATACATAAAAGTCTGTCACAAGGGTAGATCTCATGTTAAATGTTCATACCAGAATAAAATTTTAGAAAAATAAGTGAAGTAGGACTAACACTTGTTGAGTATGCTTTATGTGCTAATGTTTTACATAAATTATCTCATGAAGCCCTCCCAAAAAAAACTTAGGTGAAGCTGTCTTGGATTTTTTATGATGCTACAGCTCACAGAAGTTAAGTAACTGTTCCAAGTCACCAAAGCGAAATGGGGAGAGCTGTAATCTAAACCCATGGCTTTCTGAACCTAATAATTATGTATTTTTGTTTTTGTTTTGCTTTGCTTTGGCCTCCCAAGAAATAAGAACAAACAGCAAAGTAAATAATTCTGATACTTTTTTCTTTAGACTTTTCCTGACCACATGTATGGAGAAAATGCAAGAATATTATATTACTGACTAAAGGCTTAGCAGAAACAATTTAATGTATATATCATACTCATCTGTAAGACTGCTTTTGGAAAACTCAGTCTTAATTAAAAGTCATAATTTTTCATTTCCTATTTGTTTGAAAAAATTTTCATTTTGAATTTATATTTCCACACTCCAAGATTATTTCTTCTGTTTCAGACTTTTCTTATATGAAATAGAAGAGTTTGGTTTTGTTTTGGGTTTGGTTTAGCCTGAAAAAAGATGTAAAATTGCAAATACCTCAAAACTACAGCCCAAGTAAGCATGTGTATAATTGACCATCTTTCAATGTTTGCCAGTCACACATCTAAAGGGTTACTTACTATTTCTGTTCTATTAAGGAAAGAACTCTATATCTAGTTCATTGAATGTTCACAAAGAATGATAATAGATTTTTTTCATCTGTCTATATAAGAAGGGGCCCTATTCTGGCAAAAGTCTGAATTCATGCCAATAACAAATGGCAAAAGGGTAAGTGAAGTTTCGTTTTTGATAGTGCCTGAAGGGAATTTCATTTTTTTTCAGTGAATTTTAAAAATCTAAAAATCCCTTAAAACCCTCAACGGCCTGTAATCCTAGCACTTTGGGAGGCCGAGGCAAGTGGATCACAAGGTCAGGAGATCGAGACCATCCTGCTAACATGGTGAAACCCCATCTCTACTAAAAAATACAAAAAACTGGCCAGGCGCGGTGGCTCACGCCTGTGATCCCAGCACTTTGGGAGGCCAAGGCGGGCAGATCACGAGGTCAGGAGATCGAGACCATCCTGGCTAGCACGGTGAAACACTCTCTCTACTAAAAATACAAAAAAATTAGCTGGGCGTGGTGGCAGGTGCCTGTAGTCCCAGCTACTTGGGAGGCTGAGGCAGGAGAATGGTGTGAACCCAGGAGGCAGAGGTTGCAGTGAGCTGAGATTGCGCCGCTGCACTCTAGCCTGGGCAACAGAGTGAGACTCCATCTCAAAACAAAAACAAAAACAAAACAAAAAAAACAAACAAAAAATTAGGCGTGGTTGCGGGCACCTGTAGTCCCAGCTACTTTGGAGGCTGAGGCAGGAGAATGACCTGAACCCAGGAGGCGGAGCTTCCAGTGAGCTGAGATCGCGCCACTGCACTCTAGCCTGGGCGACAGAGCGAGACTCCATCAAAAAAAAAAAAAAAAAAAAACCCTCAACAAACTAGACATAGAATATGCTTCAAAATAATAAAAGTCATATATGACAAACCCATAGCCAACATCATACTAAACAGGGAAATGTTGAAAGCATTCCCCCTAAAAACTGGAACAAGGCAAGGATGTATACTTTCACCATTCCTATGCAACATGGTACTGGAAGTCCTAACCAGAGCAATCAGGCAAAAGAAAAAAAAAAAAGGCATTCAAATTGGAAAAAAAGTCAAATTATTGCTGTTCACTGATTATATGATCTTATAACTAGAAAACCCTAAAGACTCCTTCAAAAGACTCCTAGATTTGGTAAATGACCTCAGCAAAGTTTCAGTATATAAAAATCAATGAATAAAAATTAGTACCGCTTTTATACACTAATAATGATCAAGCTGAGAACCAAAAGAACTCAATGCCATTTATAATAGCTATTAAAAAATATCTAGGAATACATTAATCAAGGAGGTGAAAGATCTCTACATGGAAAATTTAAAAAACACTAATGAAAGAAATCATAGGTGACACAAACAAATGAAAAAACATCCCATACTCATAGATTGGAAGAATCAATATCATTAAAATGACCATACTGCCCAAAACAATCTACAGATTCAACACCATTCCTATCAATTTACCAACAGCATTCTTCACAGAATTAGAAAAAATGTAACTAAAATTCATATGGAACCAAAACAGTCTGAATAGCCAAAGAAATCCTAAGCAAAAAGAATGAAGCTGGTGGTATCACACTGCCTGACTTCAAATTATACTACAAGACTATAATAATCAAAACAGCAGAGTACTGTTATAAACATAGATAGATAAATGGAAGAGAATAGAAGACCCAGAAACAAAACTATATACCTATAACTAACTGATCTTTGAGAAAGTCAACAAAAGCATCCACCAGGAAAAGAACATCTTCTTTAATAAATGGTTCTGCAAAAATTGTGAAGCCATATGCAGAAGAATAAAACTGGACCTATATCTCTCAACATATACAAAAAGTAACTCAAGGTGAATTACAGACTTAAATGTAAGACCTGAAACTATCAAAATGTTAGAAGGAAACCTAGCAAAAACTCTTGTGTGAACATTGGCTTAGGGGAAGAATTTGTGACTGAGACCTCAAAAGCAAATGCAGCAAAACTGAAAATAGACAAATAGGACTTAATTAAACTGAAAAGCTTATGTACAGAAAAAGAAATAAACAACAGAGTGAATAAACAACTTGAGGAATGGGAAAAATATTTGCCAACAATGCATCTGACAAAGGGCTAATACCAAGAATCTATAAGGAACTCAAGCAATTCAAAAAGGAAAACACAAATAACCCTATTAAAAAGTGAGCAAAATACATGAACAGGCATTTTTCAAAAGAACACATACAAATGGCCAAGAAACGAAAAAAAATGCTCAACATCATTAATCATCAGAGAAATGAAAATTAAAACCATAATAAGATACCATCTTACACCAGTCAGAATGGTTATTAATAAAAAATAAAAAAAATAGATATTGGCAAAGATGCAGAGAAAAGGGAACACTTATACAGTATTGCTGGGAATTAAATTAGTACAACTTCTATGGAAAGCAAAATGGAGATGTCTCAAAGAACTAACAATAGAACTACCTTTTGATCAAGTGATTCCACTACCTAGTATTTACACAAAAGAAAAGAAATAATCATATCAAAAAGACACAAGCACGTGTATGTTTATTGCAGCACTATTTATAATAGCAAAGTCATGGGATCAACCTAAGTGTCCATCAATGGGCAATTGGATTAAAAATATGATATATATACACACACACTGGGCTTATTAAGTGACTACACACTGGGCTTATTCAGTGAATGACAAGGAGTTTGGTTTGTCTAGGGTCCAGGATATGTAGTGAAAGGTCAAAGACTATAGCTGGAAAAGAATGGTGGAGCTGGGGAATGGAAGAGCTAAATGCCAAGGATTCCTTTCAATTGCTATATAAAAAATGTAAAGACTGGGGGGGGGTGTTCCATGATGGCCAAATAGGAGCAGCTCGGGTCTGCAGCTCCCAGCATGATCAATGCAGAAGATAGGTGATTTCTGCATTTCCAACTGAGGTAACTGGTTCATTTCATTGGGACTGGTTGGACAGTGGGTGCAGCCCACGGAGGGGGAGTTGAAGCAGGGCGGGGTGTCACCTTACCTGGGAAGCACAAGGGGTCAGGGGATTTCCCTTTCCTAGTCAAGGGAAGCCGTGACAGACTACCTGGAAAAACAGGGCACTCCCGCCCAAATACTATGCTTTTCCCAAGGTCATAGCAACTGGCAAACAAGGTGATTCTCTCCTGTGCCTGGCTTGGTGGGTCCCATGCCCATGGAGCCTTGCTCACTGCTAGTACAGCAGTCTGAGATTGATCTGCAAGGTGGCAGCCTGGCTGGGGGAGGGGCGTCTGCCATTGCTGAGGCTTGAGTAGGTAAACAATGTGGCTGGGAAGCTCAAACTGGGTGGAGCCCAGTGCAGCTCAACAAGGCCTACTGCCTCTAGAATCCAACTCTGTGGGCAGGGCATAGCTGAAGAAAAGGCAGCAGACAACTTCTGCAGACTTAAACGTCCCTGTCTGACAGCTCTGAAGACAGCAGTGGTTCTCCCAGTATGGCATTTGAGCTCTGAGAACAGACAGACTGCCTCCTCAAGTGGGTCCCTGACCTCTGTGTAGCCTAACTGGGAAACACCTTACAGTAGGGGCCGACAGACACCTCATATAGGTGGCTGCCCCTCTGTGACGAAGCTTCCAGAGGAAGGATCAGGCAGCAATATTTTCTGTTCTGCAATATTTGCTGTTCTGCAGCATCTGCTGGTGATACCCACGCAAACGGTCTGGAGTGGAACTCCAGCAAACTCCAACAGACCTGCAGCTGAGGGACCTGACTGTTAGAAGGAAAACTAACAAATAGATAGAATAGCATCAACATCAACAAAAAGGTCATCTACACCAAAACGCCACCTCTAGGCACCAACATCAAAGACCAAAGATAGATAAAACCACAAAGATGAGGAGAAACCACAGCAGAAAAGCTGAAAATTCTGAAAATTCTAAAAATCAGAGTGCCTCTTCTCTTCCAAAGGATCACAGCTCGTCACCAGCAACAGAACAAAGCTGGACAGAGAATAACTTTGACAAGTTGACAGAAGTAAGCTTCAGAAGGTTGGTAATAACAAATTTCTCCAAGCGAAAGGAGGATGTTCAAACCCATTGCAAGGAAGCTAAACAGCTTGAAAAAAGAGTAGATGAATGACTAGAATAAACAGTGTAGCAAAGACCTTAAATGACCTGATGGAGCTAAAACCATGGCATGAGAACTTGGTGACACATGCACAAACGTCAATTGCTGATTCAATCAAGTGGAAGAAAGGGTATCAGTGACTGAAGATCAAATTAATGAAATAAAGTGAGAAAACAAGATAGAGGAAAAAAAGTAAAAAGAAACGAACAAAGCCTCCAAGAAATATGGGACTAGGTGAAAAGACCAAATCTAGTTTGATTGGTGTGCCTGAAAGTGATGGGGAGAATGGAACAAAGCTGGAAAACACTCTTCAGGATATTATCCAGGAGAACTTCCCCAACTTAGCAAGGCACTCCAACATTCAAATTCAGGAAATACAGAGAACATTACAAAGATATTCCTCGAGAAAAGCAACCCTGAGACACGTAATTGTCAGATTCACTGAGGTTGAAATGAAGGAAAAAAAGTTAAAGGCAGTCAGAGAGAAAGGTCGAGTTACCCACAAAGGGAAGCCCATCAGACTAACAGGGCATCTATCGGCAGAAACCCTACAAGCCAGAAGAGAGTGGGGGCCAATATTCAACATTCCTAAAGAAAAGAATTTTCAACCCAGAATTTCATATCCAGCCAAACTAAGCTTCATAAGTGAAGGAGAAATAAAATGCTTTAAAGACAAGCAAATACTGAGAGATTTTGCCACCACCAGGCCTGCCTTACAAGAGTTCCTGAAAGAAGCACATAGAAATAAACAACTGGTACCAGCCGTTGCAAAAGCATGCCAAATTGTAAAGACCATTGATGCCATGAAGAAACTGAAACAATTAATGGGTAAAATAACCAGCTAACATAATGACAGGATCAAATTCACACATAACAATATTAACCTTAAATGTAAATGGGCTAAATGCCACAATTAAAAGACACAGAATGGCAAATTGGATGAAGAGTCAAGACCCATCAGTGTACTGTATTCAGGAGACCCATCTCACATGCAAAGATGCACATAGGCTCAAAGTAAAGGGAAGGAGGAAGATCTATCAAGCAAATAGAAAGCAAAAAAAGCAGGGATTGTAATCCTAGTCTCTGATAAAACAGACTTTATGCCAACAAAGATCAAAAGAGACAAAGAAGGCCATTACATAATGGTAAAGGGTTCAACTCAACAAGAAGAGCTAACTATCCTAAATATATATGCACCCAATACAGTAGCACCCAGATTCATAAAGCAAGTCCTTAGAGACTTACAAAGAGACTTAAACTGCCACACAATAATAATGGGAGACTTTAACACCCCAGTGTCAGTATTAGACAGATCAATGAGACAGAAGGTTAAAAAGGATATCCAGGAATTGAACTCAGCTCTGCAACAAGCAGACCTAATAGACATCTACAGAACTTTTCACCCCAAATCAACAGAATATACATTCTTCTCAGCACATCAAACTTATTCCAAAATTGACCACATAGTTGGAAGTAAAGCACTCCTCAGTAAATGTAAAAGAACAGAAATCACAATGAAGTGTCTCTCAGACCACAGTGCAATCAAATTAGAACTCAAGATTAAGAAAGTCACTCAAAACCGCACAACTACATGGAAACTGAACAACTTGCTCCTGACTGACTACTGGGTAAATAATGAAATGAAGGCAGAAATAAAGATATTCTTTGAAACCAATGAGAACAAAGACACAATGTACCAGAATATCTCAGACACATTTAAAGCAGTGTGTAGAGGGAAATGTATAGCACGAAATTCCCACAAGAGAAAGCAGGAAAGATCTAAAATCGACACCCTAACATCACAATTAGAAGAACTAGAGAACCAAGAGCCAACAAATTCAAAAGCTAGCAGAAGGCAAGAAGTAATAACTAAGAATAGAGCAGAACAGAAAGAGATAGAGACACAAAAAACCCTTCAAAAAATCAATGAATCCAGGAGCTGGTTTTTTGAAAAGATCAACAAAATTGATAGACTGCTAGCAAAACTAATAAAGAAGAAAAGAGAGAAGAATCAAATAGATGCAATAAAAAACGATAAAAGGGATATCACCACGGATCCCACAGAAATACAAACTACCATCCGAGAATACTACAAACATCTCTACACAAATAAACTAAAACATCTAGAATAAATGGATAAATTCCTGGACACATACGCCCTCCCAAGACTAAGCCAGGAAGAAGTTGAATCTCTGAATAGACCAATAACGCTCTGAAATTGAGGCAATAATTAATAGCCTACCAACCAAAAAAAGTCCAGGACCAGATGGACTCACAGCTGTATTCTACCAGAGGCACAAAGAGAAGCTGGTGCCATTCCTTTTGAAACTATTCCAATCAATAGAAAAAGAGGGAATCCTCCCAAATTCATTTTATGATGCCCACATCATCCTGATACCAAAGCCTGACAGAGACACAACAAAAAAAGAGAATTTTAGACCAATATCGCTGATGAACATGGATGTGAAAATCCTCAATAAAATACTGGCAAACCAAATCCAGCAGCACATCGAAAACCTTATCCAACACGATCAAGTCGGCTTCATCTCTGGGATGCAAGGCTGGTTCAACATACACAAATCAATAAACGTAATCCATCACATAAACAGAACCAATGACATAAACCACATGATTATCTCAATAGACTCAGAAAAGGCCTTTGACAAAATTCAACAGCCCTTCATGCTTAAAACTCTCAATAAACTAGGTATTGATGGAACGTATCTCAAAATAATAAGAGCTATTTATGACAAACCCACAGCCAATATCATGCTGAATAGATAAAAACTGGAAGCATTCCCTTTCTGACACAAGATAAGGATGCCCTCTCTCACCAGTCCTATTCAACATAGTGTTGGAAGTTCTGGTCAGGACAATCAGGCAGGACAAAGAAATAAAGAGCATTCAATTAGTTAAAAAGGAAGTCAAATTGTCCCTGTTTGCAGATGACATGATTGTATATTTAGAAAACCCCATCATCTCAGCCCCAAATCTCCTTAAGCTGATAAGCAACTTCAGCAGTCCCAGGACACAAAATCAATGTGCAAAACTCACAAGCATTCCTATACACCATTAACAGACAAACAGAGCGCCAAATCATGAGTAAACTCCCATTCACAATTGCTACAAAGAGAATAAAATACCTAGGAATCCAACTTACAAGGGATGTGAAGGACCTCTTCAAAGAGAACTACAAACCACTGCTCAAGGAAATAAAAGAGGACACAAACAAATGGAAGAATATTCCATGCTTGTGGATAGGAAGAATCAATATCATGAATATGGCCATACTGCCCAAGGTAATTTATAGATTCAATGCCATCCCCATCAAGCTGCCAATGACTTTCTTCACAGAATTGGAAAAAACTACTTTAGAGTTCATATGGAACCAAAATAGAGCCCATATTGCCAAGACAATCCTAAGCAAAAAGAACAAAGCTGGAGGCATCACACTACCTGACTTCAAACTGTACTACAAGGCTACAGCAACCAAAACATCATGGTACTGGTACCAAAACACAGATATAGATCAATGGAGCAGAACAGAGGCCTCAGAAATAACACCACATATTTATAACCATCTGATCTTTGACAAACCTGACAAAAACAAGAAATAGGGAAAGGATTCCCTATTTAATAAATGGTGCTGGGAAAACTGGTTAGCTATATGTAGAAAGCTGAAACTGGATCCTTTCCTTACACCTAATACAAAAATTAATTAAAGATCAATTAAAGATTTAAATGTTAGACTTAAAACCATAAAAACCCTAGAAGAAAACCTAGGCAGTACCATTCAGGTCACAGGCATGGGCAAGGACTTCATGTCTACAACACCAAAAGCAATGGCAACAAAAGCCAAAATTGACAAATGGGATCTAATTAAACTAAAGAGCTTTTGCACAGCAAAAGAAACTACCATCAGAATGAACAGGCAACCTACAGAATGGGAGAAAATTTTTGCAATCTACCCATCTGACAAAGGGCTAATATCCAGAATCTACAAAGAACTCAAACAAATTTACACTAAAAAAACCAGCAAAGCCATCAAAAAGTGGGCAAAGGATATGAACAGACACTTCTCAAAAGAAGCCATCTATGCAGTCAGCAGACATATGAAAAAATGTTCATTATCACTGGTCATCAGAGAAATGCAAATCAAAACCATAATGAGATACCATCTCACACCAGTTAGAATGGCAATCATCAAAAAGTCAGGAAACAACAGGTGCTGGAGAGGATGTGGAGAAATAGGAACGCTTTTACACTGTTGGTGGGAGTGTAAACTAGTTCAACCATTATGAAAGACAGTGTGGCGATTCCTCAAGGACCTAGAACTAGAATTACCATTTGACCCAGCAATCCCATTACTGGGTATATACTCAAAGGATTATAAATCATGCTACTATAAAGATGCATGCACATGTATGCTTATTGCAGCACTATTCACAATAGCAAAGACTTGGAACCAACCCAAATGTCCATCGGTGATAGACTGGATTAAGAAAATGTGGCACATATACACTATGGAATACTACACAGCCATAAAAATGGATGAGTTCATGTCCTTTGCAGGGACATGGATGAAGCTGGAAACCATAATTCTCAGCAAATTATCACAAGGACAGAAAACCAAACACTGCATGTTCTCACTCATAGGTGAGAATTGAACAATGAGATCACTTAACTCAGGGCGGGGAACATCACACACTGGGGCCTGTCAAGGGTTAGGGATCTGGGGGAGGTATAGCATTAGGAGAAATACCTAATGTAAATGATGAGTTGCTGGGTGCAGCAAAACAACATGGCATGTGTATACCTATGTATCAAACCTGCACATGGTGCACATGTACCCTAGAACTTAAATTATAATAAAATAAATAAATAATGAAATCATTGCACTTTGCAGCAATGTGAATGCAGCTGGAGGCTGTTATCCTAAATAAAATGACTCAGAAAGTAAAAAACTACATGTTCTCACTTATAAGTTGAAGCTAAACAATGGGTACACATGAACATATGAAATAGAATAATAGATATTGGTAACTCTGAAAGGTGCTAAATATTGAAACCTATAAATGGGGAGTATATATGTTGAGTATTCTGTATGAGGCCTTTGTTATTCTTCTTCAGTCAAATGTAATGATTATGTTTAACTATGCTATTATTGTATTAGTTCTTATTGCAGTTTATAAGAGATAAAATGCATGAATTTCATAAGTATATTTGAAATATACCCATCTTATATCAAAAGATCTTAACTAAACAATATTTTAATAAAGTTTTTCATCAAAGTTTAGACTTAGGACTAAAAATACTATCATTCTAATTTCAATTAAATAATTTCCAGAAAAAGTCTATTAACCAGTTTCATATTATATCTATAAGAAAGCACATTAACCTATTTTCATATTTATATAAATTAACTTACTAGTTCTTCAATGGAGAAGCAGACTTTAAAGGAATTGAATGCTGGAAAATAAGTTTGACTTAGCGAGTAAGGCTGGGACAACTCCAGAGTAGACAGGGTAGGTCCAAAAGTAAAAATTCAATGATAAAAATAATACTGGCATATGACCAGTTTGAAGGCAGTGAGTAAAAGGGTCAGAAGAAAAAAACTGAAGTTATGGAGGCGATTTAGGTAGTATGATGGCTATTAATTATATTTCTGTTAATATTCTACTAACAGAAATGAAAGAGTGTTAAAAATAACTAGTTTGGAAGTTGATATGGTTTGGATGTTTGTCCCCTCCAAATCTAATGTTGAAATGTAATCTCCAATGTTGGAGGTAGGGCCTAATGGTACGTGTTAGATCATGAGGATGGATCCCTTATGAATGGCTTAGAACCATCTCCTTGGTGATTATTGAGTTCTCTCTCTATTAGTTCACATAAGATCTGGTTGTTTAAAATTATATGGTACCTCCCTCCTCTCTCTCTTGCTTTTCCTCTTGCCATGTAATGTGCCTGTTCCCTCTTTGCCTTCCACCATGATTGGAAGCTTCCTGAGGCCTCACCAGAAGCTGAGCAAATGTCGGCGCCATGCTTCCTGCACAGCCTGAAGAGCTGTGAGCCAATTAAACCTCTTTTCTTTATAAATTGCCCAATCTCAGGTATTCCTTTATAGCAATGAAAAAGCAGCCTACCACTGGGGTAAGGAGAATTCATGATTAAAGTCAAGGAGAATCTTGACTTTAATCATGAATTTAAATATTGAGTTTGATTATGAGCTATATATATATATGTTATATATATATGTGTGTGTGTATATATAACATATATATATATTACAAAGCAGTGCTAGGTACTTTGTATGGCAGAACTGATCATTATAGAATAATTTATAGTTGGCAGCATAAAGAGTTCAGTAGAAATAAATAAAATTTAAAATGAGTTTTAATAAATTTCTCACCGAGCTGCTAGTGGAGAGTAAAATTCCTAGGGGAGGAAATGAAGAGGGGAAGGGGGACAGAGAAGGGACAAAGTTTGCTAGTGGTAGAATTTTCATTTTTTTCTTTATATTTTGATTTTTACAATTATAAAATTTAAAATTTAATAACTAGATCTTGAAAAAAAAAAAAAAACCCCAGTGTTTTGCATCACAAGTTTTGTACTGAAAAACAAAAACAAAAACAAAAAACACTAGGTAGTCTTCTCCTTCTTGACACGATTTATAAGGCACTGTATAATCATTCCCTGCCTACTTTTCCATCCTCATTTAGTATCATTCTATCTACAGGCTCCAGCTATGCCATGTCCTCTCTTACTTGTAGATTTTTACTCATGTTGTACTGAATTACTCTTTCAAAAAAATTTTTTTTTTCTCTAGAGACAGGGTCTCCCAGTGTTGTGCAGCTGGTCTTGAACTCCTGGGCTCAAGCATTCCTCCCACTTTGGTCTTCCAAAATGCTGAGATTACAATTGTAAGCCACTGCACCCAGCCCCCAAATTACTCTTAAACATCAGTACTGTACACTTACTCCCAAACTTGTCCAACTTCCACTTCAGATGTTATTTTTGTTAGGGAGCTCTTCCCCAAATCCCCCTGCCATGCTGCCACAGTATTCTTTATTTCTCTTAGTGTAATTTCCATTATTATATTTTCTTTATTGTAATTTTGTGTTTAATTTTGTTTTTCCCTACAAGTCTCTGAAAACAGGGACCATTGTATCTCCAGTGCTTACTTCAGTGGTATGGTCTTGGTAAATGTTTGTTGAATGAGTGGATACATTTCAAAGTAGACTGTTTTCAAGTCTAAGGAAACTATTTGACTCATGAATTTTCCTGGGCCGACTGACAAAAGTTTATTTAACAATGTTTTTACAGGAAAAAAAGATGCATTCAAGGCCAGAGAGCATGTCACTCAATTCAGCACTGACAATGGAAAAGTGCTAAATGCCCTTAAATCCAAACCTTCTTTAATGGTTCCCATTAGCTGTGGCAGCAACCATAATAACATAAACAGTACCCATAATAGTTCCCATAAGCTTGGGCAGAGACTCATGGCTATAGGAAAGAAAATAGATATGGCAAGGAGGGTGAAGACTAGGACAGATAGTCAATAAATAAGCTCTGAAAGAGGATGCACAAAATTTTCTACTTTAAATTTAAACAAGCTTTCTGTCACCTTTATCTTTTCCCTCCTTTCTTTTTACTGCCATAAATTATGGCTCCCAAGTAGGCTTTCTTTCTTGTAATGGTTAATTATAGAACAAACATGGGAACCCAGACTAATGGTTTTCTCCTTTATATACAGGTTTTTTTTCAACAAATTAATAAGAATGTATTTTTAACAGCAGTTTCAGATCTAAAGAAAATTGAACAGAAAGTATAAAGAGTTCCCACGTACCCCTTCTGTCATTTCCTTTATTATTAACATCTTGTATAAGTGTGGCACATTTGAATTAATTAATTTATTTATTTATTATTTTGTATTGAGATGGAGTCTTACTCTGTCACCCAGGCTGGAGTGCAGTGGTGAGATTATGACTTACTGCATGCTCATCCTTCTGGGCTCAGGTGCACACCACCATACCTGGCTAATTTTTAAAAATTATTTGTACAGATGGGGTCTCATTATGCTGCCCAGACTGGTCTTGAACTCCTGGGCTCAAGCAATCCTCCTACCTTGGCCTCCCAAAGTGCTGGGATTATAGGTGTGAGCCACTGCACCCAGCAATTTTTTAAAAAATATATATTTAGAAAAAAATTTTGGTAGTGATGGGGTCTCACTATGTTGCCCAGGCTGGCCTTAGATTCCTGGCCTCAAATAATCTTCCTCCCTCAGCCTTCCAAAGTGCAGGAATTATAGGCATGAGCCACTGTGCCCAGCCAATGAATTGATGTTGACACATATTATTAACTAAAGTCTTGAAAGAATAGTGACATAGAGACTTGGAGAAGATAGCTTCCCATTAAATCTTATTAAATAGATAAAGAAAAAGTTTTCAAATATTAACAAAATAATGCCAAAAGTTAAATCTATACTTATTTTGTATTCTGTCATCATTTTTTGGTCTAAATATATGTGCTAAGAATGGCAAAGAATTTCCCTATAATACTGAGAGACCTGCTTTGTTAGTCCAGGGATTGCTTATTTCTATGCTTGTGATACAGAAAACTACATTTGTTAGAATATTTCTAGTTAGGAAATTGTCTTTAACTTACAGCTTTAAACTTGTGTTACAGTGGAAGTTGATTTTACCTTTAAACTTGTGAGGAATGCCTGGTACATATTAGATGTCCAATATATGTAATCCTTTATTGACTTAAAAAATGAATTGAATTAATAATTAATAATTCATTATGATGTCATTGATTTGACTCCAACTAATTCACCAGTCAAAAGAATTGTGTATATTTTCTCACAATTAGGACTATAGTAAAATATATTTTTTCATGTGAACTATATGTTAAAATAAAGTAATCGTCACAATTAACTTTTAAAACACAAATCTGAATTTGCCACATTAATAGAGAACTGACTATTCTACCTACAATCTTTTCATATGAACTTAGCACATCAGTGAAAGGAAACACAACTGTAACCTTCTATATATATCCTTTTACAATAAAACCCTTATCCTACAGATTAATGAAATTTTTTAACTTAAAAACTATCTGAAAATTTCTTATATAGGAAATAGGGAAACAATAAAATTAGTGATAAGAACAAATTAGGAATAACAGGAGGAATCACACTCATCTCTTCTTCAAAAAGAAAAAAAAGGTAATTCAAGGAGGAAGAGAATACAACATATGCTTGACAACAACACTTATAACATTGGTCAAATTCTCTAGGCACTAGCATGAATAGGAAAGAAATTGTGTGGCACGCTTTTGAAACAAGATGAGAAGGTTATAAAAGTCTTTAGAAATCCACTTTAGGTCAGACAGCTTCTAGCTTAATTATTCTGAGTTCTTCAAGGATGATGTAAAAACACTCATGCTCTAATCTGGCATGGAACTTTGGGTAAATGCTTCAATTTGTTAAAAATAAATTTAAGTTTTGCATTTAGGTTTTCCTCAGTGCTTTTCAGGAACTTATTTACCATGTCATTGTTCAGGTTGGCACTTCCACAGTTTACTACCAAAGAAATGCTTGTACTCTTTTACCCCAAAGGAAAGCTACAATATGACAAATGTTGGGATGGTATATGATATATAAAATTCTTAATAGTTCCCATTGTGCAGAATACGTATAACCTTTGCTCCAATACAAATTTATGTTTATAATACCTTATATCTAAATTTGAAAAAGTAACAGTGAAGGAATGAATGAATACAACCTCTTACCACTTGGCAATACCATGACTGGCTCTGTAAACCTTTGTTCATCTGCTAATGGTAGGTTTAAGGAGATGATTAACACCATTCCCAGACTGGTTCCAACGAACAGACAAGGAGAGATGGTAGAGTCATTTTTCCGTGCAAAGGATTCCATGAAGTATAGTGCTGTAATTGCTTCTTTAGAATCTTTGTCAATACTGGAGATACTAGAGCTTCTGGAACGATTATAGGAATTTTCTCGGTTTTCTATGGAAATACATAAAAAACCCCACACAAATTGTTAGCATATTTCCACAATAACATCAGGGATTTAATATATAAAAACCGAAATTACAAGGAGGAAGTAAAATTACATTGTTTGTTAATTGACCTAGGAGGGAGCTTATCCAGTTAACCCCTTATTTTGAAGATGGAGAAACTGAAGTCTAGAAGTATAATTCATAAGCTTAGGCAGACCTAGGACTAGAATTGGAGGCTCCTGAGTTCTGGCTCACCATTTTTCTTTCTCTATGTTAACTCACAAGTTAGTTGAAATTCTTTTACCTAGAAAAAAGATTTAGTCTAAATAGTAACAGTTATAAGAATTTCCGGTATCACTGAAATTGTGCTTCCCTCCTACCTCTAAATTGTTGGAAGTGTCCCTAACACTTTGTCAATTCCAAAGACAATATTGTGACGATTGGCATGAAAGGGCTTATCTGGATCACAAATCTTCTGTGGCAAACATATTCTATATCTGGGGTAATTACAATTGTAAAAATTAACATTTCTACCAAGGCCAAAATGCAAATTTTATCTCCCTGAACTGGTTTCAGGCTGTTACCTTTAATACAAATCCAGTCCTAACTTTGCCTAGGGCTAAACAAAGAGTATAGACTATATGCCATCCTGTTGATAGTGGTAATCTTTCTGAGAGTGCTTCAGCTCACTTGAAAAAAAAAAACACACAAAAAAACAGGATGGTTTCAGGTTCTCCTCTCATCAACACTTGTACATGTGCACACTCCAATAAGCATAAACTTATACAGCTCAGTGAAATGTTATCAAGGTTGTCCTGCTCTTATAATCTACAGACTACAAGTTCTTCATATTTTTCTTTCTACAGCCTTCACTCTCTTTTCCCTCTTGATAGGTACACATGTAACTCATAATTGTTTTTATAGAAAAGGAAACAAAATATAGTATTTCTAATTTCTCCTTTTTATCTCTTAGCAAATTTATAAAAATAATTGTTTGTCATAAAATTTAGAGACAAGAGGGAGTTTGGAAGTTATATATTTTACAGATTTGGAGACAGACTTAGAGTTTAGTAATTTTCCCAGAATCCAGGACAAATTAGAGGTAGAAGTATCTAAAATTCAAAATTCCCACCTCTCATTACAGTGATTCAGAGTGCTACTTCTGGCTGGGTGTGGTGGCTCATGGCTGTCTGTAACCCCAGTGCTTCAGGCCAGGAGTTCAAGACTACCTTGGGCAACTTAGTGAGACACTGTCTCTACAAAAACTGAAAAATAAGATGGATGTGGTGGTGTGCACCTGCACCTCCAGCTGCTTGGGAGGCTGAGGCAGGAGCGTCGCTTAAGTCCAGGAGTTAGAGGCTGCAGTGCACTATGATTGTGCCACTGTAATCTAACCTCAGCAACAGAATGAGATCCTCTCTCTTAAAAAAATAAAAATTAAACGGGGGCTACTCCTTTTATAATCCTTACATAGTGCTTCTTTTATAACATGCTAGCTATTATATGGCTCCAAATCTTTTCCATTCATGGTTCATCACCATACAAAGTTGATATTCATAGACACCTGTTAGAGAAATAACATCATTATCTGCATATCTAAGGGATCAGATTTAGTATAGCATAATATTTAAAAAAACAAAAGCTTAAATATAATTTTTTTAAATTTGAGGACCAATATAGATCACTGTCAAAAGTTTTCAGGAGTAGTAAATAGAGACTTACTTCACAGCATAGAATTACTATAGCAAATTTTCCTAAAATTTTTTTTCCTATCTCTCTTTCTAAAGTTCCTTATCAATAGGACAGTTGCAGCAAAGTTACAAAATTCCCTTTTTGTCCCTCTGTAAAAATGTCTGGTCTCTGGCTCTTGTAATTTACTCCCCTCCCCCATCGCCCCACACTCATTCCATAAATAAACAAATAGACCTTCCTTTTAAAAATATATGAAGATGAAGATTGAAAACTTTAGAATTTAATATCTTGCCTTTGTTCTTGGTCACATTCATTTGACAATTGAGGAAATTAAGGTTGCAATACATTAAATATCTACAGATAGAGACACCAAAAAGCTTACCATTGGGATTGAAATAAACTCTTAATTATTACGGGAAGGGTAGGGAACAGATTAAGGCATAGCTCTCCCTTTGTACAGAGGAGCGAGTAGTTACCTATAAGCAGAGACATTTTGGTTTTCCAGGTGAGGAAGGAGGTGGAGTGAGGAATGGAGTTGGAGTTATGGCCACAGCCCCATCAGGCTCTCAGGTATTCACTGACTAGTAGTTTTTAAATATCTTTCACATGTGATCTCCATCCTGTATCTCTGTTCCCATTACCATGGTAAACCAAATTTTAACTGTACCAAAAATTTTTAATATGTTTAACATACCTTCTGTTGTAACCGGTAAAGAAATCTCCATGCAGGCTGCTGACTGGGCTTTTCGAAATGGTGGTCTTCCAGGACCCCAGCGATTTACTTTTGAAACATCGGCACTAGAAAGACGTTTTCCAGAACTGCAACTCTGAGAAGTTGGACTTGTGCAGTGTCCATTTACATGGTCTGTGCCAAGAGAAGAAAGGCAGAATAAATATAATAATTAACTCTTAATATGAAAGAATACAAGTGTGTGGATTAACAAATGAAGATAAGCAACAATTCCTTTATTTTCTAAACCACATGAACATAGTTAAGTCCTTGTTCTTTTAAGATTTAGTCATAATTTTAGTAGTTAGCCAAAAATTTCAAAATATATTTATTAAGCATAAGATTTTCTTTAAAAATATTTTGGCTATGTAACATAGCTGAAAATTGATTCCATAGCTCTACCATGTATTTTGTGATTATAGTATTAAATGTTTTGTTGCATAACTTAAATATACAATGAAAGTACTTTAAGTGCTTAGAGTTTAAAAAGATAGAATAGAAGCATTTAAAAAAAGTTTTACTTTAAGTTCTGGGATACATGTGCAGAATGTGCAGGTTTGTTACATAGGTATACATGTGCCATGGTAGTTTGCTGTACCTATCAATCTGTCTTCTAGGTTTTAACCCCTGCATGCATTAGGTATTTGTCCTAATAGTCTCCCTCCCCTTTCCCTCCATCGCCCGACAGACCCCGGTGTGTGATGTTCCCCTCCCTGTGTCCATGTGTTTTCATTGTTCAACTCCCACTTATGAGTGAGAATGTGTGGTGTTGGTTTTCTGTTCCTGTGTTAGTTTGCTGAGAATGATGGTTTCTAGCTTCATCCATTTCCCTGCAAAGTACATGAACTCTTTCTTTTTTATGTCTGCATAGTATTCCATGGTATATATGTGCCACATTTCTTTATTCAATCTATCATTGATGGCCATTTGGGTTGGTTCCAAGTCTTTGCTATTGTAAATAGTGCTTCAATAAACATATGTGTGCATGTGTCTTTATAGTAGAATGATTTATAATCCTTTGGGTACATACCCCAAAATGGGATTGCTGGGTCAAATGGTATTTCTGGTTCCAGATCCTTGAGGAATCGCCACACTGTTTCCACAATGGTTGAACTAATTTACACTCCCACCAACAGTGTAAAAGTGTTTCTATTTCTCCACATTCTCTCCAGCATCTGTTGTTTCCTGACTTTTAATGATTGCCATTCTAACTGGCGTGAGATGGTATCTCATTGTGGTTTTGATTTGCATTTCTCTAATGACCAGTGATGATGACCTTTTTTTCATATGTTTCTTGGCCACATAAATGTCTTCTTTTGAGAAGTGTCTGTTCATATCCTTTGCCCACTTTTTGATGGAGTTGTTTTATGCTTGTAAATTTGTCTAAGTTCCTCGTAGATTCTAGATATTAGCCCATTGTCAGCTGGATAGATTGCAAAAATTTTCTCCCACTCTGTATGTTGCCTGTTCACTCTGAGGATAGTTTTTTTTGCTGTGCAGAAACTCTTTAGTTTAATTAGATCCCATTTGTCAATTATGGCTTTTGTTGCAATTGCTTTTGGTGTTGTAGTCATGAAATCTTTGCCCATGCCTATGTCCTGAATGGAAGTTCTGGCTAGGGCAATCAGGAAAGAGAAAGAAAGGGTATTCAAATAGCAAGAGAGAAAGTCAAATTGTCTCTGGTTGCAGATGACATGATTGTATATTTAGAAAACCCTATGGTCTCAGCCCAAAATCTCCTTCAGCTCATAAGCAACTTCAGTAAAATCTCAGGATACAAAATCAATGTGCAAAAATCACAAGCAGTCCTATACACCAATAATAGAGAGCCAAATCATGAGTGAACTCCCATTCACAATTGCTACAAAAGAGAATAAAATACCTAGGAATATAACTTACAAGGGACATGAAGGACCTCTTCAAAGAGAACTACAAACCACGGCTCAAATAAATAAAAGAGGACACAAACAAATGGAAAAATATTCCATGTTCATGGATAGGAAGAATCAATATCATGAAAACGGCCATACTGCCCAAAGCAATTTATAGATTCAATGCTATTCCCATCTAGCTACTTTCTTCACAGAATTACAGAAAAAGCTACTTTAAATTTCATATGGTACCAAAAAAGAGCCCATATAGCCAAGACAATCCTAAGCAAAAGGAACAAAGCTGGAGGCATCAAGCTACCTGACTTCAAACTATACCACAAGGCTATAGTAACCAAAACAGCATGGTACCGGTACCAAAACAGATACACAGACCAGTGGAACACAACAGAGGCCTCAGAAATAATATCGCACATATACAACCACCTGATCTTTGACAAACGTGACAAAAACAAGCCATGGGGAAAGAATTCCCTGTTTAATCAATGGTGCTGGGAAAACTGGCTAGCCATATGCAGAAAACTGAAACAGGACCCCTTCCTTACACCTTATACAAAAATTAACTCCAGATGGATTAAAGACTTAAATGTAAAACCTAAAACCATAAAAAACCCTAGAAGAACAGAAGCATCTTACTGTGCAGTTAAGAAGGGTACATAAGAATATTGGTTCTGGGGCCAGGCCAGACTGCCTGGAATTAAATCCCAGTGCTGCCACATACTAGTTGTATAGATTACTGAAGTCTTCATGCATTAGTTGCCTCTTCTGTAAATGTGGAATATTATTACCTACCTAATGGAGTTTTTGTGATTTTTTTGTGATAATACATGTCAAATGCTAGAACATGTGCTGGCATACACTAAACTCAGAACAAAAGTTAATTACTATTGTCATCTTTTTCCAGAGTATAAAACTACTCATGTCCAAGTTAAGAGTACTGTTTATTTAGAGCTTGTGCATTTGGCTCTGTTTTGATAGAACTTAAAAACTTGGCAGTGCATTAAAATATGTCTTATTTTTCTTAATGCTAACAAATTATATTTGAAACATCATCTCATAGTTCAGCAATATGCAGAATACATTTTAAAATGTGTTTATTTGGTCATACAAATGATGATAGAGTGCCAAGGAGAAAAATCATATTTAATGGCCATGTTGAACATGAAGAACTAGTACTTGGTATCCACTATAATATAGCCTTACTGTATTATAGAGTTTGAAAAGGTATGATTGTATGTTTCCTGGATTCCCTTGCAGATACTGCAAAGATGAAAATTAGTTTTCACCATTTAAATAGCTGGCATGTTTTATTATTTTTTAAAAATAGGAGTTAACATTTATCAAACACTTAAATGCTGGGCACTTTATACACATTACCTCATTTAACCTTCACAACAATCCTGCAATGTAGGGTTTTTTTTTTTTTTTCTATTATCCTGATTTTGCAGATGAAGAAACGAAAACTCAGAAAAAAACAATCAGGAAATTTTCTCATATCACATATGTAATAATCATGGAGGCAGACTTCTAATCCAGAGTTGTTCGCTTACTATCTGTATGCTTAAACATTTGACTACAGGGTCAGGTAAAATATTTGAGAAGGAGTAGCAATTTTGAAGATATATTTAGTAGGGTTTAAGAGGCACATGTAATGCACACTGAGATCCAGACCTTTTGGATTCTGACCATAATGTGCTTTGGAGAGGACATTTTAAAATTAAATCTATTTGGGGATTATTGAACCTTCCATATCTGTATGTTTAGATCTCTTCCAACACTTGGGAAGTTTTCATTTATTATTTCATTGAGTTTTCTTTTTTTGGTATAAATTTAAAGGGTACAAGTGCAATTTTGTTACATGAATATATTGCATAGTGATGAAGTCTGGACTTTTAGTGGAATCACATCTGAATAAGTACTCTGTACCTGGTAAGTAATTTCTCCTTTCTCACTCCCCCTCTGACCCTCCCACCCTTCTGAGTCTTCAATGTCTATTATTCTACACTCTATGTCCATGTGTACAAATTATTTAGCTCCCATTTATAAGTGAGAACATGCAAGATTTTTCTATGCCTTTTTCCTTCTTTGCTCTTTCTGGAACTTCTAAAATTTGATTATTTGTTTGCTTGTTTCCCATGTCTCCTAGGCTTTCCTCATTCCTTCTCATTCTTTCTTCTTTCTCCCTCCCTCTTTTCCTCCCTCCACAACACCCCTGTGCCACCTTTGTCTGATTGGATTATTTCAAAAGACCTGGGTTCAAGTTCAGAAATTCTTTCTTCTGATTGGTCTAGTCTACTGTTAAAGTACTCAATTGTATTTTTTATTTCATTCACTGAATTCCTCAACTCCAGGATTTGTTGTGTGTGTGTGTGTGTGTGTGTGTGTGTGTGTGTGTTTTTATGATATCTATCTCTTTGTTGAATTTCTCATTCAGCTCATGAATTGCTTTTCTTATTTCTTTGTATTTATCTGTATTCTTTTGTATCTTGCTGGATATCCTTAAGATAATTATTTTAAATTCCTTTTCAGGCGTTTCATAGAATTTTTTTTACCTTTGGGGTCTGTTACTGGAGAATTACTGTGTTCCTTTGGAGGTATCATGTTTTCTTGATTTTTTGTGTTCACGTGTTCTCACATTGATATTTCTACAGCTGGTATAACTGTCACTTTTCCCAATTTTATAAAGTAGCTTCCATAAAGAAATACTTTTTCCTGTTGATGTATCTATAATGTAAGTTAGGTACATGGCTTTCGCTTTGGTTCTGGATGGGCACCATAGTGTAGTCTCCATGTGATTACTTTGACTGTAATCAGTATCGGAGGTATCTGCAAGTTCCTTAGTGGCATAGGCTGCAGTTGTTTTTGGAGGCTGTGGTGAGGATTTGCTGGGGATGGAGGTGCCAAGTGGGCTGGTCCTCAGACCTCTTGGTGGGGTATGTGAGCATCAGCAGTGATGGCAGTGGGCCAGTTCTTGGTTCCCTGGGTGGCACATGCAGGTGTCAGTGGTGGTAGTATGTGCCCTGAGGTCTTTGGGCCCTCAAGTGGAGCACACAGGTGCTGGCAGGTGAGGTGGCCTGCTCCTTGAGTCCCTGGGTAGGATGCATGCATTGGCACTGGCAGTGGCAATAGCAGGTGGGTCTTCTGGTGCCTGAGTGGAGTGCACAGACACTGGTGGTGTCAGCAGGCCAGTAGGACCAGTCTGCAGGCCACTGGATGGCATGCATGGGTGCCAGCAGTGAGCCAGGTGGCCCAGTCCCTAGGCCTCTGGGTGTGGTATACAGGCACTAGTGGTGTCCATAGTAGGGCAGGCAGGCTGATCCCTGCTCCCCTGGGTGAGGTATGTGAGTGTTCAGCCTCTCTGACATGCTAGATCACCGGCTTCCTGGGATATAGGGTGCTGCATGGCTCGGGTGCCAGAAATGCGGTTATACCACTGGGTCAGCTGGCATAGTAACACTGCAGCCTTCTGGGTGGATGTGGCGGGATGTTGGAGATGCAGGATTCATTGGGCAACAGGGCAGGATGTAGTTTGGTGTTGACTCTGCTCTCAAAATGGCACCATATTGCAGCAGCTTGGGTCCCAGAGGTCCCAGCACTAACTCCCTCCCTGGAACAATGCAGTCTCATGGACTCCAGGAAGCTCCTTATACTAGGCTCAGGGCCCAAGAGGGCCAGAGGGCTTTCTTATAGCTAGGACTGCAGGCATTTGTGGTTGGAATGTCAACTGCTAGGAATCTCTTACCATTTCTCCTGCATTGGAGCATCCCTCCTAGGTGTGAGCCAATTCAACTGAGTGCCTTGCTTCCTTTTCTATGCTCCCATCTCAAACTTCCATGCTTCAGAGGATCCCTATTGTTTTCCTACTGCATTAATTCTTCCCTAGATATTCTACCTGATACATTGTTACCTACTTGCTATAGGCTCCTAATATATTGAGATAAAATTATTTGGTTAAGAAGGTTAAGAACAAGTTTTACTCTTGGATATATTAAACAATGCCATGTTCTAGCCGTGATCTCTGGGTATTGTAGCTTCTACCTCCAATTTACTTATTATTTTAAAAATAGCTTTTAATTTAAAAAATTTTAACTTCCTTAGATTCTCACTTCCATTTAGACAAAAAGTTAATATTTTCTTTGAGTATCCTTCTGCAATTAATCTAATTTTTTTTCCAACAGAAATAGAAGCATACATTGAATTCCTGCTCCAAGATGGCTGACTAAATGCAGCCAGGGGAACATCTCCCACCAAGAGACCAGGATATTGGGAAGACTGGCACACTCCTGCAGATCTTCAGAGGGAGGGCATTGAGAGCAGATGAAGGGAAGACACAGAGGCTGTCCTTAAGGAAAAGAAAGCTGGGAAACCTGCATTGGGCTACCGCACACCACAACTTCTTCCCTGACCCCAATGACTCCTGCAAAGGGAATGAGTAGAGCAGTCAAGAAACAACCTGCTATCGCCATGGGCCTCTGGAATCCCAGCAGGAGGAGACCCCTTAGCCACAATGGACACTTGAATTGGCAGGGAAAGCTGCTTAGAGAAGTGAGAAGCATTAAGGAAAGAACTCCAGCCAGTGCCCAGAGGGTTTGGCATGGGAGCACCTGTAATGGAGCAGACCAGGGATGAAAAACACTCTACAAGAATTTCATAATGCAATCACAAGTATTAACAACAGAATAGACTAAGCTGAGGAAAGAATTTCAGAGCTTGAAGATCGGCTTTCTGAAATAATAGAGTCAGACAATAATGAAGAAAAAAGCATGAAAATGAATGAACAAAACCTCTGAGAAATATGAAATATGAAATTATGTAAGGAGACTGAATCTATGACTCGTTGGCACCCCTGAAACTGATGGAGAGAATGGAAGCAACATAGAAAACACATTTCATGGCATCATCTGTATTAGTCTATTCTCACACTGCTATAGAGACGCACCTGAGGCTGGGTATTTTATCAAGAAAAGGTGTTTAGTTAGCTCATGGTTCTTTGGGCTGTACAGGCTTCTGCTTCTGAGGAGGCCTCAGAAAACTTACAATCATAGCGGAAAGTGAAGGGGAAGCAGTCACATCTTCACATTGCCAGGAGGAATTGGGGAGGTGCTATACACTTTTTTTTTTTTTCAGATGGAGTCTCCCTGTTGCCCAGGGTGGAGTGCAGTGGTGCAATCTTGGCTCATCACAACCTTTGCCTCCTGTCAAGTGATTCTCTTGCCTCAGCCTCCTGAGTAGCTGGGATTACAGGTGCCTGCCATCACGCCCAGCTAATTTTTTTTGTATTTTTAGTAGAGACAGGGGTTTCACCATGTTGGTCAGGTTGGGCTTGAACTCCTCACCTCAAGTGATCCACCTGACTTGGCCTCCCAAAGTGCTGGGATTACAAACGTGAGCCACCACGCCTAGCCACTACACACTTTTAAACAAGTGTATCTCAGGAGAACTCTATCACAAGAACAGCAAGGGGGAAGTCCACCCCCATGATTCAATAACTGCTGATCAGGCCCCTCCTTCAACACTGGGAATTACAATTCGACATGAGATTTGGGTGGGGACACAGAGCCAAACCATGTCATTATCTATAAGAACTTACCCAACCTAGCTAGAGAGGCTAACACTCAAATTCAGGAAATGCAGAGAAACCCAGCAAAGAAGACCACAAGAAGACCATCCCCAAGACACATAATCATCAGATTCCCCAAATATTTTTAAGGCAGTTGGAGAGAAAATATTTTTAAGGCAGTTGGAGAGAAAGGACAGGTCGCCTACAAAGGGAAGACCATCCGACTAAAGTGGATTTCTCAACAGAAAACCTACAAGCCAGAATCTCTAGTGAATTGACTGGTGAAAGTCTTTTCTGAAGTCGGTGAATAAGGACTGGAGGAAGTGACTGCAGACTTCAAGGAATATGCAAAAAAAAAAAAAAAAAAAAAAAAAAAAAAATCAAAGAAACACAATACCACCAGAGGAACAAAATAAACCTCCTGTGGCAAACCCCAAAGAAAGAGACCTTTAAGAAATGCCTGACGAAGAATTCAAAATAATCATCTTTAGAATTTCAGTGACCTACAAAAGAACAAAGAAAAAAGAAAAAAAACTAAACAGAATCAGGAAAACAATACCGGAAAAAAGAGAAGTTCAATAAAGGGATATAAACTATTTTTTTAAAAAGCCAAACAGGAGGATTCTGAGATGGAATAGGAAGCACCAGAAAACTCTGCCCACCTAGACAACAATTGCACTGACAGAATTTGAAAGAACTACTGTGGAACTCTGGAGTTTATTGAAGACATACAACTTTCGGGGGAATGCTTAGATGGTAAATTGCAGCTAATTTTGGTCAATTTTAGCTCTTAGCACAGTAGTAGCTACCTATACCCCACTCCCAATCCCCTGCCAGGCAGCTGTGCACATGTTCCTGGAACAGCATGCACAGAGCTTTCAGGAGACAGGGTGGACCAAAAACAAAACAAAACAAAAAAACCCCCTCTATCCTAAACAAATCAGGGATTTGTGTCCTGATCATTGATGACTGCTTCTGATCACAGAAGTGCAAACAAAGAACTGCGCAGCCACTGTTGTTACACTTACCCTCATTCCTGCAAGCCCCACGCCCTCTGTTTGAAGTGACTTCCAAGGGATTTAAAGCTCCACTGCCACTCCATCAACTCCTTCATTTTTCTACTTTCCTTCTTTCGAGAGTCAGACATTAAAGAATTAGACATTAAGAAAACAACTTCATATACAGGGAAAATTAGAAAATGGCCACATATATCCAGAGAAAGGCTCAGAAAAGGCTTAAGAAGACCTTAAGATTACACCCCAGACCAATCTGGCATAGAGACAGATTACAACTATAAAGCAAATTAATAAATAAAACCTAAAACAATAACAGCAACAAAATAAACCTTAGAAAATTGAGAAAATATGATTTCTAGAATTATTACATTATTAAATTTAAAAGTTCCCTTTTAAACAAAAAAAAATCATAATGTATACAAAGAGACAAGGAAGGATGACCCATTGAAAGAAAAAAAATAGCAACAGAAATTATCCCTGAAAAAGTCCTGAGGATAGATCTACTACATAAATACTTTAAAACAACTGTCTTAATGATGCTTCAAGAACTAAAGAAAGATGGGGAGAAAATCAAAGGATGTATGAACAAAATAGAAATATCAGTAAAGAGATAGAAAACCTAAAAAGAAACCAGAAAGAAACTCTGGAGCTTAAAAGTATAATAACTGAAATGAAACATACACTAGAAAAATTCAAAGGCAAATTTGAGCAGACAGAAGAATTAGCAAACTTGTAGATTAAAAAATGAATATTATCGAGTCTGAAAAATGGAAAGAAAAAAATTCAAAATGGTGAACAGAGGCTAAGTGACATGTGCATCCCCATTAAGTAAAAAGTCAGTATTGTGGAAATTCCAGAAAAAAAAAGAGAAGAGAGACAGAAAGGGGCAGAGAGAATATTTGAATAAATAATGACTGAAAACTTCTCAAATTTGATGAAACACATGAATATAAACAACCAAGAAGCTCAATGAATTCCAAGGAAGATAAAAAGACTCACATCAAGACATTATTGCAAAGCTTTCAAAAGTCAAAGGTGGCTCATGCCTATAACCCCAGCACTTTGGGAGGCCAAGGCAGGAAGATTACTTGAGTTCAAGAGTTTGAGACCATCCTGGGCAACACAGAAAGACCTGGTCTCTATTAAAAAAAAAAAAGAAGAAGAAAAGAAAAAGAAAAAAAATTAACCAAGTGTGGTGGCAAATGCCTATAGTCCCAGCTAATCAGGAAGCTGAGGCAAGAGGATCATTTGAGTCCAGGATGTTAAGGCTGCTATAAGCCATGATAAATCAGGCCACTGCATTCTATCCTGGGTGACAAAGTGAGATCCTGTTTCAAAAAAAATAAATAAATAAAATAAAAGAGTCAAAGACGAGAGAATTTTGAAAGCACCAATAAAGAAGTGACTCATCATATACAAGGCATCCTTAATAAGATAATCAGCATATTCTTGATGCTGACTATGAAAACTTTGGATGGAAGGTAGAAGGCAGGAATCAATATATTTAAAATGCCAACAGGAAAAAAAGTTAAACCAAGAGTCCTATATCTGGCAAAACTGTCCTTCAAAAGTAAGGGATAAATTAAAATATTCCCAGATAAACAAAAGCTAAGGGAGATTATTACCACCAGATCTGCCCTGTAAGAAATGCGCAAAGGAGTCCTGCAAGGTGAAATAAAATGATATTAGGTAGTAACTCAAAGTCGTATGAAGGAATAAAGATCTCAATAAAGACAAACACAAAGGCAATTGTACAAGCTAGTGTTATTGGAACAATGGCTTATAACCACACCTTTTGGTTTCTACATAATTTAAGAGATAAATACATTTAAAATAATTATTAATTCATGTCGTGGGGTACATATGGTATAAAGATGTAATTTTAGAACATCAACAACTGAAAGAAGTGAGAAAGAAGCTGTAAAGTATCAGAATATCTGTATGCTATTGAAGTTAAGCAGGTATCAATTCAAATCATGGAGTTATAACTTTAGGGTATTAAATGTAAGCTAAATGGTAACCATAAAAATAGCTATAAAATATACCAAAAGGAAATGAGAAAGGAATCTAAACATCCCATTTAACAAATGGTCAGCTAAACACACACAATCACACACACAAGACCACACACAAACAGTAATAAAAAAATGGACTACAAAAAAGCTATAAGGCCTATAGAAGAGAAATCATAAAATAACAGAAACCCCTCCTTATCAGCAATTACTTTAAATGTAAGTGACTTAAAGCCTCCACTCAAAAGATAGAGATTGACTGAATGGATAAAAACACATAGTCTAACCATACATGGTTTATAACAGACTCACTTTTGATACAAAGTCACAAATAAATTGAAAGTGAAAGGATGGAAAAAGATATTCCATGCAAATGGTATCTAAAACAGAGTGGGGTAGCCATATCAATATCAGACAAAATGGCCTTTAAATTTATAAAGTTAAAAGAGACTAAGAAGGACATTATATTTTCTAAAAAGTTGAATATATTAAGAAGATATAACAATTATAAATATTTAAGCCTCTAATGAGAGACCATCAAAATATATGAAGCAAAAAATGAGAGAAAACAGAAATATACAGTTCTATAATAGTTGTACAATTCAGTTTTCCACACTGAAGAATAGATAGACCAACCAGACAGAAGATAAGAAAAAAGAGGCCTTAATACATACAATAAACCAACTAGATCTAACAGTCATATATAACAATCTATACAGCAACAAAAATATACGCATTCTTTTCAAGTGCACATGAGACATTATCCAGGATAAGCCATATGTTAGACCATAAATGAAGTCTTGATAGACTTAAAAAGATAGATGCCATACAAAGTGTCTTCTATAAGCACAGTGGAATGAAGTTAGAAATCAATAACATAAGTGCAATTGAGAAATTAACAAACTTGTTGAAATTAAACAACACACTCTTAAACAACCAATGGATCAAGGCAGAAATCAGGAAGAAAATTAGAAAATGATTAGAGATAAATGAAAACAAAAATACAACATACCAAAAACTCATAAGATACAGTGAAAGCAGTGCAAAGGGAGAAATTTGTAGCTATAAATACTTATCATAAAAAATAAGAAAGATCTCAAGCCAACAACCTAACTTTACAACTCAAGAAAGTAGGAAAAAAAAAAAAAAAAACCCAAAGCTAGTAGCAGAAAACATAAACATTAGAGCAGAGATTAAAAATCAGAGAATAGAAAAACAATAGAGAAAATCAATGAAATCAAAAGTTGGGTCTTCAGAAAATCAACAAAATTGATAAACCTTTAGTTATATGTAATAAGAAACAGACAGAGAAGAGTCAAATTACTAAAATCAGAAGTGAAAATGTGGACATTATGGCTGATTCTATGGAAATAAAAACAATTTTAAGAGAGTATTACGAACATTTGTATGTCAACAAATTGGATAACCTAGATGAAAAAATAATTCCTAAAACACAAAACTTACCATGACGAAGTCACAAAGAAATACAAACCATGAATAGACTTATAAGTAGTAAGGAGATTTAATCAGTAATAAAAAATTTTCTGATTAAAATAAAAAAGAAAGAAAAAAAGCCCTGAACCTGTTGGCTTCACTGGTGTATTCTGCCCAATATTTAAGAAGAATAATATCAGTCCTTGTAAATTTTTCCAAAAATTGAAGAGGACCAACACTTCCTAACTCATTCTATGAGGCCAGCATTACCCTGTCTGTTACCAAGCTACAGAAAGACACTACAACTATAGACTATACTGACTACATTAATATTCCTCATGAACAGTGATGCAAAATATTCAATAGAATACTATTAAATAGAATTCAGTAGCATATTAATGGATTTATACACTATAACCAAGTGGAATATATTTCTGGAATGTAAGGATGATTTAACATGTGAAAATTAATCATTGCAATATATTAAGGTTACAAATTAATAAAATAAATATACCAAGCAGACTCAGATGGAGACTCAAAAAAAGAGGGGAAAAACCCACATGATCATTTCAATTGAACAGAAAAAGCGTTTGATGAAACTCACCACCCTTTTATAATAAAAACTCTCAACAAACTAGAAATAGAAAGAAATTATCTCAATATAATAAAAGCCATCTATAAAAACAAAGATTCCACAAAAAACTATTAGAGCTAATAAATACATTTAGTAAAGTAGAAGAATATAAAGTCAACACAAAAAAGTCAGTTGCATTTCTTTATATAAACAATCAGCAAAGGAAATTATAAAAAATTTCATTTACAATAGCATGAAAAAGAATAAAATACTTAAGAATTAATTTAACCAAGGAGATGAAACACTTGTACAATGACATCTATAAAACATTACTGAAAAAAGTGGAAGAACATATAAATAAAGGAAAATGTATCCCATGTTCATGGATTAGAGGACTTAATATTAAGATGTCAATATGACCCAAAGTGATCTATGGATTCAATGCAACCTCTGTGAAAATCCTTTTTTTTAAAATTTTTTTTGCAGAAATAGAACAACACATCCTTAACTTGATCTGGAATCTCATGGCCAAATCTAATAGCCAAAATAATTTTGAAAGAGAAGAATAAAGTTGGAAGATTTACAATTTCTGATTTCAAAACTTACTAGACAGCAGTAATAAGACATTTTGGTACTGTTAAAAGCAGTGACTTATAGACTAGTGGAATAGAATCTAGATCCCATAAACAAACACTCTCATATATAGTCAAATCAATTTTGACAAGGATGCTGAGCCCATTGAGTTAAGAAAGAATAGTCTCTTCACTAAATGGTGCAGGTAAAACTTGATTATTCTTCTAAGAAGAAGACTACAAGGGCAAAAGTTAATGATATTACATTTGGTAACAATTTCTAAAATATGATATCAAAGGCACAAGCAAGAAATGTAAAAATAGACAACGGGACTTCATAAACATTTAAAAACTGTGTACCTCAACTGACACTATCAACAGAGTAAAAAGGCCATGCACAGAATGGAAGAAAATATTTGCTAATCATATATCTGGTAAGGGACTATTATCTGGAATATGTAAAGAACTCCTAAAACTCAACAAAAACAAAATAAACAACTCAATTCAATAATGGACAAAGATAGGAGGTATAGAAAGATGACAGAATAGAAAACTCCACCAATCATCTCCCCTTACCCCTAGCAGGGACACCAAGCTAACAAATACCTACACAGAAAAAAAAAAAAAACCAAAAAAACACTTTCATAAGAACCAAGAAGCAGGTGAGCACTCATAACACCTGGTTTTAACTTCATATCATTAAAAGAGGCACTGAGGAGAGAGAAAAAACAGCTCTGAATCACAGATGCCACCCCTCCTCTTGGCAGCAGTGATGTGGTGTGTAGAGTATCTGGGTGCTCAGGGAGGGAGGGAGAAAACAGCAATTCTGAGGCATTTCCCAAAGTCTTAGCAATGGGCAGACAAGGAGATTCTCTCCTGTGCTTGGTTCCGTAGGTCCCACAGCCATGGAGCCTTGCTCACTGCTAGAGTAGCAATCTGAGATTGAGCTGTGAGGATGCAGCCTGGCTTAGGGAGGGGCATCCACCATTGCTGAGGCATCAGTAGGTAGACAAAATGGCCGGGAAGCTTGAAATGGGTGGAGCCCACCACAGCTCAGCCAGCCCTACTGCCTCTAGACTCCATCTCTGTGGACAGGGTTTAGCTAAACAAAAGGCAGCAGACAACTTCTGCAGACATAAACGTCCCTATCTGATAGCTCTGAAGAGAGCAGTGGTTCTCCCAACCCAGGGTTTGAGTTCTGAGAACAGACGGGCTGCCTCCTCAAGTGGGTCGCTGACCACCGTGTAGCCTAACTGGGAGACACCTCCCAGTAGAGGCTGACAGACACCTCATATAGGTGGGTGTCCTTCTGGGATGAAACTTCCAGAGGAAGGATTAGGTAGCAATATTTGCTGTTCTGCAGCCTCCACTGGTGATACTCAAGCAAACAGGGTCTGGAGTGGGCCTCCAACAAACTCCAACAGACCTGCAGCTGAGGGACCTGACAGTTAGAAGGAAAGCTAACAAACAGAAAGGAATAGCATCAACATCAACAATAAGAACATCTACACCAAAACCCCATCTGTAGGTCATCAACATCGAAGACCAAAGGTAGATAAGACCACAAAGATGAAGAGAAACCAGAGCAGAAAAGCTGAAAATTCTAAAAATCAGAGTACTTCTTCTCCTCCAAAAGACTGCAGCTCCTCGCCAGTAACAGAACAAAGCTGGATGGAGAATGACTTTAACGACTTGACAGAAGTAGGCTTCAGAAGGTCAATAATAACAAACTTCTCCAAGCTAAAGGAGCATGTACGAACCCATTGCAAGGAAGTTGAAGCCTTGAAAAAAGGTTAGATGAATGGCTAAACAGAATAAACAGTGTAGAGAAGACCTTAAATGACCTGATGGAGCTGAAAACCATGGCATGAGAACTTGGTGATGCATGCACAAGCTTCAATAGCTGATTCGATCAAGTGGAAGAAATGGTATCAGTGATTGAAGATCAAATTAATGAAATAAAGTGAGAAAAAAAGATAGAAAAAACGAGTAAAAAGAAATGAACAAAGTCACCAAGAAATATGGGACTATGTGAAAAGACCAAATCTAGTTTGATTGGTGTACCTGAAAGTGATGGGGAGAATGGAACAAAGTTGGAAAACACTCTTCAGGATATTATCCAGGAGAACTTACCCAGTGTAGCAAGGCAGGCCAACATTCAAATTTGGGAAATACAGAGAACATTACAAAGATACTCCTTGAGAAGAGCAACTCTAAGACACATAATTGTCAGATTCACCACGGTTTAAACAAAGGAAAAATTGTTAAGGGCAGCCAGAAATAAAGGTCAAGTTACCCACAAAAGGAAGCCCATCAGACTAACAGCAGATCTCTTGGCAGAAACCCTACAAGCCAGAAGAGAGTGGGGGCCAATATTCAACATTTTTAAAGAATTTTCAACCCAGAATTTCATATCCAGCCAAACTAAGCTTCATCAGTGAAGGAGAAATAAATCCTTTACAGACAAGCAAATACTGAGAGATTTTGTCACCACCAGGCCTGCCTTACAAGAGTTCCTGAAAGAAGCACATGGAAACAAACAATCGGCACCAGTCACTGCAAAAACATATCAAATTGTAAAGACCATAGATACTAGGAAGAAATTGCATCAATTAACGGGCAAAATAACCGCCTAACATCATAATGACAGGATCAAATTCACACATAAGAATATTTACCTTAAATGTAAAGGGGCTAAATGCCCCAATTAAGACACAGACTGGCAAACAGGATAAAGAGTCAAGACCCATCCATGTGCTGTATTCAGGAGACCCATTTCAAATGAAAATACACACATAGGCTCAAAATAAACGGATAGAGGAAGATCTACCAAGCAAATGGAAAGCAAAAAAAGAGCAGGGGTTGCAATCCTAGCCTCTGATAAAAGAGACTTTAAACCAACAAGATCAAAAGAGACAGAGACCATTACATAATGGTAAAGAGTTCAACAGGAAGAGCTAACTATCCTCAAAATATGTGCAGCCAATACAGGAGCACCCAGATTCATAAAGCAAGTCCTTAGAGACATACAAAGAGACTTAGACTCTCACACAATAATAATGGGAGACTTTAACACCCCACTGTCAATATCAGACAGATCAACAAGACAGAAGGTTAACAAGGATATCCAGGACTTGAACTCAGCTCTGCACAAAGCAGACCTAATACACATCTACAGAACTCTCCACCCCAAATCAACAGAATATACATTCTTCTCAGCACCACATCACACTTATTCTAAAATTGACCAAATCATTGAAAGTAAAGCACTCCTCAGTAAATGCAAAAGAACACAAATCACAACGAAGTGTCCTTCAGACACAGTGCAATCAAATTAACACTCAGGATTAAGAAACTCACTCAAAACCGCACAACTACATGGAAACTGAACAACTTGCTCCTGAATGACTACTGAGTAAATAACGAAATGAAGGCAGAAATAAAGATGTTCTTTGAAACCAATGAGAACAAAGACACAATGTACCAGAATCTCTGGGACACATTTAAAGCAGTGTGTAGAGGGAAATTTAGAGCACTAAATGCCCACAAGAGAAAGCTGGAAAGATCTAAAATCGACACCCTAACATCACAATTAAAAGAACTAGAGAAGCAAGAGCAAACACATTCAAAAGCTAGCAGAAGGCAAGAAATAACTAAGATCAGAGCATATCTGAAAGAGAGAGACACAAAAAACCCTTCAAAAAATCAATGAATCCAGGAGCTGGTCTTTTCGAAAATATCATCAACAAAATTGATAGACCACCAGCAAGACTAATAAAGAAGAAAAGAGAGAAGAATCAAATAGACACAATAAAAAATGATAAAAGGGATATCACCACGGATCCCATAGAAATACAAACTACCTTCGGAGAATACTATAAACACCTCTATGCAAATAAACTAAAAAATCTAGAAAAAATGGGTAAACTCCTGGACACATATACCCTCCCAAGACTAAACCAGGAAGAAGTTGAATCTCTGAATAGAACAATAACAGGCTCTGAAATTGAGGCAATAATTAATAGCCTACCCACCAAAAAAAGTCCAGGACCAGATAGATTCACAGCCAAATTCTACCAGAGGTACAAAGAGGAGCTGGTACCATTCCTTCTGAAATTATTCCAATCAATAGAAAAAGAGGGAATCCTCCCTAACACATTTTGTGAGACCAGCATCATCCTGATACCAAAACCTGGCAGAGACACAACAAAAAAAGAGAATTTTAAACCAATATCCCTGATGAACATCGATGCAAAAATCCTCAATAAAATACTGGCAAACCAAATCCAGCAGCACATCAAAAAGCTTATCCACCATGATCAAGTTGGCTCCATCCCTGGGATGCAAGGCTGGTTGAACATATGCAAATCAATAAATGTAATCCAGCATATAAATGGAACCAAAGACAAAAACCACATGATTATCTCAATAGATGTAGAAAAGGTCTTTGACAAAATTCCACAGCCCTTCGTGCTAAAACTCTCAATAAATTAGGTATTGATGGGACAGATCTCAAAATAATAAGAGTCTTTTATGACAGATCCACAGCCAATATCATAATGAATGGGCAAAAACTGGAAGCATTCCCTTTGAAAACAGGCACAAGACAGGGATGCCTTCTCTCACCACTCCTATTCAACATAGTGTCGGAAGTTCTGGCCAGGGCAATCAGGCAAGAGAAAGAAATAAAGGAACTGTCTGTTCATATCCTTTGCCCACTTTTCGATGGGGTTGTTTGTTTTTTTCTTAATTTGATACCTATGTATCAAACCTGCATGTTGTGCACATGTACCCTAGAACTTAAAGTTTAGTTAAAAAACTGCTTTCTGTACTCACTTTTATTATATATACAAAAAATGTGTGTATATATAATCATATATATATAAAGATCTTATATATATAATCATATATATAATCTTCTTTGTAATTTTAAAAATTTTGGGTATTTTAATATTTTTCTAATGGTCACCTTGAAGATGTATTCTTAATTCTTTGCTTATTAAGTTATCCCCTATGTATAGTACAAATTGATTTCCCCTTTTGAAAGGTGAAATTAGTATAATTCCTCTTCCTTCTACTTCTCTTTGCTCTCAATCCACCACCAATTAACCACCAAATATAATTATAGAATTTTAACTCTTTTATTGGGTACTTTAACCTCCTCTTTGCCTCCTATATTTCAATTTTTAAAATTACACTATTGTATTTGTATTGTCATGGATTTTAACTTTACGTTCTATTTTACAATCATATTTATCACCATTGCTTAATTTTAGTTCTACAATTAAATGAATTAAATAGCACTTGTCCTTTAACCATGACCTCTCCATGTATCTTTTTGTTGGCTGGAGATAATCCTGTAGCAGATTTTTTTTTTTGTAAGGGCTTAGGGGGACCAATGTTGCACTTAATAGTATTCTAGTATAATTCCTAATGTTATGTGCCAGCCCCTCAATTACATATATTCAAGGCTTGAATTCTATTAATTCACTTTTAGGTTTTTAAATTAAAACTCCTGTTTATTAGGAAGGAGAAATGTTTATGCAGTTGACCCTTGAACAACAAGGTTTTGAACTGTGCAGGTTCACTTGTCTGTGAATATTTTTCTTTCTTTAATTTTTAACTGTTATGGGTAAATAGTATGTGTATATATTTATGGGGTACATGACATATATTGATACAGGCATACAGTGTATAATAATCAGGGTAAATGGGATATCTATCACATCAAGCAATTATCCTTTCTTTGTGTTACAAAAAGTCCAATTACATTATTTAAGTTATTTTAAAATATACAATTATTGTTGACTGCAGTCACTCTGTTGTGCTAGCAAATACTACTCTTATTCATTCTTTCTATTTTTTATGCTCATTAACTATCCCACTTTCCCCTCACTACCCTTGTCAGCCTCTAGTATCTCTCTATGTCCATGAGTTCAACTTTATAAATTTTAGTTCCCACAAGTAAGTGAGAACATGTTGTCTGTCTTTCTATGTCTGGCTTATTTCACTTAACATAATTCGCCCAGTTCCATTCATTTTGCAAACAACAGGATCTCTTATTCTTTGGTGTGGTTGAACTACACCATTGTGTATGTCTACCGTATTTTCTTTATCCATTTCTCCGCTGATGGGCACTTAAATTGCTTCCAAATCTTGGCTACTGTGAATAGTGCTGCAACAAATGGGAGTGCAGATATCTCTTCCATATACTAATTTTCTTTTTTCTGGCTATATACTTGGTAGTGGGATTGCTGGATCATATGGTAGCTGCATTTTTAGTATTTTGAGGAACTTCTAAACTGTTCTCCGTAGTGGCTGTACTAATTTACATTCCCACCAACAGTGCTTTTCTCCACATCCTTGTCAGCATTTGTTATTCCCTGTCCTTTGGATATAAGCCATTTCAACTGGAGTGAGATAATACCTTATTGTAGTTTTGATTTGCATTTCTCTGAAGATCAAGGATGTCGAGCACCTTTATGTGCTTGTTGAGCACATAACCCTGTTTTCTAGTCAAAATATGTCTTATGTTGAGAAATGTCTGTTCAGATTTTTTGCCCATTTTAAAATCAGACTATTAGCTTTTTTTCCTATAGAGTTGTTTGAGCTCCTTATATATTCTGGTTATTATTCTTTGTCAGAGGAGTAGTTTGCAAATATTTTCTCCCATTCTGTGGGTTATCTCTGCACTTAGTTGATTATTTCCTTTCTTCTGCAGAATCTTTTTAGTTTGATGTAATCCCATTTATTTTTCTATTTTTCATTTGAGGTTACAATGAGACTTGCAAATAATATCTTATAACCCATTACTTTAAACTGATGACAACTTAACACTGATTGCGTAAACAAAACTAGCAAAGAGAAAACTAATAAAAACTCTATACTTTAACTTTGTCTCCCTGCTTTTTAACTTTTGTTGTTTCTATTTATATGTTATTATACTATGTATGACTTGAAAAGTTGTTATTTTTGATTGGTTCACCTGGGTCTTTCTACTTAAGATATGAGCAATTTACATACTGCAATCACAGTGTTATAATATTCTGTGCCTTCATATACACCATGGAATACTATGCAGCCGTAAAAAAGGATGAGTTCATGTCCTTTGCAGGAACATGGATGAAGCTGGAAACCATCATTCTCAGCAAACTATCACAAGGACAGAAAACCAAACACCACATGTTCTCACTCATGTTTGTGAGTTGAACAATGAGAACATACGGACATAGGGCGGGGAACATCACACACTGGGGCCTGTCAGGGGGTGGGAAGCTGGGGAAAGGATAGCATTAGGAGAAATACCTAATGTAAATGACGAGTTGATGGGTGCAGCAAACCAACATGGCACATGTACACCTATGGAACAAACCTGCACGTTGTGCACATGTATCCTAGAACTTAAAGTATAATATAAAAAATTTTTAAAAAAGATATTACTACCTTGAAAAACATAATACTTTGTGCCTTTCTACACTTTGTCAAAGATCATTTGGTTGTAAGTATTTGGCTTTATTTCTGGACTCTCTATTGTGTTCTATTGGTCTACGTATCTACTTTTATACCAGTAACATCTTGTTTTGGTTACTATAGGATTGTAGTATAATTTGAAGTCAGGTAATGCGATGCCTCCAGCTTTATTCATTTTGCTTAGAATTGCTTTGGTTATTTGGGCTCTTTTTTGGTTCCATAAGAATTTTTAGATTGTTTTTATCTAATTTTGTGAAAAATAATTTTGTATTTTGATAGGAATTTCAGTGAATCTGTAGCTTCCTTTGAGCAATGATCATTTGTGAGATATTGATTCTTCCAATCCATGAGCATGGCTTGTATTTCCATTTGTTTGTATCACCTATGATTCCTTTCAGCAGTGTTGCGTAGTCCTCCTTGTAGCGATTTCAGCAGTGTTGCGTAGTCCTCCTTGTAGCGATCTTTCACCTCCCTGGTTAAATATATTCCTAGGTTTTTATTTTATTTTATTTTTTATTTTTATTTTTATTTTTCAGCTATTGTATAAGGGATTGAGTTTTTTATTTGATTCTCACTTGGTTGTTGTTGGCATACTGCAGAGCTACTGATTTGTGTACATGGATTTTTTAACCTGAGACTTTACTGAATTAATTTCTCAAATCCAGGAGTCTTCTGGAGGGATCTTTAGGTTTTTCTAGTTATACAATCATATTGTCAGCAAATAGAAATAGTTTGACTTCCTCTTTTCTGATTTGGAATTCCTTTCTTCCCCTGGCTATGACTTCCCGTACTATATTGAATAAAGTGGTAAAAATGGGCATCCTTGTCTTATTCCAGTTCTTAGGGGGAATGCTTTTGACTTCTCCCCATTCAGTATGATGTTGGCTGTAGTTTTTGTTATATAGCTTTTATTATTTTGAGATATGTTCCTTCTATATCTAATTTGTTGAGGGTTTTTTTAAAGGGTGCTGTATTTTATCAAATGTTTTTTGCATCTATTGAGATAATCATATGGTTTTTGTTTTTAATTCTGTTTACGTGGTGAATCACATTTATTGACTTGCATATGTTGAACTATCCCTGCAACCCTGGGATAAAACCCACTTAATCATAGTGAAATATCTTTTTGATGTGCTGTTGGGTTAGTTTGCTAGTATTTTGTTGAAGATTTCTGCATCTATGTTAATCAGGAATATTGATCTGTCATTTTGTGGTTTTTTGTTTATTTTGTTTTGTATGCCCTTTCCTGGCTTTGGTATCAAGGTTATACTGGCTTCATAGAATGAGTTAGGAAGGATTCCTTCTTTCTCAGTCTTTTAGAATAGTTTCAGTAAAATTGGTGCCAACTCTTTGAATGTCTGGTAGAATTTGGCTGTGAATTTTTGTGGCCCCTGGCTTTTTTTGGGAGGACAACTTTGTTAAATTACTGTCTTCAATCTCACTGCTTGTTGTTGGTCTGTTCAGAATTTCTGTTTCATCCTGATTCAAGCTGGGGAGGTGGTATGTTTCCAGGAATTTATTTATTTATTTCCTATAGATTTTCTAGTTTATGTGCACAGAGGTGTTCATAGTAGTCTTAAGTAATCTTTTGTATTTCTGTGGTATCAGCTGTAATGCCTCCATTTCCCCCTTCCTTCCTTCCTTCCTTCCTTCCTTCCTTCCTTCCTTCCTTCCTTCCTTCCTTCCTTCCTTCCTTCCTTCCTCCCTCCCTCCCTCCCTCCCTCCCTCCTTCCTTCCTTCCTTTTTCTTTCTTTCACAGAACTGCAACCTCTGCCTACCAGGTTCAAGAGATTCTCCTGCCTCAGTCTCCCGAGTAGCTGGGACTACAGGCGGCACCACCACACCAAGCTAATTTTTGTATTTTTAGTAGAGGCAGGCTTTCACCATGTTGGCTAGGCTGGTCTCAAACTCCTGACCTCAAGTGATCCACCCGCCTCAGACTCCCAAAGTGCTGGGATTACAGGCATAAACCACCGCACCTGGTCATCCATTTTCATTTCTAATTGAGCTTGTTTGATTATTTTTTCCCTGGTTAATCTAGCTAATAATCTATCAATTTTATTTTTTCAAACAACCAACTTTTTGTTTGTTGATCTATTGTGTTGTTTTTCTTTGTTCCAATTTCATTTAATTCTGCTCTGATCTTTATTATTTCTTTTCTGCTGGTAGCTTTGGGTTTGGTTTGTTCTTGCTTCTCTGGTTCCTTGAGGTGTGATGTTAGGTTGCCAGCTTGTTTCATTTCAGACTTTTTGATGTAGGCATTTAGTGCTATAAACTTTCATTTTAGCATTGCTTTTGCTGTATCCCAGAGGTTTTGATAACTTGTGTAACTACTATCATTCACTTTAAAGAATTTTTAAATTTTCATCTTGATTTCATTTTTTGCCCCCAAATCATTCAGGAGCAGATTAATTTTTTTTTTTTTTTTTTTTTTTTTTTTTTTGAGACGGAGTCTTGCTCTGCCACCCAGGCTGCAGTGCAGTGGCCGGATCTCAGCTCACTGCAAGCTCCGCCTCCCGGGTTCACGCCATTCTCCTGCCTCAGTCTCCCGAGTAGCTGGGACTACAGGCGCCTGCCACCTCGCCCGGCTAGTTTTTTGTATTTTTTAGTAGAGACGGGGTTTCACCGTGTCAGCCAGGATGGTCTCGATCTCCTGACCTCGTGATCCGCCCGTCTCGGCCTCCCAAAGTGCTGGGATTACAGGCTTGAGCCACCGCGCCCGGCCGCAGATTAATTTTTAAGCATTTGTATAGTTTTGAGTGTTCCTTTTGGTGTTAATTATTGGTTTTATTCCACTGTGGTCTAAAAAGGTACTTGATATAATTTCAATTTTTAAAAATTTATTGAGACTTGTTTTGTGGACTATCATATGGTCTGTTTTGGAGAATGTTCCATGTGCTGAGGAGAATAATGTACATTCTGAAGCTTTTGAGTAAAATGTCCCGTAAATTCTGTTAGTTGTATTTGTTCTAGAATGCAGTTTAAGTACAACATTTTCTTGTTCACTTTCTGCCTTGATTATCTGTCTAGTGCTGTCAGTGGAGTGTTGAGTCCCCCACAATTATTGTGATGATGTCTATTTCTTTTCTTAGATCTAGTAGTAATTTTTTATGAATCTGGAAGCTCCATAGTAAGGAGTAAGTAATGTATATTAAGGATTGTAATATCTTCTTGCTGGGGATTGATTCTTTTATCTTTATATAATGACTTTTTTTTTCTGTTGTTGCTTTAAAGTCTGTTCTATCTGACATGAGAATAACTACTCCTGCTGCTTTTTCTTATATTGGGATGGAATATCTTTTTCCACCCCTTTACCTCGAGTTTGTAAGAATCTTTGCATTAGGTGAGTCCCTTGAAGAGAGCTGATATTTGGTTTGTGATTTTTAATTTTTTTGTTTAACTTTTATTTTAGGCTCAGGTGTATATGTGCTGATTTGTTATATAGGTAAAATCATGTCATGGGGGTTTGTTGTACAGATTACTTCATCACCCAGGTACTAAGCCTGGTACTGAATAAGTTGTTTCTTCTGATCCTCTCCCTCCTCCCACCCACCACCCTCAAGTAGACCCCAGTGTCTGTTTTCCTCTCTTTGTGTCCACGTGTTCTCATCATTTAGCTCCCACTTGTAAATGAGAACATGCAGTATTTGGTTTGCTGTTCCTGCATTCATTTGCTAAGGATGACGGCCTCCAGCTCCATCCATGCTCCTGCAAAGGACATGATCTCATTCTTTTTTATGGCTGTGTAGTATTCCATGGTGTATATGTGCCATGTTTTCTTTATTAAATCTGCCATTGATGGACATTTAGGTTGATTCCATGTCTTTGCTATTGTGAATGAGTGCTACAGTGAATACACACGTGCATGTGTTTTTATGGTAGAATGATTTCTATTCCGTTGGATATATACCTAGTAATGGGATTGCTGAGTCAGATGGTAGATGTGTTTTCAGCTCTTTAAGGAGTTGCCACACTACTTTCCACAATAGTCTAACTTACACTCCCACCAACATTGTATAAGCATTCCCTTTTCTCTGCAACCTTGCAGCATCTGTTTTTTTGTTTTGTTTTGTTTTGTTTTTTACTTTTTATTAATAGCCATTCTGACTGGTATGAGATAATATCTCCTTGTGGGTTTTTTTGTTTGTTTGTTTGTTTGGTTGGTTGGTTGTTTTGAGACAGGGTCTTGATGACGCCCAGGCTGGGGTGCAGTGGCACAATCTTGGTTTATTGCAATCTCTGCCTACTGGGCTCAAGTGATCTTCCCACTTCAGCCTCCCGAGTAGCTAGGACTACAGGCATGCACCACTGCTCTCAGCTAAATTTTGTAGTTTTTGTAGAGATGAGGTTTTGCCATGTTTCCTGGGCTGGTCTCAAACTATTGTGCCTAAGCGATCTGTCCACCTCAGTTTCCCAAACTGCTGAGACTACAGGCATGAGCCACCATGCCTGACCTCTCATTGTGGTTTTGATTTGCATTTCTCTAATAATCACTGATATTGAGCTTTTTCTCATATGCTCATTGGCCACATAGATGTCTTCTTTTGAAAGATGTTCATATCCTTTGACCACATTTTAATGGGGTTGTTTGCTTTTGTAATTTGCTTAAGTTCCACTTAGACGCTGGATATTAGTCGTTTGTCAGATGCAAAGGACTAATTTTAAGCTCTTACGATTAATTATATCCCATTTATCAATTTTTGCCTTTATTGTGATTGCTTTTGGTATCTCCGTCATGAAATCTTTGCCAGTTTCTATGTCCAGAATGATATTGCCCAGTTTGCCTTCCAGGGTTTTTATAGTTTTAGGTTTTACATTTAAGTCTTTACTCCATCTCGAGTTGATTTTTGTATGTGGTGTAAAGAAGGGATCCAGTTTCAATCTTCTGCATTTAGCTAGCCAGTTATGCCAGCACCATTTATTGAATAAGGAGTCCGAAGATCAGATGGTTGTAGGTGTGTGGCCTTATTTCTGGGCTCTCTATTCTGTTCAATTGGTCTATGTGTCTGTTTTTGTATCAGTCCCATGCTATTTTGGTTACTGCAGCCCTGTAGTATAGTTTGAAGTTGGGTAACATGATGCTTCCAGATTTGTTCTTTAGATTAAAATTGCCTTGGTTATTTGGGCTCTGTTTTGGTTCCATATCAATTTTAAATAGTTTTTTTTTCTAGTTCTGTGGAGCATGTCATTGGTAGTTTGATAGTAATGAATCTCTAAATTGCTTCAGGCAATATGGCAATTTTAATGATACTGATTCTTCCTATCCATGAACATGGAGTATTTTTCCATTTGTTTGTGTCATCTCTATTTTCTTTAAGCAGTGTTTTGTAATCTCATTGTAGAGATCTTTCACCTCCCTTTTTAGCTGTATTACTAGGTATTTTATTCTTTTTGTGGCAATTGTGATTGTGTTTTCGATTTGGCTGTTGGCTTGACTATTGTTGGTGTATAGAAATGCTAGTAATTTTTGTACATTGATCTTTGTATCCTAAAACATTGCTGAAGGTGTTTATCAGCTGCAGGAGCTTTTTCTCTATAACTATAGGGTTTTGTAGATATAAAATCATGTCATCTGCAAACAGGAATTGTTTGACTTTCTCTCTTGTTGTTTGAATGCCCTTTATTTCTTTCTCTTGCCTGATTGCTCTTTGCCAGGGCTTCCAATACTCTGTTAAATCGGAGTGGTAGGTGAGCATACTTGCGCCAGTTTTCAAGGGGAATGCTTCCAGCTTTTGCCCATTCAGTATGACGTTGATGTGGGTTTGTCATAGATGACTCTTATTATTTTGAGGTATGTTTCTTCATTACCTAGTATGTTGAGAGTTTTTAACATGAAAGGATGTTGAACTGAGATGATCATGTGGTTTCTATCTTTAGTTCTGTTTATGATGAATCACATTTATTGATTTGCATATGTTGGACCTACCTTGCATCCAGGAATAAAGTCTACTTGATTGTGGTGGAATAGCTTTTTGATGTGCTGCTGGATTTGATTTGCAAGTATTTTTTTGAGGGTTTTTGCATCAAAGATCATCAAGGTGACTGTCCCAAAGTTTTCTTTTTTGTTGTTGTGTCCCTGCCAGGTTTTGTTATCAGGATGATGCTGACCTCAAAGAATGAGTTGGAAAGGAGTCCTTCCTCCTCAATTTTTTGGAATAGTTCAGCTGGAATGATACATTTCTTCTTTGCATATCTGGTTGAATTCAGCCATGAATCTTTCTGGATCTGGACTTTTTTGGTTGGTAGGGGTATTAGTCAGTTTTCATGCTGCTGATAAAGACATACCCAAGACTGGACAATTTACAAAAGACAGAGGTTTAATTGGACCACATGGCTAGGGAAGCTTCACAATCATGGTGGAAAGCAAAAAGGAGCAAGTCACGTCTTACATGGATGATGGCAGGCAAAGAGAGAATGAGAACCAAGCAAAAGGGGTTTCCCCTTATAAAACCATCAGATCTCATGAGACTGCTCCCCACGAGAGCAGTATGGGGGATACTGCTGCCATGATTCAATTATCTCCCACCAGGTCCTTCCCACAACAATGGGAATTATGGGAGATACAATTCAAGATGAGATCTGGGTGGGGACACAGCCAAACCATACCAGTAGGCTATTATTAACAAGCTCAATTTTGGAGCTTGTTATTGGTTTGTTGAGTGAATCAATTTCCTCCTGGTTCAGTCTTGGGAGGGTGTCTATGTCCAGAAATTTATTCCTCTCTTCTAGATTTTCTAGTTTCTGTGCGTAGAGGTGTTTATAGTAGTCCCTGCTGGTTACTTGTATTTCTTTGGGGTCAGTGGTAACCTCCCCTTTGTTGTTTGTAATTGCATTTATTTGAATCTTCTCTTTTATTCTTTATTAGTCTAGTTAGCAGCTTATCTTTTTTTTTTTTTTTTGAAAAATCCAGCTCCTAATTTCATTGATCTTTTGAATGTTTCTTTTGTGTGTGTGTGTGTCCCAATCTCCTTCAGTTCAGCTCTGATTTTGGTTATTTCTTGTCTTCTGCTAGCTTTGGAGTTGGTTTGCTCTTGGTCCTCTAGTTTTTTTAGTTGTGACATTACGTTGTTAATTTGAGATCTTTCCAACTTTTTGATGTGGGTGTTTAGTGCTATAAATTTCCCTCTTAACACTGAGTTAGCTGTGTCCCAGATATTCTGGTATGTTGTATCTTTGTTTTCATTTGTTTCAAAGAACTTCTTGATTTCTGCCTTAATTTCATTCTGTATATTTTAACTAAAGCATTTAGACCATTTACATTTAACATTACTATTGAGATGTGAGGTACTGTTCCAATCATCATGCTGATTGCTACCTAGATGCTTTATTTTCTTCATGTGTTATTATTTTATAGGCCCTGTGAGTTTAAGCCTTTCAAGAGTTTCCATTCTGGTACATATTGACCTCTGGTTTCAAGATTTTGCCCCCTTTTAGCATTTTTTTATAGGGCTGGTGTGGTAGTGGCAAGTTCCCACAGCCTTTGCTTGTTTGAAAAAGACTTTATTTCTCCTTCATTTATGCAACTTAGTTTTGCTAGATTACAAGATTCTTGGCTGATAGTTATTCTGTTTAAGGAGGCTAAAGATAAAGCCCAAATCCCTTCTGGTTTTCCTGTATAGGTTACCTGGAGTTTTTTTTTTTTTTTTTTTTTTTTTTCTGTTCTTATCATTCTTTACTTCACTTTGACTTTAAATAGCTTGATGACAAATGCCTTGGTGATGTCCTTTTTGCAACGAATCTCCCAGGAGTTCTTTGAACTTCTTGTACTTGGATGTTTAAATCTCTAGCAAGGCCAGTGAAGTTTTCCTTAATTATTCCCTCAGATAGGTTTTCTAGACTTTTTGTTTCTTCTCCTTCAGAAACACCAATGATTTTTAAGTTTGGTTGTTTTACATAATCCCATATTTCTTGATGACTTTGTTCATTTTTTAAACTTTTTTGTTTTATTTTTGTCTGATTGAATTAATTCAAAATTTTGTCTTGAAGCTCTGAAATTCTTTCTTCTACTTGGTCTAGTCTATTGTTAAAAGTTTCTGCTATATTTCATAATTCCTGAAATGTGTCTTTCATTTCCAGAAGTTCTGCGGTTTTTTTTTTTAAATATCTATCTCTATAGAAAAGTTTTTATTCATATCCTGAATTGTTATTTTTTAATTTTTTTATGTTAGTTTTCTCCTTTCTCTTGTATCTCCTGAAGTAAGTTAATAATCAACCCTTTGAATTCTTTATCAGGTGTGTTAAAGATTTCGTATTGGTTTGGATCCATTGTTGAAGACCTAGTATGATCTCTTGGGGGTGCTATAGTATCTTGTTTTGTGATACTGCTGAAATTATTTTTCTGGTTCCTTCTCATTTGGGTAAACTATTTCTTCTAATTATTTTTGGATTTATTTTTAATTCATCTGTAATTTTTAAAAATTTCTTTTTTTTTGTCTCCTTGAAGTTGTGACTTTAATGATTACAGTTTTTGTAACCTAATTTGGCTCTGGGCACTTTCAGAGGTGAAAACTGTGTATGAGTTCCTTGGTTATGGAAAGTCTTTGTATGATGGCTTTCTCAGATGCTGGTTGTGGTAGCAATGTGCTTGGTATGTGAGCAGGTTCACTGTCTCCTGCAGGGCTAGAATGGCAGAAGTTTCTGGAAGCTTATCTTGTTCCCCATTGGTATGTACTTTTTTATTTAGTTATTTTTTTCCCCAACATTTTATTTACTGGGTTGAAAAGTTCAGGCTCCAGGCCAGTAGGGGAGGTATCTGGGGGTAAAAACCAGATGTAGCTAAAGTACGTGGGTAAATGCAATACCCAATGTTGGGGAGAGATCACAGCCTTGACAAAGGTAGCTGGGAGAACTCTCAGTGAAATGCACTGTGGTCTTTTCAGGGAGAAGGGAGAGAGCCACCTCAGCTCCTCTGCCAGGCCAGAAGGAAAGCTACTCAACTCCCAGACACACTCCTCACCCAGTGTTTCAGCTATTCAGATTAGACAGGCACCTCTTTTCATCTGCAGGAATTTTGGTATTCCAAGTAAAGAGGAACTGTGATTCTACCTCTCATGCAAGCCTGAACTTGGAGGATGCTCCTTCTGTGAACAAGCAGTCACCCTGAAATGTTCCAGAAAGGGTGTCTACAGGTACACTCATGCTAAGCTCCCATGGGAGAAGCCTCCACTGTGTCTGCAGTGGTGAGCAAGTGGGAGAAGTTTCCATCTCCAAGATCTTTCATGAAAACCCAGGCTGCCTGACTGTTGGGGTAGAGCTGCAGACTTTTCTTGCTGAGCTCAGCAGTGCACCAGTGCCTCTGCTGAAAGAAACTTCCCACATGTGGAAAGTTTGGTACTCAAGACCTGCTATCTGGATTCTTTTGTCCCACAAGATGCTTCCTTAATATTGTGCACTCCCTCCTCCCCTAGCAATAGGAGTCCCTGAAGGCCAGACTACTATGAATGCTGCTTCTCCGGGTCTAGCTGCCCAGTGAGGCTGCCACACTCCAGAATGGTAGTGGGGAATGTCTGCAAGGGATCCAGGCACATGACCTGTCCTCAAGTCTTCCAGCAGCAGGTATTAGCACCAGCTCTGATGGTGGCAGGCGAGTTATGTAGATTCTGTGAGATTCCTTGGTTATAAATAGGCTTACTGTGTTGGCTTTCTCAAATGCCAGTTGCAGTAGTAATGAACTGGTCATGTGAACAGACTCAGAATCTCTTGGTTAGCCAGGGTGATGCAGGCAATGTTGATAGCTGAGGTGATGCACAAGTTTTCTCCTTCCTGGGTGCTGTTATTCTGCCTGCAGATGCTGTTATGGGTTGTGTCAGTTGGTTTCCAGCCAGGGGGTGGCATTTGCAAAAGAGCACCAGCTGTGGTGGTAATGGTGGGATTTGTGCTTATCTTATGTTAGTTACCCAGGGGAGGTACTCTGATATCTCAAGTGTTACCCAGGAAAGGCACCCTACTGTCTCAGGCACCGAGTGAGGCCATAGACCTCCCAAAAGTTTCTGTCCTTTGTGTTAAGCCATCAGGGTGGGTAGAGGAGCAAAGCCAGGTGGTGGCTGGGTCAGGTTAAGTTTGCATTCTGGCTCTCCACATGTGGGTGCAAGAAGCAGTCCCGGGGAAATCAGAAGGCAGTTCTCTGGCTGCTGGGGTAATGTTCCAGGGAGAAGTGCAGCTGCCTCTACTGTCCGGAAGAGTCTGCTAGGAGAGTGGGGAGTAGCAGGCAGCAGTAAGCCCCACCCAGTTCCCACATACTTGGCAAGGCAGGTTTCACACCTACAGTGTTCCACTAGCAGCAGCTAGCTAGGTTCTCGACAGTCTGCACTCAGAATTCAAAACTGCCCTATGCCATAAGCCTTCCCTGTTGAGATAGAAACTGTGGCTTTCAGGCCATGCCCCTCCCAATCTGCCCATGAAGCAGGGGTGCCCAGCTCTTGCAACCATGTCTATGGCACACTTCCCATTGGCCTCTTGGTTCTGGCCATGGGAGTTCATCCCCAGTTGAGATTATATCACAAATGTTGGGAGATTCTCTCTACCTGCAACCACCATCTGAATTAGCTGGCCAACTTCCATGAGGTTGTGGAAGTTGATCCTATTTCACATGACCTGTGAAATAGGATCAGCGATGGCTTCCCTCTGTCCCTCCTGGAAACTGGGAATTCTCAAAGCATGATTTAATGCTGCTCCTTCTCATATACTCCCCAGTGCTCACTAAATCAGCTCCAGCACAGGGTAGGGTTAAGGCCTTCCTTCATGGCCCTGATTGCCAGGTTCCTCATTGGGAATAAATATCTTGGAGGAAGTTTATCACCACCTCACACTCTGAGGATTACAGTTTTCTGCCTGGTTCACAATGTAGGCTGCAGCCCACTGCTTCTTTCAAAGTAGTTTTTTTTTTTTTTTAGTTTTCTTTAGTTTTCCGAATAAGTTCCTGCCTTGCTTCTTGGAAAAAAGTTCACAGCATGAATCTCTATACACTATTTTGTCTTTATAAGTGGGAGAGGCATACTAATGCCTCCAATCTGCCATCTTTAAAAAAAGACAAAACTCCTCTAGCATTTTAAGTACTTTTTTTCAATAAAAGCTATACCTATTGTGTCTGCCTCTCCTGCCTCCCCTTCCACCTCCTCTACCTTTTCTACCTCTGCCATCCCTGAGATAACAAGACCAAAATTTCCTTTTTCTCCTCCTCTTCAGCATACTCAATCTGAAGATGAGGATGATGATCCACCTTCATTTAATTAATAGTAAGTACATTTTCTCTTCCTTATGGTTTTCTAAATAACATTTTCTTTTTCCTATCTTTATTTTCTCATTCTATTGTAAAAATACAGCATATAATATGTATAACATACAAAATATGTGTTAATTGACTGTCTATGTTATCAGTAAGGCTTCTGGTCAACAGTAGGCTATTAGTAGTTAAGTTTGTTGGAAGTCAAAAGTTATATGTGGGCTGGGTGTCGTAGCTCAAAATTGTAATCCCAGAGTCTTGGGAGGTTGAGGTGGGAGGATTGCTTAACACCAACCAGGAATTCAAGACCAGTCTGGGCAATATAGTGAGACCTATGTCTATAAAAAATTATAAAAATTTAGATAGGTCTGGTGGCGCACACCTGTAGTTAGGAAGGTGTTAGGAAGCTACTTAGGAAGGTGAGGCAGGAGGATTCCTTGAGCTCAGGAGTTGGAGGCTGCAGTGTGCTATGATTGCACATAGTGACTGCACTCCAGCCTGGGTGACCGAGCAAGACCTTGTCTCAGGAAAGAAAGTTATATTTAGATTTTTAACTGTGTGGGTCAGTGCCCCTAACATCCCACATTATTCAAGGGTTAACTGTATCTTTGTTTAAAATAAGAAAACAAGATAGTTTTTCACTAAATGTAAACAATGTTAGTTAGAAAGCAATTTCCCATGAATTTGGAAATTACTTCAGAAAATGCTACTACTTAAAGATTCTGAATGCTTAAGTATGTAATGTATGAGATTTTTACTATTATTACTATTATTGTATTCTTAGTGTTATACTGTTACTCTGGTTAATGATTGTTGTAATGAAATTACATTAATATTCAAAGCTGTCCAACATGTCATTTTTTCTTTGTTGTCAGTGAATTGCCCATATACATAGTCACTAATCCTTTTATACAGACAAATCTTATCTACTACTTTGGGCTTGAGACACCCTGGCAGTCCAGCCCTACATTTCTAAATGCTCACTGAATGTTTAACATGAATATCAACCTAACAACTCAAACTCGTTTTCCTTCCCTTTCAAACTAGGTATTCTCCATTGGAACTATTCTCAGCACTCTGTAGCCCTTGACTCTTCCTATTTCCTATGCCTTACCAGCCCTATTCCCCCACTGCTCCCAATCTCATCAGTTGCAAAGTCTCCCACAGTAAATCCTTTTTTCCTCCTTTTGTTTTCATTGTTGTTAGCCTAATTCAGGCCCTCATTGGCTTACTGAAACACCTTCCTATATTTCTACTTCCTTCACTAATAGATTGTAGGCTACTAGAAAATAATCTTCCTAAAGCATATTACAAACAACCCAGGGGTATATTTTACCCCAAGGTTTTATACAGGAAGAATTCACATATACAGATATTTATCTTCTTTCAGAAGCCTTATGACATTTTTCTGTAAGTTTGTGGGAATAAGTTTTAAAAATAACATTGACAAATTTTTAGAAATAGTAATTTAATAAAATCTTATTGTGACTCTTTTTAAGTGCAAAAGATCCTTCATTTAGGTGATAAGCACTTGCCTATCTGTTCTATATATTTGAATTTTCGTAACTCATATTTTTAAATATGCATGAGAATAGTGAGAATGAAGCAATTGGGAGGGAGAGAGTTGGAGACTTTGAGAAATTGACATTTAGAGATATATTGAAAATGTTTATTAATAACAATATACCTAACTGACCTCCAGATTAGAATGATAACTATAAGCTCTCTTTGCTACTTCTAATAAATATAGGAGTAGGTTGGCAATACTCTTTCTTATTTTTAAATATTTTAGGAAGGAAATTATGATTTATTATATGAATAAATGTCATGAATGCATATTTATATAAATAAATGTATTAATCTTTAAACAGTTTTCATTTGACATTTGTCACAGTACATGCTGCATAAAATGATGGTAGTTGTAGGATTACAAGCTTGTCAATCATATCAACTTGAATTAAATTAAATTTTAGTATTGCTAGTAGTTACGTGAACTTAGACAAGTTTGAATTTTTCACAGCTGTAACTTACTCATTTGTAAAGTAAACTATCACCTACCTTATCTCAGACAATATGTATAAATCATATGGCATAGTTTCTGAAACACAGTAAGCTTAATAAATGAGACTATAATGTTGGTTCTTCCTTTGACATCAATTATACTTGTAAAATCCTAACTTCATAACAATTTCTTTAATAGTCACATTGGATTAATGACAATCGCTAATATGTTAGTGCTCTGCATTTCATTATCTTATTTAATCAAATTCATATAGGATTACAAGTAATTACACTTTAAGTGTCATAAATCACGTGTTATAACAATTATTTAAATACAATGAGATAAGATGTGTGAATATACTCCATAAATTTGGATACCGTGTTCAGTGGCTTAGGTTCAAATCTTGACTCTACAATTTATTAACAATATAACCTGTTTCTATTCTTGGAAAAAATAAGTGACAACAACCTTAAAAGGTTGCTTTAAAAATCAAATAAAATAATGTGAACCAGTTTTGTAAACTCCGAATAATAATGCAAAGACTAATTAGAGTATTTTTGTTATTTTAACTATGACTTTGGTAGGATTTAATGCTATGCTTTAGTTCAGAGTAGAGAAAATGAAAATAAAAGTAGTCCAATAAAATTTCAACAAAAACTCCCTAAAAACAAACAAACAAACAAAAACCCATGCTGGAAGAAGCAGACAAAATTTCTAAATGAAAAATGTATGAAGGCCTATTTAATAAAGCCTTACTTTATTTCAGAGTCAGATTTACAAATAAGTCTGTGACCACTGCAAGAACTAAAACTGAAATAAACTTTCTATAACTTCCCTAAAATAGAAAAATGGCTAGAGCTCTTTATAGGTCAGATTCTTTTTCGTTAAACAGAATTAATTCTAAATAATACTAATATACAAAAGAGGAGAAATAACTCCAGAATACCATGATCATTTATATGATTACAAGGGGTCATAAAGTGTCTGTATTTGTGACTATTCAATGTTTTAAAACATTTGCATGATAATAAGAAAGCAAACAAAACATTACATACCTTAGTGTGTAATGATTTATAAAACACAATTTTGTAAATGATTGTTAACAAACAAAATGTTGAATGCTGCCAACAGAACTGTATAGTGATTTTTAAGAAAGCCTTTTTGGAAAGCATCAAACTTTGCCATCTAGGAGACATGTGTCATTCATGGATTGGTTGGTAAAAATGTTCAGCCAAATGAATATAAGAAAACTTACAATTGTTAGCTTTTGCCTACCGTACAAAGATCAGCCTTAAGATCTGTTAAGAGACTTAATTTTATTGATCCTTTAACTGAAACAACAGAAAAAGGAAACAGGCAGTTGTTAATAATATAAAATTAAAGAGGAATGTGGGGGAACAGTGTGTTTTATAGTATAATTATTAAAATTCTGATGAACATTATATTTAGTGAGCATGTATGGAAGCAGAAATATTGTTCTAATATTAGTGTTTTGCTATTCAGTAGTAAATATTTAATATGCAAACAGAAATATGTGAAAAGCAATTGTCTTACATTAAATAAGTGTATCTTTACGTAGATTTTTGTCATATGTGGTGTGACAAGTAGTTTCTTAATTTGGAAAGAACAAAAACTTAATTTCACACAAATCTAATAGGTAAAGAGATATTGCAACAGATGTATAAGGTCATATAAAATTAACAATGAAAAGTGTAAAAACTGATCAGCTCTGTCAACATATTTTTTTCTAAATAGGAAGAAGAAAGTTCTATTACATATGATATAGTCAAGTAAATTTTACTATGCCTATGGTAGATGAAATGATGACATCAATATTGAATACTATCATGTTGCATGAAATAGATAAGAAAATCTTGAAAACATAAAATATTTGAAAATAAAATTATTGTAAATCATGTTTTCTAAAAAATGTCTGTATAAATTAAGAAAACCTCTAGAATTTATTTGGAAACTTCCCTCTTATTATTTATTTGCTAATGAAATTTTTACATAGGCACTTTATAAAATATTTAACTCGAAAGCATGTTATCAAATAAAGAAATCCGTTAGGAAAGATCACATTGGAAATCTATCTGTCAACAAATACTATAAGATTCAAATTTACTACCAATTAATTTATACTTCTTAATGAGTTGTTTTCTTTATAACCCGAAATTATTTGAAAATAAAGATGTAAGATGATAACAGCAGAAAGAATACTCAATTTAAAATCAGAAAACATGTTTCACAGAATTGTGAATTATTACTACCTAGTTATAAAACCTTGGAAAAATCCTTTCATCAATCTGCAGCTTAATGTTCTTATCTGCCAAGTAACATTTTTGACATGATCTCTGATGTTTCAGCTTAAATATTATTTATAGCATATTTTATAATAGGTTTATAAAACATAAATATAAATATAAACATAAATATACTTTCATATGTCACATGAAATACTACTTGTCTTTTTTTTTAATCATTTAAAAATTTAAAACCCATTCTTAATTCACAAGTCATACCAAAACAGGTGGCAAGCTGGATTTGGCCCACAGGCTGTAGTTTGCTGACTATAATTTGTAACAAAAAGAAAACATAAATATTATCACTCTAATAAAATAACAGTGGCAGGCATTGTCTCTATAAAAAGATATTAAAAATAATTCTATTACGATTAAGAGGAAGTCAAATCAGATTTTAATAATTTGGGTTTATAACGAGCACAAACAAAATATGCTATTTATTGAAATATGATAAATTCAATAAATATATGCAATAATTATGCTTCACAAAAAGGTTAATAAAGTCTATTTTGTCAATTGATTCATAATTTAGATAGACTGAGGGGGTGGGGCATTTATTATTTAAAATAATCTTTCATTTAATTTTTTAACAGGAACTGATTCATTATAATATAAGGATTTGTTTCTTAATTTATCTTCTTCATTGTTTCTGCCTTGTTTTAAAATAAGGTCTTCAATATATCTATATATAATAGTATTAATTATCTCCAAATAAATTACAAAGACTTTTGCAAAAAGAGAATAGTCTCTGCCTAGTATCAGCAAGCTCAGATTTATAGCTGAACAATGACTACAATGACAGGTGTCTTCCTACTCCCCACTATTCTTTCTGATGGAAAATTCACCTGCTTTCCATTGATTGGTGCAAAATTAATTGTGGTTTTTGCCATTGCTTTTAATGGCAAATAAAAATAAATGTTTTATAAAGTGCCTAATGTAAAAATTTCATTAGCAAATAAATAATAAGGGGGAAGTTTTCAAATAAATTATAGGAGTTTTCTTAGTTTATAAAGACTTTTTAGATAACTTGATTTATAATAATATAATATAATTAAAAGTAATGGCAAAAGCGCAAATAATTTTGCACCAACCTAATAGTATCTGACTACTGTGGCTCTCAAATCTGCTCCACTTTTTGAGATTCCCTTCCCCGCTTCCAGCTTACTGTCTACCTTTCTGACTTTTTGTAGACTACTTCCCACCTGAAAACTAAGGCCCCCTCACAGATAACATCTTCAATTGTATTAACTGAAAGAAAGAAAAGGAATGACCAGATTGGGGGTTAATTAGGGAGCTTCCTTATTAACAGTGTTAATAATAGGCCTCTGTTGTTTGTTCACAGAATGATCCTACTTCTCAACTGCTCAACTAGTAAAACTCATAGACATCCTCAAGGCAGCTCAAAAATCACTTCCTTTCTGCAGGTAGCTTCAAATTTAAGGCTATATTTGGTTCTTCTAACTTCCACAGAACCCGTGCACATCTCTTTTGTTACACTTAACACATTTTATTATACTTGATATTTTTACTCTGTTATCCACTAACATCCTGAAACTCTGAGTTCTCCAAAGATAGGGACTATATTCCCAATATCTAGTAAAGTATTGGCAAAGAGTAGTTATACAGTGTTTGCTGAATGAATGTTGAACAGTATAGTCAGAGAGTAGGGGTGAAGAGTTATTCTAAAAAGGGCCTAGTGGGCTGAGAAAATACGTGCATTCAAGTATTAGAGAATATGTTACACAATAATATTTGAGAAATTTGGGTTATTAGATGCAGAAGGTAAGAGAGAGTAAGAGGCAAGTAGTCTTGGAAATGCATAGAAAGAAAATGAATACCTATTAATCTATGCAATATGCTTATGGGAATATAACTCTCCAAATTTCTTCATTTTTACTGTTATCTAAGTTAATGCATATGCATCACTATCATTTTGTATTATTAGTTAAAGGGGAATAAGGAAATCGAAACCTTACTACTCACTGAATTAGCACATTATACAGGGAAGAAAGCTGAAGAATCGTGGGTCAAAGGGATTTTTGAGATCATCAAGTGCAATATCCTACTCAACACAAGTATTTATCCTACAACATTTTCTTTTTTTTTTTGAGACAGACTCTTGCTGGGCCACCCAGGCTGGAGTGCAGTGGTACGATCTCGGCTCACTGCAACCTCCTCCTCCTGGGTTCAAGCGATTCACCTGCCTCAGTTTCCCAAGTAGGTGGATTATAGGCGCCTGCCACTATGCCCGGCTAATTTTTGTGTTTTTAGTACAGATGAGGTTTCATCATGTTGGTCAGGCTGGTCTTGAAATCCTGACCTCAAGCAATCCCCCTGCATCAGCCTCCCAAAGCACTGGGATTATAGGCGTAAGCCACCCGCCCGGCCCCTACTACATTCTTCACATTCTATCTGTTTGAGTATTTCCATGATAGAACCTCCAAAAGTATTAAAAACATTCTAATTTGGGATTGCTATAATTGCCGCAAAATTTCCTGCTATTCAAGCTCAAACTACTTTTCTTTACCATTTATTGTCTCAGTTCTAACCTCTGGGCCAATAAAGAGTAATTAACTGGTTCTTGCTCCCACATGCCAGATCTTAAAGCACCAGGAGAGACTTAGTGGACACCTTCAGGTACTCTTAGGTCAGCAGGAATTTGTATTTTAAGAAGCATTGCAGGTTATACTGACATCAAGAGGTTGACAGATGGCATTTCAAAAAGCAATCTTTTAAGTCTTCGTGAGTATTAACCAATCCACAGGACTTTTACCCAGGATAAGAAGGGTACACAAGAAGTACTTCCTGAAGTGCAGCTCAGATTTTCCACATAAGAGAAGCCATATTGTTCTTAGTTGTTGAATTAGACATATATGTGCATACAAATACAAATGTACATTATATATATGTTTTATATATGTTGTATATATATGTTTTATATATATATAAAATTTCTGGGCTTTTTAAGCTGATTATGATTAGTTCTTTTTTTGAGTAATTAAAATTTTTCATCATATTTTTTATCTTCCATTTTCTAATTAGGAATAGAAGGTGGTAGTTACAAGGAATAGGAGAGGTTAGATGCATTGTTTTCCCTTTGTGCAGCTCCACACAGACACTCTTGTTTTTCTCCATGGTAGGTTTCCTGGCATTTACGAAGTGAAGTCTAGATTTCTTTCTTTTTTTTTTTTTTTTAGACGAAGTCTTGCTCTGTCTCCCATGCTGGAGTGCAGTGGCGTGATCTCGGCTCACTGCAACCTCTGCCTCCTGGGTTCAAGCGATTCTCCTGCCTCAGCCTCCTGAGTAGCTGGGATTACAGGCGCATGCCACCATGCCCGGCTAATTTTTTATATTTTTAGTAGAGACGGGTTTCACTATGTTGTTCAGGCTGATCTTGAACTCCTGACCTCAGGGGATCTACCCGCCTCGGCCTCCCAAAGTGCTGAGATTACAAGCGAAAGTCACTGTGCCCAGCCGTGAAGCCTAGTCTTTAAGAACACAAATGACATGGATTCAAATCATGACTCAACCATCTGCCCTGGGCTAATAGTTATTTAATTTCAGAAAGATTGATGCTTCCCTTCCTCTGTAAAATAATGATAATAATAGTCTGTACTTCACAAGAATCTTGTCAGGATTAATGAAAGGAATGTGTGTAAAGCCCTTAGCATGGTGTATGGTATATGGCAAGCATTCAATGTTAGCTATTATTTTCATTATTAAACTTAGTTGGCAAGAAAAGATTGTCATTCTATAGTATTCTATGTCAGAAATAATTTATCTGGGCAACATGTTCTACTGAAAATCTAGTGCCTAGCGGCTGGGCGCAGTGGCTCACGCCTGTAATCCTAGCACTTTGGGAGGCCGAGGCGGGTGGATCACAAGGTCAAGAGATCGAGACCGTCCTGGCTAACATGGTGAAACCCCATCTCTACTAAAAATACCAAAAACAACAACAACAACAACAACAACAATAACAATTAGCCAGGCGTGGTGGCAGGTGCCTGTAGTTCCAGCTACTCAGAAGGCTGAGGCAGGAGAATGGCATGAACCCAGGAGGCGGAGCTTGCAGTGAGCAGAGCTTGGGCCACTGCACTCCAGCCTCGGCAACAGAGGGAGACTCCGTCTTAAAAAAAAAAAAAAAAAAAAGAAAAAGAAAATCTAGTGCCTAGCATTAAACAGTACACTTGATAAAGCCTCCAATTGTATATAATACTGTTATTTCCTCTGCACAATAGTATGTCCTAACAAATATGAATTATAATGGGCTTATTTATTTTCTCTGAAATAATGGGCTTGCTTGCTTCCACAGCAAGTGTTAAAATTATAACAATTTGATTTCTTATGCCCACAGTCTTGTTAGATTCTGGGCAAATTGTCAGGAAATTTGTGTTACTTTAACATGCTGTAGCATACTTTTTGAAAATAGAAACAAAATCAAAAACAAAAGAAAGAAAATCTGTAGAATTATACACTAAAATGTGAATGTTATTTTACATAAATTGTACTTTAATAAATATGACTAAAAAAAGAAACAAAATATATAGGAAAGCATCCCCACAGATTGGGTTAATCACTTACCTAATTACATCTTTCAACTTCTGAATTACCTAGTAATTGTTAAGTGGTATAGCATGAGAGACTAAAAATTATGAAAATGAGCGAAAGGATCCACTGATGGCAAAATACACAATAATAGTCATCTATAAATTCTGGCCTAAAGATCAGATGATGGCCTAGCCTCCCAACAGCAGCAGATTATAAACCTTTGCGAAAGTGTTAATCTGTACTCCTAGACTCATTCTTTCCAAATTTATGTTCAATTATAGTATTGCAGCAGAGTAATCAATAGTCTGGTGGCTTACCATAGCTTATGTGAGAATGAGGTTTTATGCTTATCCTCAAATAAAAATAGAATTGCAGGCATTACAATATGGTTTTGTCTAGGGGTTTCATGTGTCTTGACTGTATCATCTTTCTTCAGTCATCTGTATATTCATATGCCTTTCTGCTGACTCCTAATTCAATTCAAAGTCAATGGATAGTGCAGCCCAGTTTATCATAAGGATGTTGTATTGGCTACAGATAAGTCTCAGTCATATCATTGGTTCTACATCTGAATTAAATTTTAGGAACAGATTAAATGCTGAATCAAAGTCTGCATATGGCTACTACTTTAATGGGAGATATCACAAAGAGATAGGTTAGAAGTTTCTAATTCAAAGCTTCTGATTAGTTGCTTCTTGCTTTGAAATGACAGAATTTACTTTTTGATTTCCAGTGAAAAATTTCTACTTTTGTTATGGCTAAGCTACAACAAATATTTGGAAGTTAGGAATGATCAAAGGGACCAAGCTGAGTCTCTTCAGGCCATGGATACTCACCACTGTTTTTATAATAATCACTACCATATATTATTGAGCATCTATGTTCTGACCACTGGCACACAATTAAGTGTAAGAAACCTGCTAAAGTTATAACTGTAGAAAGTGACAGGGTAAGGTCAAATTTTTCTCTAAAATTGACTTCAAAGCTATGCTATTTCCACTAAGCAACATAATCTCCTTGATACAGAAGATACCACCTGTATGGTCTGGATATATTCTCTGAAATAAATAAACACAACATTAAATTAAAATAAAAGTTGCTTGGATTAAAATGTTTTTAGTTTACGTACTTATGAATTTATCTATTTACTGATTAGTTGACTGGCTGGAATACAGAAACAAATTTCATTTGTCTTTATCTTTCCCTAAGCTAGAAATTAAGATAAGATAAAAACACCTGGTATGTATATAGACAAAGGTAAAAACAAAAAAAAAGCAAGCATTCTGGGGTCACCATGCGATGATAGAGCCATGAAAAGCCTACATATCTCTAATTTTGTTGCAATTTTCCCCTTTTTTCCCAAGATGTGGTTAAGATAAAACTGGGCAAAGAGGTATTTTTTATTAGAATTTGCTCAAGCATGACAATGTTTAATGTTGTGACACTACTTTCATTTTAAAATATGCAATATATTTCTATTTGGACAATGTTAATGAGTCCATGACTATTAATGTCATATACTTATTCAATGATTATAAAACTTCCTTTCCTTTAAGGTTAATGTCTATTTTGAATTATAAACTTACAGTGATAACTGAGTTTTTCAACCCACCTTTTTTTTTTCTAGTATACATAATAGGAGGCCAAATAATTTGGACCAAATAATCAGAGGACCTTGAAGTCCGAAGACTTGGGTTCAGACTAAGTCATTACTAGCACAGTGACCTTAGGAAAGCTATAAAATCTTTTCTTAGCCATAATTTCTCCATTCATATGAAATAAGAACAATACTAGTATTACATAGATGTTGTAAGGATTAAAGATAATACATATGGAGGAGGCCGTGCCCAAGATGGCTGATTAGGAACTCCAGCCTCCAGCTCCCAGTGTGAGCGACACAGAAGATGGGTGATTTCTGCATTTTCAACTGAGGTACTGGGTTCATCTCACTGGGGCATGTTGGACAGTTGGTGCTGGTCTGCGGTTGCAACCCGACCAGCGAGAGCTGAAGCAGGGCGAGGCATCACCTCACCTGGGAAACGAAAGGGGGAAGGGAATTCCTTTTCCTAGTCAAAGGAAATTGAGACACACAAAACCTGGAAAATCGGGTAACTCCCACCCTAATACTGCACTTTACCAAGGGTCTTAGCAAATGGCACACAAGGAGATTATATCCCACATCTGGCCCAGAGGGTCCCATGCCCACGGAGCCTCCCTCATTGCTAGCACAGTAGTCTGAGATCTAACTGCAAGGTGGCAGCGAGGCTGGGGGAGGGGCGCCTGCCATTGCTGAGGCTTAAGTAGGTAAACAAAGCTGCGGGGAAGCTCGAATTGGGTGGAGCCCACCACAGCTCAAGGAGGCCGGCCTGCCTCTGTAGACTTCTCCTCTGGGGACAGGGCATAGCTAAACAAAAAGCAGCAGAAAACTCAGCAGAGGTATATGCCCCTGTCTGACAGCTTTGAAGAGAGCAGTGGATCTCCCAGCACAGAGCCTGAGATCTGAGAACGGACAGACTGCCTGCTCAAGTGGGTCCCTGACCCCTGAGTAGCCTAACTGGGAGACATCCCCCACTAGGTGCAGACCAACAACTCACATCTCACATGGCAGGGTACACCCTTGAGATGAAGCTTCCAGAGCAAGAATCAGACAGCAACACTTGCTGTTCAGCAATATTCTATCTTCGGCAGCCTCCGCTGCTGATACCCAGGCAAAAAGGTCTGGAGTGGACCTCAAGCAAACTCCAACAGACCTACAGCTGAGGGTCCTGACTGTTAGAAGGAAAACTAACAAACAGAAAGGACACCCACACAAAAACCTCATCAGTACGTCACCATCGTCAAAGACCAAAGGCAGACAAAACCACAAAGATAGGGAAAAAGCAGTGCCGAAAAGCTGGAAATTCAAAAATCAGAGTGCATCTCCCACTCCAAAGGAACGCAGCTCATCGCCAGCAACAGAACAAAGCTGGACAGAGAATGACTTTGATGAGATGAGAGAAGAAGGCTTCAGTCGATCAAACTTCTCAGAGCTAAAGGAGGAACTATGTAACCAGCGCAAAGAAACTAAAAATCTTGAAAAAAGAATGGATGAATGGATAACTAAAATAATCAATGCAGAGAAGACCTTAAAAGAACTGACAGAGATGAAAACCATAACATGAGAACTATGTGACAAATGAACAAGCTTCAGTAACTGACTCGATCAACTGGAAGAAAGAGTATCAGCGATTGAAGATTAAATGAATGAAATGAAGCAAGAAGAGAAGTTTAGAGAAAAAAGAGTAAAAATAAATGAACAAAGTCTCCAAGAAATATGGGATTATGTGAAAAGACCAAACCTATGTCTGATTGGTGTGCCTGAAAGTGACAGGGAAAATGAAACCAAGTTGGAAAACACTCTGCAGGATATCATCCAGGAGAACTTCCTCAACCTAGTAAGGCAAGCCAACATTCAAATTCAGGAAATACAGAGACCACCACAAAGATACTCCTCAAGAAGAGCAACTCCAAGACACATAATTGTCAGACTCACCAAAGTTGAAATGAAGGAAAAAATCTTAAGGGCAGCTAGACAGAAAGGTCGGGTTACACACAAAGGGAAGCCCATCACACTAACAGCAGATCTCTCAGCAGAGACTCTACACGCCAGAAGAGAGTGGGAGCTAATATTCAACATTCTTAAAGAAAAGAATTCTCAACCCAGAATTTCATATCAGTCAAATTAAGTTTCATAAGTGAAGGAGAAATAAAATCCTTTACAGACAAGCAAATGCTTAGAGATTTTGTCACCACCAGGCCTACCCTACAAGAGATCCTGAAGGAAGCACTAAACATGGAAAGGAACACGTACCAGTCATTGCAAAAACATGTCAAAATGTAAAGTCCATCGATGCTAGGAAGAAACTGCATCAACTAGCGAGCAAAATAACCAGCTAATATCATAATGACAGGATCAAGTTCACACATAACAATATTAACCTTAAATGTAAATGGACTAAATGGACCAATTAAAAGACACAGACTGGCAAATTGGATAAAGAGTCAAGACCCATCAGTATGCTGTATTCAGGAGACCCATCTCACATGCAGAGACACACATAGGCTCAAAATAAAGGGATGGAGGAAGATCTACCAAGCAAATGGAAAACAAAAAAAGCAGGGGTTGCAATCCTAGTCTCTGATAAAACAGACTTGAAACCATCAAAGATCAAAAGAGACAAAGAAAGCCATTACATAATGGTAAAGGGATCAATTCATCAGCAAGCGGTAACTATCCTAAATATATATGCACCCAATACAGGAGCACGCAGATTAATAAAGCAAGTCCTTAGGGACTTACAAAGAGACTTAGACTCCCGTACAATAATAATGGGAGACTTTAACACCCCACTGTCAACATTAGACAGATCAATGAGACAGAAAGTTAACAAGGATAAAGAAGAAAAGAGAGAAGAATCAAATAGATGTGATAAAAAAATGATAAAGGGGATACCACCACTGACCCCACAGAAATACAAACTACCATCAGAGAATACTATAAACACCTCTATGCAAATAAACTAGAAAATCTAGAAGAAATAGATAATTTCCTGGACACTTACACTCCACCAAGACTAAACCAGGAAGAAGTTGAATTCCTGAATAGACCAATAGCAGGCTCTGAAACTGAGGCAATAGTTAATAGCCTACCAACCAAAAAAAGTCGAGGACCAGATGGATTCACAGCTGAATTCTACCAGAGGTACGAGGAGGAGTTGGTGCCATTCCTTCTGAAAATATTCCAATCAATAGAAAAAGAGGGAATTCTCCCTAACTCATTTCACGAGGCCAACATCATCCTGATACCAAAGCCTGACAGAGACACAACAAAAAAAAAAGAGAATTTTTGACCAATATCCCTGATGAACACTGATGCAAAAATCCTCAATAAAATACTGGCAAACTGAATCCGGCAGCACATCAAAAAGCTTATCCACCATGATCAAGTGGGCTTCATCCCTGGGATGCAAGGCTGGTTCAACATACACAAATCAATAAACGTAATCTAGCATATAAACAGAACCAAATACAAAAGCCACATGATTATCTGAATAGATGCAGAAAAGGCCTTTGACAAAATTCAACAGCCCTTCATGCTAAAAACTCTCAATAAATTCGGTATTGATGGAACGTATGTCAAAATAAAAAGAGCTATTTATGACAAACCCACAGCCAATACCATATTGAATGGGAAAAAACTGGAAGCATTCCCTTTGAAAACTGGCACAAGACAGGGATACCCTCTCTCACCACTCCTATTCAACATAATGTTGGAAGTTCTGACTAGGGCACTCAGGCAAGAGAAAGAAAAAAAGGGTGTTCAGTTAGGAAAAGAAGAAGTCAAATTGTCCCTGTTTGCAGATGACATGATTGTATATTTAGAAAACCCCATCACCTTAGCCCCAAATCTCCTTAAGCAGATAAGCAACTTCAGCAAAGTCTCAGGATACAAAATCAATGTGCAAAAATCACAAGCATTCTTATACACCAGTAACAGACAAACAGAGAGCCAAATCATGAATGAACTCCCATTCACAATAGCTTCAAAGAGAATAAAATACCTAGGAATCCAACTTACAAGGGATGTAAAGGACCTCTTCAAGGAGAACTACAAACCACTGCTCAGTGAAATAAAAGAGGACACAAACAAATAGAAGAATATACCATGCTCATGGATAGGAAGAATCAATATCGTGAAAATGGCCATACTGCCCAAGGTAATTTATACATTCAATGTCATCCCCATTAAACTACCAATGACTTTCTTCACAGAATTGGAAAAAACTGCTTTAAAGTTCATATGGAACCAAAAAAGACCCCACTTGCCAAGATAATCCTAAGCCAAAAGAACAAAGCTGGAGGCATCACGCTACCTGACTTCAAATTATACTATAAGGCTACAGTAACCAAAACAGCATGGTACTGGTACCAAAATAGAGATATAGACCAATGGAACAGAACAGAGCCCTCAGAAATAATACCACACATCTACAGCCATCTGATCTTTGACAAACCTGACAAAAACAAGAAATGGGGAAAGGATTCCCTATTTAATAAATGGTGCTGGGAAAATTGGCTAGCCATAAGTAGAAAGCTGAAACTAGATACTTTCCTTGTTCCTAATATGAAAATTAATTCAAGATGGATTAGAGACTTAAACGTTAGACCTAAAACCATAAAAACCCTAGAAGAAAACCTAGGTAATACCATTCAGGACATAGACATGGGCAAGGACTTCATGTCTAAAACACCAAAAGCAACAGCAACAAAGGCCAAAATTGACAAATGGGTTCTAATTAAGCTAAAGAGCTTCTGCACAGCAAAAGAAACTACCATCAGAATGAATAGGCAGCCTACAGAATGGGAGAAAATTTTTGCAATCTACTCATCTGACAAAGGGCTAATATTCAGAACCTATAAAGAACTCAAACAAATTTACAAGAAAAAAGCTAACAACCCCATCAAAAAGTGGGCAAAGGATATGAACAGACACTTCTCAAAAGAAGACATTTGTACAGCAAACAGACACATGAAAAAATGCTCATCATCACTCACCATCAGAGAAACGCAAATCAAAACCACAATGAGATACCATCTCACACCAGTTAGAATGGCAATCATTAAAAAATCAGGAGACAACAGGTGCTAGAGAGGATGTAGAGAAATACGAACACTTTTACACTGTTGGTGGGACTGCAAACTAGTTCAACCATTGTGGAAAACAGTGTGGCGATTCCTCAAGGATCTAGAATTAGAAATATCATTTGACCCAGCCATCCCATTACTGGGGATATACCCAAAGGATTATAAATCGTGCTGCTATAAAGACACATGCACACGTATGTTTCTTGCGGCACTACTCACAATAGCAAAGACTTGGAATCAATCCAAATGTGCATCAGTGACAGACTGGATTAAGAAAATGTGGCACATATACACCACGGAATACTATACAGCCATAAAAAAGGATGAATTTGTGTCCTTTGTAGGGACATGGATGCAGCTGGAAACCATCATTCTCAGCAAACTATCGCAAGAACAGGAAACCAAACATGGCATGTTCTCATTTACAGGTGGGAACTGAACAATGAGATCACTTGGACACAGGAAGGGGAACATCACACACCGGGGCCTATTGTGGGGTAGGGACAGAGGGGAGGGATTGCATTAGGAGATATACCTAATGTAAATGACGAGTTAATGGGTACAGCACACCAACATGGCACATGTATACATATGTAACAAACCTGCACATTGTGCACATGTACCCTAGAACTTAAAGTATAATAATTTTTAAAAATTAAAAAATTAAAAATTAAAAATAAAAGATAAAAAAAAGTATATAAAAAAGTGTGGTCATTGTGCATTGTGGTGGTATTACCAAACCTGCTATAACATTAACAAAAGAAGAAACATCATAGGCAAAGGGCTAAAAGCAGCATATCTACCAAAAATGGATACAATTATATCAATTAATTATGAATTACTGAAAGCCTTATCAATGAGACTGGGAACAAGAAAAAAAGGCTACTTATATCACATCTATTCAACATTGTATTGAAGGCCCTAGCCAATTTTTTCCTGTAGAAGGACAAAACGGAAGTTTCATTTTCACAAGGGACATACTTGGATATGTAGATAATCCAAAAGGATTTTACAAACTATAAGAATTAAGAAATAGATTCAGGCCGGGCGTGGTGGCTCAAGCCTGTAATCCCAGCACTTTGGGAGGCCGAGACATGTGGATCATGAGGTTAGAAGATCAAGACCATCCTGGCTAACATGGTGAAACCCCGTCTCTACTAAAAAATACAAAAATCTAGCCAGGTGAGGTGGCAGACGCATGTAGTCCCAGGTACTCGGGAGGCTGAGGCAGGAGAATGGCATAAACCCAGGAGGCGGAGCTTGCAGTGAGCTGAGCTCCAGCCACTGTACCCCAGCCTGGGTGACAGAGCAAGACTTCATCTCAAAAAAAAAAAAAAAAAAGAAATAGATTTAGCAAATTTCCTGGATGCATGCTCGATATACAAAAATTAGGTGTATTTTCATATTCTAACCACAAATAATTAGAAAAAGACATAAAAATAACAATAATAGAAAAAAAACACAAAGGAATAAATTTAATGAAAGATGTGCAAGATCTCTACCAAAAACCCCAAAAATATTACCGAAAGAAAGTAGACACACATAGAGAGATAGTGAATGAAAATTTCAATATTGTTGAATATGTTAATTCTGCCCAGGTGATCTATAGATCCAGTGAAATCATAATAAAAATCTAAGCATGTTTGTGTGTGAATTGACAAATTCTTTATAAAAGTTATATGAAAATACCAAAAGGTAGAACAGCTACAATGATCTTTTAAAAACTTTTTAAAATTATTATTATTATTATGTTTAATGAGATGGGATATCACTATGTTGCCCAGGCTAGTCTTCAAACTCACGGCCTCAAGTGATCCTCCCTCCTTGGCCTCCCAAAGTGCTGGGATTATAGGCATGAGCCACTGTGCCTGGGCAGCTGTAACAAAATTTGAAGTTAGGTATGTAAATTTGATATAAGATATTGAATTATATTTTATATTGAAGATTTATAACCATGGGAAAATATGATCAATGTAATAAGAATATTAATTTTACAACATGACATGGAAAATTAATCATAAAAGGTGCAGAGAGAAAATATAGACACCTACTAGAATATTTGTATGACACCATAGGTATGGGCAATAAATACCTAAATTAGGCTGGTGTCAATGAGAATGCAAAAGGAAAAATAAACATATGAGACAATCTTTACAATAAGACCAATAAAATAAGGATTAAAAATATATGACTAAAAGAAAAATGTACATAGGATATAACTAGATTATACATAGCCTAGATTCCTGAAGAATAAGAATAAAGAACTAACAACTTTTCAGGGATGGAATAAATCAAAGAAATGCTGCAATTCTAAATGAATTTCTACAAGTCCAAACTCACTGCTTTATAATGGCATTATTAAACTTCTGTAAATTTGTATAAAGTTCAAATTAAAATAATGTAAATAAAAATGAATTGAGGGGCAGTTCCAAGATGGCTGAATAGGAACAGTCGAGAGCTCCCAGCATGAGCAGTGCAGAAGATGGGCAATTTCTGCATTTCCAACTGAGGTACTGGGTTCGTCTCACTGGAGCTTGTTGGACAGTGGGTGTAGGACAGTGGGTGCAGCCCACCAAGCGTGAGCTGGATCAGGGCAAGGCATCACCTCACCTGGGAAGCACAAGGGGTCAGGGGAATTCCCTTTCCTAGCCAAGGGAAGCTGTGACAGATGGCACCTGGAAAATTGGGTCGCTCCCACCCTAATACTGCACTTTTCCAATGGTCTTAGCAAACGGCACACCAGGAGATTGTATCCTGTGCCTAACTTAGAGGGTCCCACGCCCATAGAGCCTCGCTCGTTGCTAGCACAGCAGAGATTGAAGTGCAAGGCGGCAGTGAGGCTGGGGAGGGGCGCCCGCCATTGCTGAGGCTTGAGTAGGTAAACAAAGCAGCCAGGAAGCTTGAACTGAGTGGAGCCCACTGCAGCTCAAGGAGGCCTGCCTGCCTCTGTAGACTCCACCTCTGGGGGCAGGGCATAGCTGAACAAAAGGCAGCAGAAACCTCTGCAGACTTAACTGTCTCTGTCTGACAGCTTTGAAGACAGTAGTGGTTCTCCCAGTACAGAGTTTGAGATCTGAGAAAGTGGACCTAATAGACATCTACAGAACTCTCCACCCCAAATCAACAGAATATACATTCTTCTCAGCACCACATCGCACTTATTCCAAAACTGACCACATAGTTGGCAGTAAAGCACTCCTTAGCAAATGTAAAAGAACAGAAATTATAACAAACTGTCTCTCAGACAAGAGTGCAATCAAACTAGAACTCAGGATTAAGAAACTCAATCAAAACTGCTCAACTCCATGGAAACTGAACAACCTGAATGACTACTGGGAACGTAACACAATGAAGGCAGAAATAAAGACGTTCTTTGAAATCAATGAGAGCAAAGACACAACATACCAGAATCTCAGGGACACATTTAAAGCAGTGTGTAGAGGGAAATGTATAGTACTAAATGCCCAGAAGAGAAAGCAGTAAAGATCTAAAATCCACACCCTAACATCATCATTAAAAGAACTAGAGAAGCAAGAGCAAACACATTCAAAAGCTAGCAGAAGGCAAGAAATAACTAAAATCAGAGCAGAACTGAAGGAGATAGAGATACAAAAACCCTTCAAAAAATCAATGAATCCAGCAGCTGTTTTTCTGAAAAGATCAACAAAATTGATAGACCACTAGCAAGACTAATAAAGAAGAAAAGAGAGAAGAATCCAACAGATGCAATAAAAATGATAAAGGGAGTATCACCACTGATCCCACAGAAATACAAACTACCATCAGAGAATAACATAAACACCTCTACACAAATAAACTAAAAAATCTAGAATAAATGGATAAATTCCTGGACACACACACCCTCCAAAGACTAAACCAGGAAGAAGTTGAATCCCTGAATAGACCAATAACAGGCTCTGAAATTGAGGCAATAATTAATAGCCTACCAACCTAAAAAAGTCCAGGAGCAGATGGATTCACAGCCGAATTCTACCAGAGGTTCAAGGAGGAGCTGGTACCATTCCTTCTGAAATTATTCCAATCAATAGAAAAAGAGTGAATTCTCCCTAACACATTTTGTGAGACCAGCATCATCCTGATACCAAAACCTGGCAGAGACACAACAAAAAAAGAGAATTTTAAACCAATATCCCTGATGAACATCGATGCAAAAATCCTCAATAAAATACTGGCAAACCGAATCCAGCAGCACATCAAAAAGCTTATCCACCATGATCAAGTTGGCTCCATCCCTGGGATGCAAGGCTGGTTGAACATATGCAAATCAATAAATGTAATCCCGCATATAAATGGAACCAAAGACAAAAACCACATGATTATCTCAATAGATGTAGAAAAGGTCTTTGACAAAATTCCACAGCCATTCGCTAAAACTCTCAATAAATTAGGTATTGATGGGACATATCTCAAAATAATAAGAGTCTTTTATGACAGATCCACAGCCAATATCATAATGAATGGGCAAAAACTGGAAGCATTTCCTTTGAAAACAGGCACAAGACAGGGATGCCTTCTCTCACCACTCCTATTCAACATAGTGTCGGAAGTTCTGGCCAGGGCAATCAGGCAAGAGAAAGAAATAAAGGGAACTGTCTGTTCATATCCTTTGCCCACTTTTCGATGGGGTTGTTTGTTTTTTTCTTGTAAATTTGTTTGAGTTCTTTGTAGGTTCTGGATATTAGCCCTTTGTCAGATGAGTAGATTGCAAAAATTTTCTCCCATTCTGTAGGTTGCCTGTTCACTCTGATGGTAGTTTCTTTTGCTGTGCAAAAGCTCTTTAGTTTAATTAGATCCCATTTGTCAATTTTGGCTTTTGTTGCCGTTGCTTTTGGTGTTTTAGACATGAAGTCCTTGCCCATGCCTATGTCCTGAATGGTATTACCTAGGTTTTCTTCTAGGGATTTTATGGTATTAGGTCTAACATTTAAGTCTCTAATCCATCTTGAATTAATTTTCGTATAAGGAGTAAGGAAAGGATCCAGTTTCAGCTTTCTACTTATGGCTAGCCAATTTTCCCAGCACCTTTATTAAATAGGGAATCCTTTCCCCATTTCTTGTTTTTGTCAGGTTTGTCAAAGATCAGATGGCTGTAGATGTGTGGTATTATTTCTGAGGACTCTGTTCTGTTCCATTGGTCTATATCTCTATTTTGGTACCAGTACCATGCTGTTTTGGTTACTCTAGCCTTGTAGTATAGTTTGAAAGGATATGAACAGACAGTTCTCAAAAGAAGACATTCATACAGCCAACAGACACATGAAAAAATGCTCATCATCACGGGCCATCAGAGAAATGCAAATCAAAACCACAATGAGATACCATCTCACACCAGTTAGAATGGCAATCATTAAAAAGTCAGGAAACAACAGGTGCTGGAGAGGATGTGGAGAAATAGGAACACTTTTACACTGTTGGTGGGATTGTAAACTAGTTCAACCATTATGGAAAACAGTATGGCGATTCCTCAAGGATCTAGAACTAGAAGTACCATATGACCCAGCCATCCCATTACTGGGTATATACCCAAAGGATTATAAATCATGCTGCTATAAAGACACATGCACACGTATGTTTATTGCGGCACTATTCACAATAGCAAAGACTTGGAATCAACCCAGATGTCCATCAGTGACAGACTGGATTAAGAAAATGTGGCACATATACACCATGGAATACTATGCAGCCATAAAAA